>NC_068362.1:73998506-74346006 GCF_020536995.1 Dreissena polymorpha | reverse complement strand
ACCACGTATATTTAGGTAATTAGCAAATTTTTCTACATGAAGAATGATCTAGATAGAGGAGTTTCATTCCAAGTTTTACTCAAAATTAAAGCAATTCTTGAAAATTTCAATAAAAATAATATGCTTTATTCTAAGATTCAAGTCTCAGAATTGTTTGGTAAATACGGGTCCAGGACTCTTAAATTCATGAAGACTGTCATGTGGCATGTCTATGGTTGTCTTTGTTTCCATGATGATATTTCAGGAACATAGGATACACAAGTCGTTAATTGGTTTAATATTGGATACGTGTCTTAAACATGTATTTAATACAGAACATGAAAATATCTATATTATGTCAAAAGAAGCGCACGTTATGTCGATTTTCACATCCAATTTGATTCAAATGTACATCGTTAATTATTTACTCTTTTACCTTGTTTTACCTTTATCAGCCAATAGAAAACGAACACATCCTGTATTAAGATGAATTGCCCCAAGTAATGTTGTTTTCACATTCTATTCGCGTTGCATGTACACTATCGATTAGTAGTATCGGAAGATTTAACATTTAAACATTTACATTGAACTTTCATTGTAACTAAATAAATCACCAACGTGTATCGCACATGAATATACCGATAAATTTCATTAAATTTTATACTATTCTATCAATAATATGAGTCATGTTCTGAGAAAACTGGGCATAATGCATGTGCGTAAAGTGGCGTCCAAGATTAGCCTGTGCAGTCCGCACAGGCTAATCAGGACCGACACTTTCCGCTTTTATGGTATTTTTAGTTTCAAGGTAGTCCCTCCTTACCGAAAATCAAGTTTAGGCGGATAGTTGTGTCCCTGATTAGCCTGTGCGGACTGCACAGGCTAATCTGGGATGACACTTTACGCACATGCATTAAGCCCAGTTTTATCAGAACAAGGCTCATATAAAAACATTTTGGACATGCAATCACTGTAGTGATAGTACGCAAACAGTCCATACGATTGTAGCGACCAAGCAACGCGTGCAGATTTATTATATTTCCATTAAAACAAAACAAATCAAAAACACAAGAAAATACTCGTTCGGTAACCCAAATACCAGGTATTAAGATAGGGAATATTTTATTCTGTATATTTAATCACTTTCCTGTGCACACACCAGATCACACACATATTGATGATACACATCCAAGAGGGACGAGCCACCAAGGCAGACTGAAGCCGCCCACCAAAAGGCCACGGGAAGCAAAATTGAACCATATAAATAAATGTATGTGACACATTGAAATTCGTTAGTTGTGTTTAGAATGCCCACATGTCTACCTGATAAATGGCCATCAGTCCCGCTTCCGGCTTTTAACTCGATAGCGTCAGTGACTGATCTTTACCATTTATTTACTTCATTTTCTGTACCGCTAACTGACGAGCCCGGTGCCTTTTTCCAGGTATCATTAGTACTAGTGGCCGTCTTTGATCTGATACTAGACCCTGTTCTGCGTCCGCAAATACCCAGTTCTGTCTCCGATCCACCGCTGGTCTTTCTACCACCTACAAGTATTTTTGAAATATGACCCAATGTCAAATTTTTCTTGGCATAGTACGTTTGCTATAGTGTTTTTGTGGTCATTCCATTTGAACCGTGCTCTGTTAACAGGGGGTTTAATGCATACGCGTAAAGTGAAAATAGATTTAAATGCAACTTAATTTAATGTTAGAAAACCTTAATGAGGATATTGAAAGTTCTGTTTTTCACTAAATGAATACAACTGTTCAGTTTTCAACTTTGAAGGTATTGATCGCATTGTTTGTCAAACAGTTCTCAAACATTTCTTTCGCGTTTACGGTGACAGCAATTGTTTATTTCAATAATACATGTTGAACTTATTTTATACTATTGCTAATATCTTCTGTCAGTAAATATATTTAGTGACATCGTTGTTAAAAAAAAATCATTTTGAATACAGTGTGTGTTAAAACGAAAAGTTTCGCAAATCTTATGTGGCTATATATCTTACGTCAGATCTATGTCACCATGCATTCCGATTTCATCGTATTTAATTGGTAAAATAATTGAGTTGTTATCATTTAAAAGGCTGATGCATGTAATTCTTGAGTATCCTCGACTTTAATATTATTTCCCAAATTAATACGGAAACGATCATGTTAATTAAAGGGACATATCAATTGAGCGACAGTAGTTAATACATTTAATATTCATTCGTTTGAAAAAAGTCATACATCATTTAAGAGTTATAACGCCTAACACGTAAAACCTTCAACAAATCATGGTACATTTAAACAAATGAAAAACGATGTCGGTCAAAAACCTATTTTTACAAATAACCCATAAACCTTTTACAGAAACGATTTCTTATTAGTACAGTTCATATTAAAATCACTTACATTGTAATAAAAGCCAATTTCAAAGCAATAACTATCCCTTATTCTTATAGTATCGGCCCTCCTTATTGCATCGTGCGTTTGACGAAAACCCCTCAAGAAGTGCTGGACAGTAAATGTTTTCCATCTTTAGAAGATTAGATTTATTTGCTGTTTATTAATGACTATTACGACAATCTTTCTCATGATTTCCGGTTTTCGTTTGAAAGTAGGGTTATCAAATGTTGTATAATCCGCTTATTTGTGACCAACAGTATAACAATAATTTAAGAGAAACATGAACAAGAGTCCCGTTTTTCCATTAAGAAACTATTTATAGAAAACAAGAAATATCTTTAAAAAAGATATACGGCGTTGATTGTGGTCGATGTTTATGAACGATCAAAAGTTATCTCTATGAGATAAAAAGTAGCGGATGCCTTTTTTCCGCGCAGTTGTTAGCTACATCATAAGCAAATCAATTACGGGGTGTTGCGCCAGATTTCGTGGCTTATTTTGCTTTATGTGATATTATTACTCAGATATCTATATTTACAGAATAGAAAAACACAAGAAACATGAAAATAAACGAGTGCATATAGGTCAGCCGGCAATACTCGAATCTTATTTAATTGCATAATTATAGTATAGCGAATTATTGTGGTCATGCTTAATAAACTGGTCTAAATGGATAAATATTTCTAATTAATTTTATCAAAATTGGTCCTTATCATGCAAATTTTGAAACCATATTAAAAATCGATGATTGACATACCACAATAATATCGCCGAATATCTTTATTTAGTATCTTTCTGATCAAAACAGACTTCAAGTGCACAAAGTTTACGAGACGGCGTTTATATAAAGATTTCTGCAACTGACCGCAAACTGACCTTGATACCTTGCGGATTGGAATGCAATGCATTACAGTCACTACGTTATTGTCAGTAAGACACAATGATCGCAACCCCTTTTGCGAACTCCGGTGATGAACTGTATATAAACTCTGACTTTCACAAAATGACCGCGTATTGACCCGAAACCTCGCGGGTTGAAATGCAATGCAAGTAAGTACTAAATATGACAACATAGCCTTTAGTTAAACGCTTTTGCGCTGGTAATTCTCTGAAAATAAAAGGTGAACGCACAAACTGTATTTATGTCGAAAATTGATTGTAAAACTGTTCTATCTATTGGGCCTTTTCATTAGAGATAAAATTGTTTCATGCAGTAAAACAGTGTTACAAAGACGCGGATATGTTTCCAATGTTCTGGTGTTATACTCAAATCAGCCAATGGAATAAATGAAGTGTATTCATTCGTACCTAGCCGCGGGAAATTTTATTTGAGTATTATTGGACACTTACAAAGGTCAAGTCAGGGTGAAAAGCTGGCTTATTCAGCTTACGCCGAAAAACATGCGCATAAAAACTTAGCAACCAATCAGAAGATATTATGAGAAGCGGTGTACATGATACTGACTACTACACGGAGCTTAGTCTCGCCAGTATTTTGCAAATTATTACCGATTGTAATGCAGTCTGTTGTTGTTATATCCAAGAAAACACATTTAACTATAGATTGACGTATTAAACATACATGTATCTTTTTCAATCGGTACACTTAAACTATTTAGATGTTTTTATTCAAGGGGCCTTTTCACAGTTTTTGGCATGTTTTGAAATAAGTCATTAAATGCTTTATATTGATAAATGTTAACATTGGATCTTAAAAGCTCCAGTAAAAAATCAAGAATAAAATTTTAAAAAAGGAAAAAAAAAGTAGCCGCAGCTGGACTCGAACCAGTGACCCCTGGAGTCCTGGAGTAACCTGGAGTAAAAACGCATTAAGCCGAACAATTGGTTGAAGTATTTTATGCATTATATTAGCAATCTTCGTAGTTTCACAAAATTTAACGACAACAACAGAACTCTCCAAATTATTCAATCGTTTCGCGTTGCAACGCTTTATATTTTTTAGGTTTTTAAATCGTCAAAAGACGCATATATTAGCTATATCAGACCATGGTAAATGTTCAGTAATACTGTTTCATCACAAATATCATAACTAAAACGAAAATTTGCGAATCTGAAACAACTTTTTTTCAATTTTGTCAATTTACCAAACCGCGAAAAGATCCCTTTTAGAGGGCCGATAAGTACGGATACACATGCTATAAGCAAAAATTGCCAAATTCAATTTCAGGCAAATGATGCAGATTTACCAAAGGAAAATTATTGACGAGGTAGACTAAACGCTATGATTTACTTTAATTACTGAAACAACACAAAGGTAACAGCACACTCACTGTCAGATGTTTTAACAACACCATGCTTAATTAAATTAAAGTCTAAACATACTGTTAATCTCAAGTATAAAGTATGGTGTCTTAACGTGGTTATCTATAAATACATTGATTCAAGTATACTCGGTAAAATTTTTTACTAGAACTAATGCAATGTCTCGACTGGTCAATTAGAGTGTAATCAAAATAAAAAAAGAGCTACATCACTAATGCTAACAAGACAAGACAAAGGTTTATTTGTAAATAAAGGCCACCTACCCAAAATACGGAATATATAAGAACATTTGTAACAACATAATTTTTTAGTTGTGATACATCAATTTCGATCTACATCTATCTTTTTCATTATTACGTTTACACATCAATTTCGATCTACATCTATCTTTTTCATTATTTCGTATACAAAAAAGGTAATGAATTTTGGTTTTCTTTCATCAGAAATTTGCATAAGATTGCAAACATTTTGGAAATGTTGTTCACCATTGTACCATGACAAGATATACATTTGCCTTTCTTGGTTAAATTTAGGACATTTAGAAAATACATGAAACTCATCTTGAATACATATATTATTAAAATAAAATTAACAATATGTACATAATCGGTGTTCTCTTGAAATTCCTAAATGTCGAACAGTTTCAATGGCTAATTTATGACTTAAAAAACGGAATCTAGCAACTGACTTTCGAACATAAAATTGTATATCGATAAAGAAATAATTTTCTGGGTTTAAATCAGATTTAAAGTGTTTGTAGGCAACACGACTTGAGGAATTTCCAAGAGTTGCAAGCAAGTTTTGCGTTTTCCAATCAATCAATATGTGTTTAAATGAAATTTTGAATAATTCCACATTTCCTATCTCTTGACTTATCCAAACAAAACAAATCCATAACGGTACAAAATATTTTTTACAGGTGTAACCTAATTTCTTTCGATATCGTCATGCCGCTTTAATATACTTTAACAATCCCTAGTATATCGATCCTCTGTCATACTAATCTATTTACACCAATATTTAACGCATTTTACATTATGTTTTATACAAAGAGGTAATGAACCATATTCTCCTTGAACATTTTTTTCATTTACAGATTTATTTTCACCAAGCAAATCTTTACAATACTCGATTTTTACTTTTCCAAGAATGTCAGAGAATTCTATTCCATATATCTCAGAGCCATATATAAGTATAGGTTTGACGATTGAATCAACCAATAAAATTTTTTCCGTATATGAACAATATCAAACGTTTCTTTGATATGATTTAATAGCAAAAATAGATTTTGGGGCATGAGCTGCAAGTTTTTCTTTCGCTATCCTCCATGATTGTGTAGGCGTAAAAAAAGACCCATATAAGTATTTACAGGTGTGATATTTACCGATTTATATTTATAGCCCCACTGTTCGTATGATTTTAGCAAACCTCCTTTTCTAAAAGCAATAATTTCCGTTTTTGTTGATAAATTGTCATACCAGTATGTTCACAAAATTCCGATAGAGTTCAATTGTGATTGTAGTTCGATCGCATTATCAGCGCATCTCGCAAAGTCATCGGCAAAAAAAATGCAAATTATGTCTGAAATTTCTTCGGAAAAAACAACCTATGTCCTTTAGATTTAAAGGAGGTAGACAACTCGATATGTGCAAAAAACAAAGTATTATGCTTTTGCGTGCTCTTGCTTAGTGCCTAGTTAAAATTAAAGTTTTGCGTAACGTTATTATCATCTACTCGTACAATACCGCGTAGATTTGAATACATGGATTTTAATAAGTGAAAAAGTTTCCCTCTGACAACATTTTTACACACAGTTGTAAATATATTATGAAGATTCAAACTATGAAATGCATTTTTGAAGTCAACGTATAGAACATAAAACCTACCACCAGATCTACACGTATATTTTTGAACCATTTATAATACCATATAAATAAATTCTCAATGGTTTAATATCCGTTGCAAAAACCGGCGTGTGATTCTGCTATTTCATTATTTACATATGTCCGTTTGCATAGTCTTTTGTGTACAATATTGGAAAACATTTTATTCATTCCATTAATTAATGATATACCTCTATAATTAGAAGGCTCGTCTGTAGCGCCTGACTTATATACCTTCACAATTATACTATTTCGCCAAGTATTTGGGAAATGCCCAGTATTAATAATCTGATTGAATAAATCTCGAAGTATAGGTTTTATCATTTTCATCGTGCTTTTTTAAAATTCCGCCCCAAGGCCATCGGTCCCTTTCGACTTACCATCTTTGAGTTTTGAAAAACTTTGCATTTTAACCTCGTTCGGGATGTCTGAATTTAAAATTTGATCTTGATCATCTTCAGTTTCGTTAACCTCTGATTGTATGAATTAGGCTTGGTTAATTGCCTTAAAAAAGAAGGCCTTTAAAATAATCATACCATGCACATGACTCTATATTACATGCATAACGCAACTATGAAATAAATACTTAAACTTCGAACTGTCATTAAATGCCATCAAATTCAATTTTATTTTATAAATTAATCTTAAACTATTGTTGAAATTGCTTTTATATGACCATTCATAATATTATAAAACTATCTTACACTGAAATCAACAAAATGTAATCTATAATCATTATTCCATTGAAGACGAAATACCTAAAGCATACAACGTAATGAAGACAAAACAAATCGTATTTTGTTTTAATAAACTTTATCTAAATCTTAGTTTCATTATGGGAAAATGTGCATAAATGTTATGCTCGTACATATAGTTCCGAACTGTGATTGCATACTACTGGATATATCTTTGTGCATTACGAATTTCTACAAGTGACCATGGTCGTGAGAAAAGAACATATTTCCTATTGATTTCCACATGTTTTGCACCATACGCTAAAACTCGTGTTTTGCTCACATTATTTGGACGTTGATACTTTATAAATATAATTTACTTATCTAATGAGTAATGCTTTATTAATTAAATAATAAAGATGAATTTATAATTTGACTTCAAGTGAATATTATCCTGGATATGACAAATAAACATTAGTAAGGAAACGAAAATAAATGTCGTTTAAGATTGACACAATCCCTGTTTTGTGTATTACAAATAATGATATTATACGGTATGTTCTCTTTACGTATCTGTAAATAAATGATGGAAATAATAATCCTAGTTTCGACGTCTGCATTTACATATTGCCATGAGGTCCGTCCTAAATCCTGATCCTATCATACAATACAGAAGAACATTCACCGCGTTGTTCAAAAAATAAAAGATGTTAAAAACGTCCCTAAAATAGTCAAGCAACAGAGGCTCTGTCTGCAGCATATCTATCGGAGGCTCAAACCTCTTTATAAAGTACATTAAACGTTCAATTTGCATTGGAGCAATGCAAACGCAGATTGTGAGGCTCAAAAAAATTATCCGCCTTGTAACTGTTTTGACCATGTGTTGACTTCCTTTATTAACTGTTGTTTGATGATCACCAGATTGAACAGACTTTTTGCTGTTAATAATATTAATAATAATTGAAATGTTGCATACAATTATTAAACTAAAAGGGCCAACAAAAATCATACACATATTAAATACGTCAAATGTATCGGACGTGATAATCTGACATGTCACAATATCTTTGTTTACGTAGATTTCTTGTTTCCAAACAACCTCTATGAGAGCAGGAAGATGGAAAATATGTCAAGCGCAGACACGAGTACTGCAACAAAACAGATGAGTTAATTTTACTAATGAATAGTTTTCTAATTGAATTCGAAAACAGCTGTTTAATAATATGCAAACATGTAGTTAATATAAATTTAAGTGATTTTTGAAGAATTTGACATTACAAATCACTTACCGATTATGACAACCGCAAAGTTTGGACTACACGTCCGTCTAACGTGATGTGGCATCCAAACGCCAATTGCGCGCTCAACTTTAGCTATGACCAACATCCATGCCGATATCACCGGAAATACACGTTCAAAGTAGAGCAAAAGACGACAGATCGCCGTGGAGTACTCTATAAAATAAGTAATTGACATAGTTGTGATTGTTTACTTGTTGTAATGTTTTTCGGCGTAAGCTGTATTAAGCCAGCTTTTCACCCTGACTTGACCTTTGTAAGTGTCCAATAATAATCAAATAAAATTTCCCGCGGCTAGGTACGAATGAATACACTTCATTTATTCCATTGGCTGATTTGAGTATAACACCAGAACATTGGAAACATATCCGCGTCTTTCTAACACTGTTTTACTGCATGAAACAATTTTATCTTTAATGAAAAGGCTCAATAGATAGAACAGTTTTACAATCAATTTTCGACATAAATACAGTTTGTGCGTTAACCTTTTATTTTCAGAGAATTACCAGCGCAAAAGCGTTTATACTAAAGGCTATATTCTCATATTTAGTACTTACTTGCATTGCATTTCAACCCGCGAGGTTTCGGGTCAATTCGCGGCCAGTGTGTGAAAGTCAGAGTTTATATACAGTTCATCACCGGAGTTCGCAGAAGGGGTTGCGATCTTTTCATTGAAGGAAAAAATTGGAATCCATGCTATTTTTGTCTGATGGAGTAAATAGTTCGTTTAGTCGCTTTGTCGATATATCAATATTTTAGGCACAGCTGTTGCCTTGGTCGTGTACAGTTGGCGTAAACAAGCCGTCGTTTCAGCAGCAGAATTGTTACCTAACTTTAATGCATTGCATTCCAATCCGCAAGGTATCAAGGTCAGTTTGCGGTCAGTTGCAGAAATCTTTATATAAACGCCGTCTCGTAAACTTTGTGCACTTGAAGTCTGTTTTGATCCGAAAGATACTAAATAAAGATATTCGGCGATATTATTGTGGTATGTCAATCATCGATTTTTAATATGTTTTCAACATTTGCATGATAAGGACCAATTTTGATAAAATTATTTAGAAATATTTATCCATTTAGACCAGTTTATTAAGCATGAGCACAATAATTCACTATACTATAATTATGCAATTAAATAAGATTCGAGTATTGCCGGCTGACCTATATGCACTCGTTTATTTTCATGTTTCTTGTGTTTTTCTATTCTGTTAATATAGATATCTGAGTAATAATATCACATAAAGCAAAATAAGCCACGAAATCTGGCGCATCACCCCGTAATTGATTTGCTTGTGATGTAGCTAAGAACTGCGCAGAAAAAAGGCATCCGCTACTTTTTATCTCATTTTGATCGTTCATAAACATCGACCACAATCAACGCCGTATATCTTTTTTAAAGATATTTCTTGTTATCTTCTATTTTATTGTGTCTCAGAATATAACAGAACATTTGATCATCGAGTAGTTGAATTTTAAGTTCATTGAAACGTATATTCTGCTGTAGAAATTCAATTTAAATTGTGTTGCAATGAGCTGGGTCAATACTGATATGTTTTATTGCAATATTAGGAGAATAAATATGAGCAAAGTCTGAGGTTTTGACAGAATAAACCAATGTTTACACCCACTGCCATGCGAAACAAGTTTTTTTTTTGGTGTTTGTGTCTTATTATATGACAATTTGTCACTTGCCTTAAATAAAGTAGCTTATAATCTGGGGATAAGAATGATCTCCCGTTGATGCAACTGTAGTTTCGTTTTGTTACTATTTGAATCCCGCTACAATTCGATTTGTCCTGTATGCATGCAGTAGTTAATATTTCCGTACATGTCTTGAATGTTGTCATATTTCCAGTATTCAGTAACAGGCAGCGTAATTACTTTGTGGTATGATTTGAAACACTTGTTAAACACATTAATTGTAGGTTCGTCTAGAAGTTAGTGACAAATACAATGTAGTAACATAATAACTGCAAGAGTAGTTGTTTTAAACGTTATTTTGTATGTAGCGACTTATCAGATATTCATATTAAATTATCTTACGATAAACATTAAACAATGGCAATTTCAGGAAGTACTTTGATGTAAACTTTGCTTTTGCATATTGCTATCGCAATTAGATCAACTAAGTTAATGTTTGATGTCCCAATTTGAAATGGCATTAGATCTTTAAATGTTTAAGGAATCAAATAACCAGTAATATATCAAAATGAAGCTTATGTCCACACATATGAACACATGTAAGGTTAATAATAAATATACATTAATATCCACGAGAACGTATACAATAGGAAAAAAGTCCTTAATTAACGAAAATTATTACATATCTTCGTGTTCTGTGTTTACCATAGACATATAATGATTGTTAAAAGATATTAATTGAATAACTGCTCTCTCAATTAAAGTAGATATATTTCGTTATAATAATAAACGAGAACTGCAAAAGCGAATAGAAAATTTTCGTGTGAACTCGAACAATATATTCTTCCAAATTAAAATGTCTTTACTATGTATATATGCCTATATATTATTCGATCCAATCTTTCAATGATTCGGACATACGCAATGTATATACAAAAGCTAGATTTAAAACGGTCAAAAGTGCACTAAGTGTCAAATTAAATTAAGATTTAAATTTCTAATATTAATAAAGTTTTCTTCATGCAATCAAAATTTGATACTATTATTGCTGTAGTATAATACACATTGTTTTTTATGTTAGATAACAAACATTAAACGCGTTTTATACTTTTTTTCTAAGGTTTATAATCATATTAAGCATTAATTTAAGTCAATAATTAATTGGAATTTCATAATCGACAACATAAAATAAACATGCGGGAGTTTATTGCAAAGACGCATTGAAACATGCGCAGTGAATATATTTTCATATAGCTTTACATCAGCAACTGCTCAACAAAAGCATCAGATGCAGTACATATCAGTTCCAAACATGTCTAATTATTTGAACCATATTGTTGATGTCATTTTTGAGTACATGATCAATGAATTAGCATGGTTCCACATTCATTCTTCATTAATTGCTTTTGCAAAAAGTGAAAGTGCATCGCTAGTTGACAGGAGCGTTCCAATCATTATGTTTATTAAACAACACATCCAGAAGGCCAAAAGCCCAAGTGGACAAAGTAAGCATACAGTGTTTACAACATAAATAATTCATGAATTTACAAAAAAATAAAAATAAAAAAATAATACGTTTCATTGCAACAATTCATGCATGTATAATTAAATATAGATATAATTATAATAATAACTATTGATAGTATATATGTAATTGAATAGGTCGTATTACATTATTTGTAATGTAGCTTAATTATAACAACAAAATATCAAATAAGCTTATTGTACATATATTGGGTCTTCACATGACAATAGTCATAATAATAACACGTTTTACTAACCCGGCGTATTAAATTTCGTTTCACGTGATAGCACACAGTATTTAACTAAATATACATTTTGCTTTTTTAATGCTTCATTTCTGTCTTCAGTTGTCAAAACACCTATATACTGTTTGATTCCAATAATGTCGCTTTAATGGAATTACCATTTTTATTCATTTGCTTCTTAATATTAAATCACCTAAACTTGTTTTATTAGTAGCACAGCCCCATTAATATTTTTACTTAGTACTGCCCTTGGAATTTGTTCACGTCATTATGTCATTATGGATTTTTGTGACGTCATACGACCGACTTTCCCAGTTGTAATCTACATGCATAGGTCATTGGGTTTATAACGTTCCATTTTATTTATATTTTCTCTCTGATAGGCGTTTCTTGTTTGATTTAATTATTTTTAATTTGTTTAGCAGTCACATAAACAACCAAGCTATGTAATATGGAATTTTTACACCCATTATTGCTGCTTCTTCCTGTATTTGCGCGATGATTATCTGAGATATTAACTATATGATTCTATATTCTCAAATCTTTTCTATAAAGAAGGAATGTAGTTGACAATTGTTAATAGTTTTATTTGATCGTTCGTCAAAAAGTTGTAATTCTGTTACTCTTGTATCTTCAATGCAATTGAGTAATTAAATAGTAATTAAATTGAATGCGTTTTAATTCCCTTTTAGTATTGTTTAATTTGAGTTACAATGCTATGACGTTAAATTTTATTTACACTTAAATGTATTATGAATATTGCAGGGCCAAGTGTGAGGTTGAGCGCTCTATAGCCAGGTTTAAACCCCCAATGCTTTGCATTGACCGTTCCAAGGCGGTGACCCCAGCTTTATTCATATTTTGTGTTTATGTTGGTTTGTATTGTGCTGTATTGTGCTGTTTTGTACTGTTTGGGCAATCGGTCACTTGCCTTAAATAAAGGACCAACTAATTGTTTTAATGAAAATTCAATACTGCTCCAGCAGCTGGAGTTTCACTTCTTTATATTGTATCAATTTCATAAGAATCAGCCCTTGCTTTTTTTTTTATTTTTTTTTTTTTATTCAATATAATACATAAAATGTATACATGCATATGATCATACAACTAAGTGATTGTACAAAGCAATAAAGTTCAGACATTTTATACAAGATATGCTAATTTTTTTTTTTTAGAGAAAAGAAAAGAACAACAGAAGAATAGTTATGAAAAATGATGAGTTGTGTAAAGTTGGAAGAAAGCATACTGGACTTGTGTGTTTTGTTATATATTCACAATGATCTTATAAGATTGAAAAAATATATACAAAAATATTTAAGAAAGATAAACTAACATTAGAGTGAAATATATATAAGTGGACAAACATTATGAGAATTTAATCCGATTCCATTTTTGTTCAAAGATTTGTAATGTGTCATTACTTAGGGCTATTTCTTTCTCAATCTGGATTTTTAGTTTAAGACTATGGACAAAACAATTAAAATGTGGTACTTGTTTTTTGTACTTCATGTTAAAGATAAAATATTTCATCAATATAACAATAAAATTCACAATATTATTACAGTCTATTGATTTCAATGAGTAAATTCCGAAACTTACATTTAAGAAAGATAGTTTAACGTTTAGTTGATGTTGTTCAAGAAAAGATACTAATTGATTCCAAATAGGCTGGATGTGTTTGCACTCCCAAAAAGATGTTCTATAGTTTCGATGTTTTCACCGCAGAAGTCACACAGATTTGAGTTAGATAATTTGCATTTAAAGAGATATTTATTTGTAGCTATAATTCTATGGATGTATTTATATTGAAAATTTCTCAGTGTGCTTTCAATAGTTGCTTTATATGGCATGGTAAATATGTGTTTCCAATTAAGCTCATGTTCTCCGAAAAGGGCTTGCCATTTATTTTTGGTTTTGGAGTTTTCTGTAGGGTTTTTGATTTGTAGTGTTTAAAATATTTTATTCGTTTTGTTTTTTCTTCCAAGTATGTTTTCTACGAATGTTGTTTGAGTACATGGTGTATTATTTGTATTGATTACAGATTTAATATGTATGGGTATGCTTTTGATTAGTGTGTAGTACTTCAGAAAATTATTTGAAGGTATTCCGTATATGTAGCATATATCATCAAAAGAGTAGAAATCCTTAATTCTGTAGTCATATAATTGGTCGACATATTTAATGCTTCGTTCAAGCCATTCTTTATAGAAAAACGTCTTATTGTTTGAAGTTATGTCTTTATTGTTCCATAAAATAGTTTTACTGCTGGTTTGGGTTTCTAGGTTATGAGTGACATCACTCCATGCTGATAGAACATCAGACAGAAATATGTTTTCGTTTGCAATTTCATGTAAGATAGTATTGCTGATGTTACATTCAAAGAGTAAGAGGTCACCATATTTTTTTAGGATTTTCTGGTAGAATGATTTCCATGTACTCGTATTGGTATTATCTAGGTATCTTTTAACCCAGCTGCATTTGATTGCATTCAAGAATGAGTAAATGTTCGTTAATTGGATACCTCCATTTTCTACAGATTGAATTAACTGAGTTCGTTTTATTTTATTAGGCTTACCGTCCCATATGAAATTAAATATTGCTGATTTTATATCGTTAATAACATCATTTGGTGGATTTGGGAGAACTGTTAATACATAAATTAATTTAGGAAGTGCAAACGTTTTCAATACGGTGTTTTTTCCGATAAGTGTAAGTTAACGGTGATGCCATGATTTTAAGCAGTTTTTAAAATTCTGTAATTTAGGTAGTATGTTTTTGAGAACTATATCCTTTTCATTATATGTGAAAGTAATGCCTAACGTTGTGGCTTCATCGGATGTCCAATTAAATTTCATTTCTTTTTTATATAGGACATTACTTTGTTTTAATATACCTACTCGTAGCACAGTACATTTACTTTTGTTTAGTTTAAGACCCGATGTCATTCCGTAAAGGGTTAGTGACTCTATTAGGTTATGGAAAGAATCGTAATTGTCGTTTAAAAAATAAGTTGCATCGTCAGCAAATAGGGACTGTTTGATATCTTCATCAGGTTCTAGTGATATGCCTTTTATGTGTTTATTTGATTGGATGTGATGTGATTGATACTCGATGCAAATAATAAATAGCGATGATGAGAGTGGACATCCTTGTCGAACCCCTCGTTCGATGTTAAAACTGTTTGAAAAGAAGCCATTGTTGATGATTATACTGTTAATATCGGTATAGAATAGTTTGACCCATTGAATGAGACTTTCACCAAAGTTCATATTTTCTAAGCAAGAGAACATAAATGAATGATCAAGCGAATCGAATGCCTTTTCAAAGTCTGCAAAGAATATTAGACCAGGATTGTTTGATTTGTTGAAATAGTTTATGCATTCTTGGATAAGACGAACGTTTTCACCAATGTAACGTCCTTTTATGAAACCAGATTGAGATTTTGAAATGATTGAGGGTAATATTTTTTTAATTTTGTTTGCTATATTTTTAATTGCAATTTTATAATCATTGTTTAGTAAACTAATCGGGCGCCAGTTTGATAAGGATTCTAAGTTTTTTCCAGGTTTTGGAATAAGTGATATAATACCTTGTTTTTGTAGCGTAGTTAAGTTTTTGTTGTTAAATGAATAGTTAAGTGAACTAATTAGATGTGTTTTTATATCATTCCAGAATATTTTATAAAATTCGATTGTGATGCCATCAGATCCTGGGCTTTTGTTATTTTGCATTTCTTTTAGGGCTAATCCACATTCGTATTCATTAAGCAATCCGTCGCACCGTTGTTTTTCCTCTTGGTTTAATGCGTGATGTGTATTTTTAAAAATGGTGTTATTTTCAACATTTTTTCGTTTATAGAGGGTTTCGAAAAATAAACGTTGTTCTTCTAGTATTTGAGTTATGTTTGTTATATCTTTGCCATTGACTACTAATTTGTGTATAGTCTTTTGTTCACTTCTACGTTTTTCAATATTTGCGAAGTATTTTGTTGTTTTTTTCATTGTGTTCAACATGCTGTGCACGTGCTCTTAGTATTATTGCATTGAGATGTGTATGATAGATTCCATCTTATATTTGTTTTTTAATGTTATTTCATTTTCAATGTCGGTGGTATCTTTTGTGTTTGTTTGATGCAATTGTTTTTCAAGTGTTTCAATGGTTTTGATGGTTTCAGTTTCAAGTTTGTGTGTTTCTTTTTGTTTAAATGATTGTATCTTACTGTTGTGTTACGTATATTTCCTTTAATTACTTCTGTTTGGGTTTGCATCTTTATTATTTTGAACTGTATTTAATATTTCCTGTTTTATTTGTGTTTGATATTGTGTATCCAATAAGATGCTGTTGTTAATTTTAAAGTATCCTGGGCCTCTATCAGATTGTATATTGTGCAGTTTAAGTTCAACTAGAGAGTGGTCAGTCATAAATCCTGGTTTTATGTTACATGTGTCAATAATGTTGCAAAGAGATTCAGATATTAAAAAATAGTCTAATCTACAAAATATTGTTGGTTTTGTGTTTGAGTGCCAGGTGAATTTGCTTTCGTTTGGGTATACTGTACGCCAGATATCTATCATATTGTAGTTTTCAATTATGTTAATTAAAATGTTTCTATTTTTAGGATGAGTATAAAGGTTTCCATTCTTTTTATCTAATAACGGGTTCACGACAGTATTGAAATCACCACCGATTATAATATTTTTATCTTGGTTATTAATTATAAAGGAATGTAATGTTTCGAAAAATGTGGAATCATCTATGTTAGGACCGTAAACGTTGATTAATGTTAGTTGTGTTTCATGTATTTTGATATCTATACTTGCTAGTCTGCCAATTATTATTTCGTTAAAATTATAAACTGTGATCCCTATGTTACTTTTTATCAGAAAGGCAATGCCTTGTTTATTAGTATATTGTCCACTGAGGTAGATGTCCCCGTCCCATTCATCTTTTAAGGTTTGTGCTAAAGTGTGTGTTACGTGACTTTCTTGTAATAAGCATACTTTTTTTTTTTTCGTCTAACCATTTAAGATTTTTATGCGTTTGTCTTTATTGTTGAGCCCTTTTACATTTAAAGTACATATTTTAACCATTTAAAGAGATGGAGGGTGATGTAGATGATAATTTGTGTGTGCTTGTCCAGTTGGTTTCTATTTTGAAAAATGTCCAGTTGTTTTCTAGTATAAGACATAATATGTCCATTAATACAAAAAAAAAAGGAAAAACAGAATACATGATAATTCCACAGAAAAATATGTCTACACATAAGATGAAGAAGAAAAAGAATACTGAGGATATAAAAAATGGAAAATCCATAGAAATGAAGAAATACATAGATATAATGAAAAAATAGGGAAAAAGGCAACAAACAAAACAAGACTTGTCCGAATAGAGACATACACAGGTGCGCACTTTCGTACGCTGGAAAAAAAACAACAGCAAAATATTTTAATTAAATAACAAACACGTAGGAAAAAAAAACACGTGTGAAGTGGTCCAGTTAAAATACTGTTTGTATATACATGAGTATGCATGAATTAAAAACATTCTCTCTACATTATGTCTTTTTACTCAGGAAAAAAAACACAATATTTATATATATTAATATGAATAACCGTATATGAAATAATTTTCTACGTTTTATATTATTTGACTGTAAAAAAGACGGGTGAGAAGAGGAGCATTACGTTCAAATATTTAGGTTTTTAAAATCGGAATAATGTTATGAACATTATTTTTTTAGAGGCTATTAGTAGCGAGTATCCTATACATGGTTAGTAGTATTAAATGCTTCCAGCGAAAACAAAAGGGAAGCAGAAGCAATGTTTTCAGTAGTAAAATTGAAAAACGAGTATTCATTGTAACAAACATGATAAGGTACTCTAATGGGCTTTTGATTCCTATATTTGTTCCCTTCTTTGAAGAAGAAAAACATTGAGGAAAAAAAAACATCTACAAATATTTAGTCCTCTATACAATTTGGCTCAGTAAATTGCAAAAAAGAAATACTACATTAGGTTAACTGTACAAATTGAAAAACGAGTATTCATAATTACAAGCATGGTTAGGTATTCTAATAAGCTTTCCAATTGCTATATTTGAGGAAAAGGGCAACTACAAATATTTAATTCTTTATATAATGTGGTATGCATAATTTAAAAAAAATACTATATTAAATTATCTGTACAGTTTGGTTCACAATATTGGAAAAAAGAACTTCTATATTTAGTTCGGTGTACAAAATCTGTAACAATTCTCGAAAAGCACTAGCATAATATTATTATTATTGTCAGGATAACACAACCCGAAGAAAAAAAAGCGGAAAAAAGAAACTACAGCATTATTTCTCTATACAATTTGGTTCGCATTCGTTGAACAAAAAGTTAATGCATTTGGTTATCTATGCAATTTTGGTATACATTCTAGAAAGGCATTAGCATAAAGGATTATCATTATTTGTATGTATACACATCTGAGTCTAAGATGTTGTCAAAATTATTTTAGAATAGTATAACCCTAAGTGAGTAAGCTACATATTTGCAAAGACAGATACATGATTGTTATCTTGCAGGCAAAGGTTTTACATTCGATTTCTTAACATTAAAAAAAATCATTTCATCTTCATAGATGAGTGAAGGAATCAGTATTGTTTATATGTATACACATCTTGATATAAGTTAGAAATCTAGTTGTTATCATTATTTATGTTTATACACAGATGTTTTTAAGTTTTATATTTATTATCATTATTTTTATTTATACACATCTGAATAGATAAATGAAGAGATGAGTATTGTTTATATGTATACGCATCTTGATATAAGTTAGAAATCCAATTGTTTTCATTATTCATATTTATCCACATATATTTTTACACTTTATATGTATTATCGTTATTTATATTTACACATGTATATATTCCCAAATACACATATAAACCCGCATATTCATATACATATATTATCATAACTTATATTTATACACGTATACATTCCTATTATACATCATTATTCATATCTATATATATCTGAACAGGTGATCGAAGAGATGAGCGATGTTTATATGCATACACATCTTGATATAGGTTAGAAATCCAGTTATTATTAGCATAAACATATACACACATACATATATACCCACCCATAACACCCACACCCACACACCCACGTATATATATCCAATATATATATATATATATATATATATATATATATATATATATATATATATATATATATATATATATATATATATATACATATACATATACACACATATATACATATATATATAACACCATATGCACTATGTGTATACGATGTACAAAAGACAACATCTGTACACATCTATCAACACACGCACAAATACATACAGATGCATAGTTATATATAAATAAATATACAAACAAGCATGTACACGATGCAGAAACATAAGTACTAATTTAGAATTTTGTGGGGTAATATGCGATCGAGTCTGATACCACAAACGAAAATATTTATATATGGGGTTTACTCACAAGGTTATGTTAAAAAAACTGGTTGGAACACCTATTATAGCTGAATAAATTTAGAGTATGTCACGTCTGATTAACTTTAATAACGACTTCGATTTGTGTTAGCTGAGGCCCGGCTGGCATACGACTGTGAACCGACTGTCTGCGGCCATGGTTTGTTGAGCCACGTTTGAAAGTGTTCATAGTCAATTCTGTCTGAGCGGTCTTTGCCTTTAAAACGTGCATAGAGCTTCCCTTCGAAAGACCAGGCACGCTCTACGTTCTCAGGGTCTTGTAGCCTTACGGACGCTAGGACTTCCGTGTTTAATTTTGTAAGGTCCTCATTTAGGAAAACACCTGACCCTTTGAGCAGTTTAGCGTTTCGCATAACGTCAGCCTTCGTTTGGCGCCTTAGCCCTTGCTTGCTACCTATGCGAAACGAAAATATAGGCAGCTCAAAGGCTCTGCTCATAGTACAACATATTATTTAATTACACTGATATTATGATATAATGACAATGTGTCTGTAGTTAAACAAACACGAGAAGCAAAATGTTTTAACTGATTGCGTTTGGTATTAAAAACAAGCATTTCATAAACTTTAAACAGACCACCTACGCAATCAAAAATGTAGATGGTCAAGAGGTCCTGTAATATGCTCTATGAAAATATAGATGTTACAAGTATCACCTTTAACATCGTTCAAAAACGAAAATATATAAAGGATATAGTAAAGTATCGCATGATCATCACAATTTTGTTATAAACATATATGTGACGTCGTCAGCGAAAATCAGTCTTGTGTACGCTGACGTTAATGTCGGAAAATCGCGTGATTAAAATCTGGTAAGAAAATGCGCTGGATATTTCGTCTTTTTTATACAATTTCTCGGCTCATCATTTATGTCATGTTTTGAAAATTTCCACAATAAAGCATGAATATGTCCTTTAAGCACTGGCACAATTGGTGGTTTGTAATCCATTTTTTTATTTCAAATTATTCCCCTTGAATGACATGGTTGAGTTTGAGAAGTTCACAGGTAGTGCTACCTGTCTCGTAGTATGGTTGTTACTGGTTGAGTCGTGGGTTCTGTTTGATTCGTGGGCATAGAAATCGCCTGAAATCTCGCGATAGAATGTTCGCACATGATGCAGTTCGTTACGGAAAAATGTTTTGACACGGTCACCATTTTTTCCGATCAAAAATGCGTCAAAAACAAGTAAATAGTGTAATTCATCATTACTTGATAGGTCGGTATGAAATATTTCCCCATTTATGTATTGTTCATATAGTGTTTCAAAGTAACACAAAATCGTTTATTTAGAAGTATTTACCATGCTACATCGTCTGTTGACATTTTTTCACAAGAAATTAACATGTCCTGCAAGGTCAGTTTAAAGGCTATTTATAGTATGCAAATCTTGAAATTCTGGCAGCCAATCAGAACCCACGAATTAACCGGAAGCTTATTTTCATGATGGTAATTTGACACTATCAACACAGTCGATTATTTTGATTATAAAAGACGATAAACATTTGGAAAAAAGCATCAAATCTTAAAGAAGAAAGGTTAATTATTATTTTCATAATGATTCATGGTCATATATTTATAAAATATTTGTAATGTAACAACTTTATGAAAATTACCCACGACTCAACCAGACTATAGCATATAGATTTTCAATTGCTTTTTAACACTGTAAATCAAAGTGACATCGTGTACTGTTGGATTTTTTCGATCGAAGAATGTTCGGAAATGATATTTTCTCAACAATAAAAAGGTAAGTGAAATATATATGTGTATTCTGGCTGTGTAATTAATTTTCGCGACTCGCAAGTTTGACCCGGAAGTAAATTGTACGATAGCAACTGAATTGTTTACATGAAATGGTAGCAGATTTAAATTTGACCTTTAAATATCATGTCTCAATTTAGTAACACCAGCACTATTCCATATGAATTTTCACAAGACCAGGGCATTTCGTTTTAAAACGATTTATCTAATGTAAATGAACTTTGTTTTGAAACTTAATTAATTACCAGTGCATTAAAATAATTGAGAATACAATGTACATGTACATTGTATGGATAATAAGTACAAATTTATACATGCAGACATATATTATATCCTAATTCAGGAGCTGCCCCCTGTTCGCTGGAGGGGATGATGGGGTATTCATGGCACTAAGCACAGCAGGTTCACTACCCCCACTACTCTCATCAGGTATGTTAGTCGGCTATTGTCTATTAATATTTTTGTTCAATGAAACAAATAAGAACATCATTTTTCACTAAAAAAAATATTTAAGCTGTACAAAAGTACTACATATAATTGAATATTACTTTGATTGTTTTAAAAGTTTTTTTAGAAATGTTTAAGTGCAAATTTAATTATTATAAAAAAGTTGTTATGTAGATAAATAACCAATAATTTGATATTCTACAGGTTGGGAAGTTATTTTTCAAGACCCCGAGGAAGTGTGAGGTTTTGGAATCAGCTGTGAAGGATCTGGTATTTGAATAAGTTATCATCGCTACAGTGCTCCAGATAACATGCGTAAAGGCGTAAAAACGAATTAAATTTCTTAAATAACAATTTAGATTTAAAATATTTGCGTAAAGTTACGCATTGAAAAAATAAAACACGAATTCGAAATTTTTGAACGTGCGTAAAACTTCCTGTAGCAAATTATATACGGTAAACATTTAATCCCAGTTCTGACTCGTCTAGGCGCTCAATTAAAATTACAACTTTAAGTCAACGTCACTCAAGCGTTTGCTATGAGAGAGGGCCACACCTAAGAACGGTCTAAGGCCAAACGGTCTCGATTCTGTTCTCCTGGTATTGCAGGCGAGTCATTACTGTTTATTGTACCTTTTTAATTACACTTATCGTAATTTTTATACACAAGTAATAGTCAAGATACCTATTCAAAATGTCATTAAAAATATATATTTTTGATATGACTTTAACGGCGACCAAAATGCCATTATGACCTTAGCCGAAGTGTCAGTTACCGTTTTGAATAAAAAAAATCAAAATGGCCGACCGAAGCGGTGTATGGAAGCGTGGAAGGCAAAAAAAGCAAGATGAGCAAGATAGATGTGGGGTCATTTGAGCCAGAAAAAGCTGTCCGATTATGGGAAACAAGAAACGGGGTGGAAAGCCAGGCTTTTCCAAGACTATAAACCAAAATGTTGGATTGTTGATGTGTCAAAAACTATGAATAAAATTATTTGGTAATATAGTGTTAAGAATTAATTTTATAAATAGGGGGTAAAATAAGAATTAATTTTTAAAATAGGGAGTAAATAAGAATTGACCAAATTTTATCTGGAGCTCTGCATCGCTATCCACAAACTGAATCAGTCTAAATGTACACATGTAATCAACTACTCATTATTTACTTTTTATTGTTGTCTTTGTGCATGCGTGAGTATATGGAGGATATCATTCTCGTCTGATATTTATCTTTTATCATAAGACAGTAACCATGCATACCGGTAATCATTTTCGAAATGTTTTAAATCACCTATTAATAAATTGGAAAAAAGGAACTATTTAGGTATCTCTAGTAAGTTATTACGGTTTATTTATTAGTCTTCTGTTTCACAGCAAAGCAGGTATTTTACCTCGCAGACGAAGATAAAGGTGCAAATGCTGTGATCAGCCAGGTTCACCACTACCTCAAAACATATGGTCTTGGCAAACAGCATGCTCACTTTTAGTGACAACTGTTGCGGCCAAAATAAAAACAACATAGTCATATGGTACCTTCTCCGGAGAGTTCTTGTGGGTAATAACAAGCCCTTACTTATTGTGTTTCTGATAGCTTTTTTCTTTTTTCAGTGTTGAGAAATTAATTTAGCTAATCCCGTCGTTAAAAATATTTGTTTGCATTAATGCAATAACAAAATTGTGAAGCGTGTAGTGAAAATGTTTAAATTTACTTTTTTACTCTGATATCAATCTCAAATGGAAAAATCTCTTAAATTAGATATTGAAATGAGTCAAAACATTTTTAATGTCAGTCAATTACTACAATAATAAATATCCTAAATTGTAACCTGACCTTTTTTATAACTGATTTTTTAACATTTCAGGTTTACACAGAAGCATCACACTAAGCTTTATGTTGGTAGGACATACAAAGTTTACACCAGATTGGCACTTTGGCATCTGGAAGTCTAGGTGGAGGTAAATTCCTTATCACAGTAATGTGTATGTAACCTGCATGATTCTTCTTGATAATCCTTGTTTGCATTTTCATAGGTCTATTCAGTTGTATAGTTTTGCCATGTAATAAAATATTATGAAAATAATAAAAAAATCATCAATTAAAAATAGTGTGTAGGTACTTTATTTCTTGTAAAATGAAAATAAATATTTATTTTAGTAGTTTCAGCTGTTTTGTTGGTATGAAATTCTTGATAGGGCAAACAAAATCCCATACAAAATTATCCTTAAAACTTTGTAGTTTTCTATTACAACAACAACAGCAAAATAATATTTTGATAATAGGGAAACTATATTTTGAATTTTTTTCTCATTATTAAATGGTAATCTTGATACAGAAACTTCAATGCAGAAACGTTGTCTGATGTTGCGGCGTCTGTGGGGTTATCGTCAAGGACAGGCCACACCATTCCCCAGCTTGTGGGGGACACTTCCAATCATGTTCTGTTTTACGATTGGAAGGATTACCTTTCTACATTGTTTCACCCCATAAAGAATGTCACCAAATTTCACCAATTCCATGTGTCAGATCATCCTGGTGTTGTGGAGTGCAGGGAATTTAGTGACTCACCAGTGATCAGAATCACTCTCAGGAAGGTCTCGAAAATGAATGTTAATGTGAGCTGTTACGACATGCCAAAGGAAATGTTAGCGAAACGGCTTGATCTGGACCGTCAGTGGTACTTATTTGAACACATTTGTGAATTCTGTCGCATAGCCAAAAACTGTATATGTCCGAAACCCGCTACTGATAAGCTACAAAAAACAGACTGTGCCCCCCAAAAAACAGAAGATGCATTAAGATGCACATCTGATCTTCTCTGAACATGCCAAAACAATTACATACATCATGTATCAGTGTTTTTTTGGCCAAGGTATTGGGTGATGTTTTTTCCCACAAACAGAGCAAAAAATCCTCTATTCTGAGGAACGCTAATACATGTGCATGTATACAAGTGCTAAATCTGTTAATTGATACAGGTTTTTAAGTGTTCAATACAATACATGTAGCTTGTTGTTCTTATTGCACAAGCTTGTTTTCAAGTTTTTTAAATCTCATATTTTCAAAACAAAAATCATTTTTTCAATATTATCTTGAAATTGTTTTCACCTTATGGACACAGACTGCCTTTCCAAAAAACTGGAAAAAACATCAATGTGAATATTGTATTTATTTATGTTTTACCATAAAAATCCTATAATTGTGTTTGTTTGCTTCATTTTTTCCATAGTAACAAAAACAAACAATATGAATAATTTATTGTTTATTTTGTCTATTTTACAAAATCAGAAATAATGATAATAATGATTATTACATTTACTGAAACATTTAGTAACCAATTGTACTTACAACCAACACATTTCAATGCTGTTTTTTCCATTCTGTTGAGGTTACATTATACTTGAATTCACATGTAACTGAATGAAAAAGGAAATTGTTCATGGAACACACAAATTATTGATTGATATTGTTTAACTAGTTGCAAAAACAGTGCAATTAATATTGTGTTTACCTTTAAACAAACACTTGATTGATTATACAATTCATGTATTTATAAAAAGCGTGATTGTGCGCTCTGGTGATTATTACCATGTAGATCGGTTACCATGATAGCAACACAAATACTACATTTTTAATGTCCATAATGCTGTTGTCAGTTTTTTGCATTATAATTATGTATTTGACTTAAGAAAGATTATTGTTTTAATAAAACAGTTTGCTTGTTGTTTGAAAAATGTTTTCGTTGTTGTTTTTTTTGCATTAAATGATAACTTTTCGTCACACTAAAACTTAGGGTTGGTCACTTTGAAGGGTCATAAAATTAGATTTGAATGTGATAAATAAAATATCTATATCATTTATGTGAACTACAATGTTTAAAGAATCTAAAATTGCCAAAAAGTCAAAATGTGATTTTTTGAACACCAGACTGATTTTCCCAGCTTTGGTCACATATACAATTTTTTTCAGAGGCGAATTCAATATTTCATCTTACAGAAGTGTATGATGAAATGGTACCCGAATTTGACATTAGCTTAAAATGATAACTGATTCACAAGTAATAAAATAATTTATGGCAAAAAGATATTTTAGTGCAACACTGCATTTGGAAATTAAGATGTTAGGGTTTTTTATTTAGAAAAGTCATTTTTCAGCAATCAGCACAGCAATTAAATGCAAGTTTTACAAGCAATATACACGAACAACAAATTATCCTTTCATGCAGAAGCAAGAATAAAAACCAAACAAGTCCACTGCTATATCCGAAACGAAAACCAAAAACTAGCTCGAAAGAATCTTTAAATTTCCGCTTACTTTACTTCTATTTACATCATAGGGAGCGTATACTTATGTCCCTTTATTTAATTCTTGCACACCGTATAGATCAGTCCTCCGCTGTTTAGAAACGGGTATCTGATTTCGCACCTGATCCACTCGTTCCATATCAATATCGACCAAGAGAATGCTTTCCTCGTGCTCTTTCGATGCGATGACGTCACCCCATGGGCTAACAACAGTACTATGGCCCCAAGCGACGTAGGAAGCCGATTCGTCGCGAGCGGGCGAAACAGTGGCTACAAACAACTGATTATCCAATGCGCGTGCGCGTTGCAGAAGTTCCCAATGAGCAGGTCCGGTCGTCATATTGAAGGCACCTGGGTAGATCAAGAGTTTGCACCCATTTCTTGCGTATATCTGAGCCATTTCTGCAAAACGAATATCGTAGCATATTCCAATTCCTATTTTACACATCGGCGTTTCAAACATGGTGAAATTGTTTCCTGGGCTCAATGTCTCCGATTCTTGAAATCTTATTTTCCCAGGAACGTCGATATCAAACAGGTGCATTTTTCGGTGTTTTGCAATCATGTCCCCATTTGGATTAAACACGGTGCATGTGTTATAAATCTTATCTCCATCCCGCTCTGGTATTGATCCACCAACAAGGAATACGTTGTTCTCTTTTGCAGCCGCAAGAAGCATCTCCGTGGACGGCCCGGGTATGGATTCGGCGTACTCCGGAAAGTATGATGTTCCGTAAGGCGAATTGAAGCACTCTGGCAGTGCAACTAGATTAGCGCCTTTTGTCGCAGCTTCTTTGATAAGTCGCGAGGCACGGGCTAAGTTTTCAGGCTTAGAGGCACCAACCGCGAGTTGAATTAATGCCAACCGAAACGACATACTGACGGTTGTGTTTATTGTCTGAAACAAACGCACCAAAATGTACCACTAACCACCCAAGTGTTCCTTTATCTTCGCTGCACTGTTTCTATGGCCACTGTATAATTTTTAAACTAAAAACCGTCATGATGATTGAAATGACACGAAATATTCCACTGCCAGCACGTCTCAATTTTTAACCTTTGTACTGTCCATTTATTCTACATGTTTGAAAAGCTTTTATGTGATGAATGTTAATTTTCAGCTAATAATGAAACGAAACCCCATATGTATTTTATAGGTCTTTGTATTTGTTTATTACCTTTCAACTACTAGATGTCTTTAGTACTGTGTTACTTTTCAATGGTGTGTGGGCTTAATTTGCTAAGCCAAATTAATTATGAACCCAATATTTTTTTACTCGTTGATTTGAAGGCTTCTGATGTTAAATTCATTCAAGATGGCGGCTTCCAGTGGGAGGGTCGATGAATTTGTTAAAGATTATTTAATATTTCGAGGATTGTCTTCAACACTTCGAGTTTTAGAATCAGAGCTAAAAGTCGAAAAAGAAAAAGGGTTTCGTGTAAGACTTCTGATTGCTAGAATAAGACGTTATTTGCTGAAAAACCGTTGTTTTCAATTATTGATATGTTTTCGGATATATTTATTTCGGATGTTGATTGTTTTGTTGCCAGTTGAAGTCATTTTGACAATGCTTATAACAAGGAATGGTAAAATACTGGTTTAATAATAAAAACAGGGTTGTCATTATTAACCGATTGACGATCGAATTTATCGGTTAAAATCGCCAGAAAATCTGTTGTTTTTCCCGAATCTTTAAAACTGCGATCGGAAGTTTTGATCACGCAAACCGACAATAATTGACAAGGAATAAAAGTAGCTAATTAGAGCGACACCCAGTCATTCAGTCAGTCTGTTAACTCGGCCTAAGAACTACTGTTTTCAATGAATTTCTCAGCGAGTGGCCAATATTGATTTTTCCAGCTGTCAATCAAAGTCTTCTTGGTAAGCACGTCAACCAATCAGCGCTCAGGCAGCCAAATACACGCCAACCCCACGTGAAACTGTATCAAATAGCTGTACATTTCACAGATTATTACTGACCGTATTTCAACGAATGTAGCACTGTAGAGCGTAATTAACTAGTTTTTTTAGTTAGAGAAAAAATTTCCACATATTAAAAAATGCTCTTCGATTTTCTACCAAAATAAAAGATATTAGCGACCTCTGTGCTACAAAGTTGTTATTCAGCATCTAAATATTTAAGTCCACGCTTTCCCCCAGGAAAAATGATGTGATGTTATACATGAAGTCTAATTTTGGCATGATTTTCATCTGTACATGAAAAACACGAGAAATGTGTCTCTGTTGCTAGAATTTTCTTAATTTTCCATGAATAATGAAATCTGGAAATGATTTCAGATTACACATTTATTTATACGCATTTGAAAATACCTATATAACTATGCATACATATAGGTCTACATGCATGAATGACCTGACAAGTTATATCACGATTCGGAATGAAAAGTACTCGGTAAAATTTAAATAAAGACGCGTTTTTATTTCCAGAAATTAAGTTTCACTTTCGCAAACTTTTCTGAAAGGAGGTACATGTAACAGTTTAGATTGAGTCATTGAATTGTCATCATTACTAAATATAAACGGTTCTCAATGCTCTCAAATCGCGTCACGTGATTCACTCATGTTCAATTGAAATTCCCCAATCCCACAATTCAATTTGTATATGCACTTGCGTTAAATGGCGGACAACATTCATCGTCAATATTGGCCGTAATCTGGTTTTGAAAAAAAAGAAATCGTAATACTGGATTATCGGGTAATGGATAGAATTGGAACATGCAAAGATCTATCAATATAATATGTTTTTACATTGTACAGTATACTAAAAATGTGAAAATCTTAAAATTTTCTGTTCTTTTTAGACCTCATTTTAACTTTTTTATGCTCTGAGAATAGCAGTATTTTGTCCCTAAAATGTCTAGAATTCGTTTTCAGTCAGGGGCTTCGCCCCCCTGCCCTCCCAACCAGGGCCTTGCCCTGGACCTACAAGAGGGCCTAGGTGGCCCCTTGACCCCTAGCCCAATCGGTTACTATTCCAAAATAATCCTTTGTTTACAATCATAATGACAACCCTGAAAACAAAGACAGTTATAGCCATTGAAACCTGTTTTGGTTGATATGAAACTTTTAATGATACTGGATGTTGTCTAGTGCTCAAAGTTTCATCATAAAATATAGCAATATATATCAATTATTCTACGTTAGCGTTACCGATTGCCGAAATCGCCATTGGCGATTACAATTCCTGGCTGGCAATTAAAAATAAGATTTTCATGAAATTGGCGATTTAAAAAAAAGACCCAATGCTTTTCAAATGCACAATCTAAATGCCTGTTTTCAGGCCATATAAATCGCCAGAAACATCAATAAGATTACACAGATAACGCCCTTACCTGAAAGGCCCCAGGGGATAATGACGACGCCCTAGGTCGATAATCCCCATGGCTAATGTCTTAATTTGTCATGCTTTACACTGCGACCAGACTTTTTCGAACATATTCAGGTTACTTGGCGATTTACATGATAACTGAATCACTGAAGCGTGCCGTGTAATGACCTATAGATGTTACGATTCAACGTTATCGAAGCGACCAGTACGAAATTGTCATTTAATAAGATGGGCGGAGTTATGGCATTATGGACATAGCCACTGTGTATAAACTAGCCACTATAAACTAATTTCCCAAAAAACAGCGATTTTGATTGGCTAAAAAAGTAGATAGGAGTAACTTCCCTTTAGGGTCGCTATGCGACTTGAAAGACCGATTTAGAAAGTGAGTTGCGGATTCCGGGAAAAATGGATGCTTTGAACAAAAAAGGAAATTCGAAGCAACAGAAATTAACACAATTCTTTAGAAAAGAAAGCGGACAGAATAATGTAAGCTCAGGAAATGACCAAAAGTGGCATAATACCATCTTCTGCCCCCTGGGGCATTTGAATTTTTTAAATAAATAAACATGTAACAAAAGTTAGGTTCGCGATCTGAAGATGTCTCAAATAATGCAGACGCAAATGCAGATTCGGAAACGTCTTATCTAACCAGTGTATATAAACAGTTTAAAACAGTTTCAAAGTTCTACAGTAAACTATATTTTTGAATGTATTTCTTCAATGTTTATGAACTGACAAGTTCAGGATAATTTCAATATGAACATACGAAGAAAAAAACTTGAAGCAAAAAAAGGGCTAAATTCAGAATTAAGTCTTAATTTTGCTCAGGAAATAGCTCCAAAACGCACCACAGACAATCTTATTATCTAGGATTAAAAAAAATTCCGTGGGGGCATGCCATAGCATAGACACACACCTATATCACTGGCTATGTTGGGACCCCCCTAGATTTGGCTACTAAGTTTGTTTCCTTAGCGCCAACCTAGATTATTTCAAACAGTACATGGTATTAACCAAATTACAGTGCCTGCCCTTTAATTAGGGATTTAAAATGTATCAAAAATTGCTGTCTGGACATAAACCGTATCTCTATACTATCTGGATACCATATACTTTGAATTATATATTTTTTGAAAGTGTTTTGCCAATGTTGAGGTTGTCCTTAAACATAGAACAAATCAAGTTATTACATTCTACTAAATGGTTACCGGTATCATTTTCTGAAAGTGGCATATTGACTGTTTTTTGTCCAAATATTTACATAATATTAAGTATAATATAAACAGGTATGTGAACAAGCATATCTCCTTTCCTGACCAATATATTTAACTAGTAACAGTGAAATATTTTTAAAGTCATTAAGACAAAAAACAATTCTAAATAATTTATTCTTTATTCACCTCTAATGACAGTCAAACTCACACCTAAAATACCGCACACTTCAAAGAAAATTTGAATACACTATTCCTGCCGGCATAAAAAATGTATTTGATAAAAAATAATTTGTTTAACTAATTGTTATAAAAAACAAGAACTTTGTTACTTGCAACCATTCAGTAAATATTAAAACTTCATAAAATACTGTATTAGTCCTTTATATGCCCCTGAAAACACAAGACTTTATTTCATATACCAAATGAGACCATTTAAAAAAAAAATCAAATGAATATTTTCATTTGCAAAATAAATTAGTGCAAGTTATAAAAAGTATGTTACATGTCACCCTTCCATCTTTTGTTATTTTATCATACCACCGCATTGATATCTGCCTGATATAACACTGCATGATACATTTTTTTATATCAGTTCTACAGGAAGTTCTTATATCAGTCGATGATAGGAGGTAGGTCATATTACATGGAATCAACTATAAAGTAATCATTTTTAATAAAATCTAATCAGATTCAACAAAACAAACAATTTGATTCCAAGATGTAATATATTTTAAACACAAAATGCAACACAAACAGAAAAACATGTTCTACAAATTAATATTAACCGCAAGTGCTCATGACGTCATTATTAACACGTCAAACAACAAAAATAATATTCTTTCCTGCTTAAAATGCAGCTTTTAAGCGAATTTTTTCATTTTTCTTTATTTAAAATATGGGACATAGAGGTATGATAAATAGAAAAACCGGTTACTGTCATATCTTTTTTATATTAATATCAGACTTGGCACAAATAAAATAATGGCTTGGCAAGCCTGGCTGTTGAATTATTCTAAGCCTTGCCTGATATATTACTAAACGATCAGGCAGATATATTACTAAAAGATCAGGCAGTAACCTGTTATTCTCTATATATCAATCTTCAGGAATATATAAGAGATATGGAGAGTCATTTTGCATGTCATTTCCGTGTACACTACCAGCACATGCTCCATGCTATGAGTAATTTCAGGTTGACAAGATTGTGGACCAACTCATGACCTACTTAGCTGCATATGATTTACAGAACTTGAAAGATTATTGGCAGTTCCTAAACACAAGGTTATTTTCACGGTTAGAAGAACGATATAGGAGCAGTGTAAAGAAATTGGAGGTAACGCCCTATTAGTCATTGAAGATGTGTTAAAATACCAGTAGATGATTAACCATGTTTAATTCATGAAATTATTAATGATTAAACAGATATTGTAATGAACTGTTCAATAATATTGCTATTATAGCTGTGCATTTTTGTGGAACATACATTATTTACTGTAAAATAAAACTATGTTGTCTGAAACCTAAATTTATGGGAACCAAATTAATGTTTCTTTCACAGCAGTAAAAAGTAACATGCTTATTAGTTCATTCATATACATATATTATTACAATCATATTTACATGATTAGTGTTTTGACTTTGCATGATTTATACATGAACATTTATTTTTCAAATGATCATATGGCCAATAATGTTTGATACAATTTGTAAATAAATAAATGGAATTTCATATACATGTAAAGCATACATGATATTATTGGTTGGAATATGCCTTTTTGGGGAAAATTTAGATTATAATTAGTTTGTATTCGTTTGGATATTTAAGGCTTGCACTATGATACTTTATTCTTATAATGCATATTTTAGATTGGACTGCTGAAGTTTTACTTGGTGAATGCTGCACAGAATGGCAGACAGGATAAGATCATGGATTTCTTTGAGAGGATGTTGGACATACTGCAGTCTTACTCAGAGTTCAAAGAATGGTTTGGTATGCTGAGCTTTTAATGTCCACATTATACATGAGCCTGGCTGTTGGAAAACAGGGCTTTTTGCATGTGCTTAAAGTATTGTCCAAGTTTAGCCTGGGCAGTCCTGTGATGGTAATGGTATATTTCATTAAAAGGAAGTCTCTTCTAAACGAAAATACAGTTGAAGCAGAAAGGATGGTCCCTGATCAACCTGTGCCAACTCTGGGATGACACTTAAGCCCACTTTACTCAGAACAAATCTCATGTTTAATTAAGTAATAAAAGATTTATGCAATACTTGACAGTTATAATTCAGATGAAGTTTAGAATTCATATTATAAATGATGGAGCTACAAGGAATGTATTAGAAAACATTAATGATAACTATGAATAAGTTGATGGTGCTTGTGTAAGTAACAGCATAAACATATGAGAGGTGCTCTGTGAAAAGGGGGTTTAATGCACGTGCATAAAGTGTCATCCCAGATTAGCCTGTGCAGTCCACACAGGCTAATCAGGGAAGACACTTTCTGCCCAAACAAGATTTTTGCTAAGAAGAGACTTTCTTCAAACAAAAACTATCATAAAAGCGGAAAATGTCATCCCTGATTAGCCTGTGAAGATTGCACAGGCTAATCTGGGACAACACTTTACGCACATGCATTAAACCCCCTTTTCACAGGGCACGGCTCATATTCTTTTGAAATCACATTCATGTTTGTGATTAATTTAAAAAGGTCATGGTATTTCAAATTTAAATCCCAAATTCTTATAATCTCAAAGCTTATTTAAGAAATAATATTTTTCTATCATGGTTTGTTGTCGAATAACCCACAGTAAGGAGTATAGATGCGTAGGAATTAAATCACGAGTGCGAAGCACGAGTGATTTGATAACACGCATCTATACAACTTACTGTGGGTTATTCGACAACTAACCATCATAGAAAAATATTATTTTGATTCTAACACGATTCTAATTGATTTGGTTCAAGTTTTAGGACGTGAACTATATTTTTCAATACTCCGCCCTTCTTAGTACAAAGTTCACTATTTAGTGACGTCATTGAATTGTACAAACATATGACGTCGTTTTCATTAACAAATATTTTGCAAATGACGTCACTTTCATTGAAAACAACAATCGTAGAAACTAAATGACGTCACGTTTATTGATGCTACTGAAAAGCTGACATGCTATAAATGTTTTCCGAATTACGTTTCCTAACAAATAACATTCTTTGTAGGCGTGGTTATGCCAATAATCACCAAATATACAATTAGTTGTTTCATTACACTTCTATACATGCTACATTTATTACATTTCTTTTAGAGCGGGTTTTAGCACGTGCATTTTACTGCAATATTTTCTTTATTTATTCGGAACTATTTTCGAAACATTAAGCTCCGCCCATAAGTTATTGCAGAATAACCCACGATTGATTTCCTTCATTGTCTATAGAAAACAAGTCACGTGCCGTGTTAGAATTTTGTACAATATTGTTGTACCAAAAATAACTTTACTGCAAACAAGTGTATGAACAATAAGTATATTCTGTATTTCATGTTACAAACAAAATTCTCTTTAGATTTGTTTGCCTATCTGGCAAATTTTTACTCTTTTTTTCTATAATTGTATATAGTAATTATTGTGTATTGAAAAACATCTTCAGCAAGTATTAACACCTTATTCTTGTTATATTTAATTAGTTTTTAGCTCACCTGATTGCTCAGGTGAGCTTTTGTGACCGGTCTTTGTCTGTCGTCCGTCTGTCTGTCAGTTTACATTTGTTTGTAAACACTCTAGAGGGCACATTTCTTTTTCGATCTTCATGAAACTTGGTCAGAAGCTTTGTCCCAATTATATCTTGGTTGAGTTTGAAACTGGGTCATTCCGGGTCAAACTAGGTCACTTGGTAAAAAAAAAGAAAAACCTTGTAAACACTGTAGAAGTCACATATTATGCCCAATCTTCATAAAACTTTGTCAAAATGTTTGTCTTAATGATATGTTGGTCGAGTTTAAAAGTTGTTCTGGTCAGTTGAAAAACATGGCCTCCAGTGGGTGGGGCAGTTTTCCTTATTTGGCTATAGAGAAACCTTGTAAACACCCTAGAAGTCACAATTTTTGCCCAATCACCATGAAAGGTGGTCAAAACATTGGTTTTATTGATATCTCGGAAGAGTTCCAAAATGGTCCAGATCGGTGAAAAAACATGGCCCCCAGTGGGCGGGGCATTTTTCTCTATATGTATATAGTGAAAACATCTGAACACTCTAGAAGTCACATTGTTTACCCAATTTTAATGAAATTTGGTCAGAACATTTGTTTCCTTGATACGCGAGTTGAGTTCAAAAATGGTTCCGGTCAGTTGAATAACATGGCTGCTGGGGGCAGTTTTCTTATATTTATAAAGTAAAAAAAGCTTGTGAACACTCTAGAAGTCACATTTTTTGCCCAATCAACATGAAACTGTGTGAAAAGATTGGTTTTATATATATCTCAGATGAGTTTGCAAATGTTCCCGATCGGTCAAAAAACATGGCCGCCAAGGGGGGAGGGGCAGTTTTCCTTATGTGACAAGAGAGAAGCCTTGTAATCGAACACTATAGAAGTCACATTTTTAGCCTAATCATCGTTAAACTTAGTCAATACATTGGTTTTATTGATTTCTCGGACAAGTTGGAAAATGGCTCAGATCGGTGAAACACACTTTTTAGCTCACCTGATTGCTCAGGTGAGGTTTTAGGATTGGTCTTTGTCTGCCGTCCGTCCGTCCATATTTGGTTTGTAAAAGCTCTAGCATTCACATTTCATTTATGAAAGTTCTGAAAGATCTCAGTCAAGTTTGATAATGAGCAAAATCACATAATTAATGTCATAATTATTGCCCTTAGATTGCCCAAATTTTCATTATATTATACAAAATCCTTGTAAACACTTTAGAGGTCACAATTTTGTTTCAGATTTTATGAATCTTGGTCAAAATATTTATTTTTGTAAGCAAAGTTTGATGTGTGGAAAGCGGGGTCAACTAAAAATATAGGTCACCAGGTCAAATCTTACAAAAACAAAAACACTCCATACGCCAGAGTTTTGGTTCAATAATGATGAAACTTGACCAGGATGTTTGTCTGAACAATATCTAGGTCAAGTTTGACGTAAGGTTAAGATTGAACGAACCGACTCCTCTCAGGTGAGCGAACTAGGGCCATCTTGGCCCTCTTGTTTAAAGAACTCATATGACCCTAGTTACAAGTATTTTTTTGCCATGTTCTCAGTGTTTCCATTTGTGCGAAACCACCGGGACCATGCTCACTTTGGGATGTACTTTACACCGCAGTGGCAGGACACCTTCCTGCTGTCTCTTCACAACTTCCTGAGCGTCATTCTCCAGGCCATGCATATCCTTGATCACAAACTGATTACATGGTTGTATATGGACCATTTTCTTCATATCAATCAAGAACAGAGGTGATTAAATTATCGAATTCTTTTGACTCCCAACATGCATAGATCACAACTTTATAAACTTATTTTAATATATTTATGCCCCCCTTCGAAGAAGAGGGGGTATATTGCTTTGCTCATGTCGGTCGGTCGGTCTGTCGGTCGGTCCGTCCACCAGGTGGTTGTCAGACGATAACTCAAGAACGCTTGGGCCTAGGATCATGAAACTTCATAGGTACATTGATCATGACTCGCAGATGACCCCTATTGATTTTGAGGTCACTAGGTCAAAGGTCAAGGTCACGGTGACCCGAAATAGTAAAATGGTTTTTGAATGATAACTCAAGAACGCATACGCCTAGGATCATGAAACTTCATGGGTAGATTGATCATGACTCGCAGATGACCCCTATTGATTTTGAAGTCACTAGGTATGTCAAAGGTCAAGGTCAAGTTGACCCGAAATAGTAAAATGGTTTCCGGATGATAACTCAAGAATGCATACGCCTAGGATCATGAAACTTTATGGGTAGATTGATCATGACTCGCAGATGACCCCTATTGATTTTGAGGTCACTAGGTCAAAGGTCAAGGTCACGTTGACCCAAAATAGTAAAATGGTTTTCGGATAAAACTCAAGAACGCATATGCCTAGGATCATGAAACTTCACAGGTAGATTGATCATGACTTGCAGATGACCCCTATTGATTTTGAGGTCACAAGGTCAAAGGTCAAGGTCACGGTGACCCGAAATAGTAAAATGATTTTCGGATGATAACTCAAGAACGCTTTTGCCTAGGATCATGACACTTCATAGGTACATTGATCGTGACTCGCAAATGACCCCTATGGATTTTCAGGTCACTAGGTCAAAGGTCAAGGTCACAGTGACAAAAAACGTATTCACACGATGGCTGCCACTACAACGGACAGCCCATATGGGGGGCATGCATGTTTTACAAACAGCCCTTGTTCAGAAATGGTCAAAAAAAAAGGATTTAAATGAAATTTTTAGTGCTTAACATACTTGAGTGCAGAGTTGTTTTTTCTGCATGTTTCTTAAATGCATTGCAGCAAGAAAATATTGCTTTGTAAATATTGAAGTTCTATACAAAAGTACAATTCGATTAATATGTGATTTAATTTTGAGTTAGTAATTTTGTCAAAATTGCATCAGTATTATGTAAGGATGATAACTTGCTGAAGTCAGAAGTGAAAATAATGCACAATTCAGGATTCTGCATAGTAGTAAATGGAAATACCTGCATATCACATGTTTGTCTATTGACTAGTTTCCACTTATTGATCAAGAGATAAGTTGGCCAACCTGTTGCTTAAAACCCAATGAAATACAAACATAAAAGTGTAGCAAGCTACATGTATGTTTTATTCGACTGATTATTGTTGTATTTAAGCTGGTCTTTAATGGGTGAAATGTGTCTGTTTTACACAACAAAACTGATAAAATCTAAGAAAATTCAAAAGTCTTTTTAAATAACTATTTAATTACACATTGTATCTTTGTGTTTCTGTTACTATGGCCAAACAACCACAATCACATATATTGATGCCAAATTATGTTACCATGAAAATTAAACATTTAGCAGAAATGTATTTGAAACCTTAACTGATATTACCTGGACCAACCTTACTGAACTTTGAAGCAGAATTGCGCAGAAATAATGAGCTGCAAGAAGAGAATTGCAACTTAAAATTAAAGGTAACCATGAAGTAATTTATAGTATAGATATTTTATCATAATTATAAGTCCAGATAAAAGTCCATCTGAACTCTAATGCAGCCTGAAAAAGTGCATGAGTGTTTTGGGAAAATACCAGAATATTGGTCCTCATGAAAGGTAAAATACCAGAATATTGGTCCTCATGAAAGGTAAAATACCAGAATATTGGTCCTCATGAAAGGTAAAATACCAGAATATTGGTCCTCATGAAAGGTAAAATACCAGAATATTGGTCCTCATGAAAGGTAAAATACAGAATATTGGTCCTCATGAAAGGTAAAATACCAGAATATTGGTCCTCATGAAAGGTAAAATACCAGAATATTGGTCCTCATGAAAGGTAAAATACCAGAATATTGGTCCTCATGAAAGGTAAAATACCAGAATATTGGTCCTCATGAAAGGTAAAATACCAGAATATTGGTCCTCATGAAAGGTAAAATACCAGAATATTGGTCCTCATGAAAGGTAAAATACCAGAATATTGGTCCTCATGAAAGGTAAAATACCAGAATATTGGTCCTCATGAAAGGTAAAACACATGTCTTGATTATTGTGCCTTACTCTGGGAAAACAGGGTTTAATTCATGTGGACAATGTGTTGTCATATTAAGCCTGTGCAGTGTGCACAGGCTAATCAGGGACCACATTTTCCGCTTTAACTGGGATTTTGATAAAAAGGTGCTTAAAATATATACCATAACAAATGAAAGAGTTTACAGTGGTTAGCCTGTGCAGACTTCAAAGGCTAATCTGGGATGACACTTTACATGCAAGCATTTAGCCCATTTTTCCAGAGCCCAGCTCATCTATTTGCCTGTTGACTGAAGATTGGATCAGTGATAGGTACTAGTACCTGGATTTTTGTCCAGTTAAGGACTTTCTCAGACTTTTACTGAAGTTAACATTTGTATTTGTTGTGCCCCAGGATTGAAAGATCGGGGGTATATTGTTTTTAGCCTGTCTGTCTGGCATTGTGTCAGTCAGTCAGTCATTCATTGTGTGTGTCCCAAAACTTAAACCTTGGTCATAACTTTTTCAATATTGAAGAAAACAACTTGATATATGGCATGCATGTGTATCTCATGGAGCTGCACATTTTGAGTGGTGAAAGGTCAAGGTCAACCTTCAAGGTCAAAGGTCAAATATATGGCTTCAAAGCAGCGCAATAGGGGGCATTGTATTTCTGACAAACACATCTCTTGTTTATATTTTATATTTGTTTATTTTCAATTTTTGTTAACTACTTAGTTCATTAATATGTGTCTATATTTAATGGAAATACCATTGAGATCCCAGTGTAGAGTGTGTTACTTTCTAGCTGCAGACGCTTGGTCAAAAGCCAGATGCTGATGAGCAGATGTCCCAAATGGACAGGCGGCTGTCTGACAGAGGCCATGCTGAGCTCATGTATGACTTCTCATCGCTAGGAGAGTAGGTGGACCTCATTCTCATCGCAATGAGCTTCGTTCTGGGAAAACTGGGCTTAATGCATGTGCGTAAAGTGTCGCCCCAGATTAGCCTGTGCAGCCTGCACAGGCTTATCAGGGACAACACTTTCCGCCTACACTGAATATTCATTTTGAAAAGACCTACTTTAAACAAAATATTCCATAAAAGTGGAAAGTGTCATCCCTGATTAGCCAGTGCCAAGGCTAATCTGGGGTAACTTTTGAGGCACACGTATGCATTAAGCCCAGTTTTCAGCTTGGCTGTTTTTGGAGAAAACCCGAGGTATTGTCATAGCCAGCTTGTCTTCCGCCGTCCGCATAGTGGTAAAACATTGACATTTGTCTCTAAAATCTAAGTGCTTCCACCTACAACTTTGAAACGTCATATGTACATGCACCTTGTTGACTTCTACACACCGCACCCATTTTTGGGTCACTAGGTCAAAGATCAAGGTCACTGTGACCTCTAAAGAATTCTGACAAGCTTTTATTCGTTCAAAACTGCACCCGCAGCCGAGCATTGGTACCTGTTATGCGGTGCTGTTGTTTATTGAAATGTGATACTTGGGATTCAGATTAGCATAGGTCTGCATTAAGGGCCAGTTGGGTCATGGTCAAGATCACTGTTGATAAAAAGATATATATAAGTTACTGCACTCAATAACTCAAGTTAGGATGTAGATATTGTGCTGACTTTGTGTTTGTAGGAAGGTTACATGCTGATCTATTAAAGGATTGAATTTGGAACCATTGGGGTCAGGTTACACTTACAAAAAAATGAACAGTTTTGCATGTGATAACATAAGTTTAAGTGGAGGTATCTTTTGTCATTTTATTTTTCGGTAAATTACATGCACAGTTTTAGGATGGGAATGCATTTGTTGCCAGCTGGGTCTAGATCACTATTACTCTTTTTTTGCTGTAACTTTGTGTAGAGGAAGCTAACATGCAGACTTTGCTTCAAATCTAATTAAATGCAACTAAATTGATAAATAATTTAAAATCTAGTTTCTTGGCTTGGTCACATTTCCTGCTTTAGTTTATACATTTTCAGCTTTAAGTTTACATATGCAATATAAATACTACAGATATTCAACTTCAAATATGCGTCTTTGGTCATTATATCCAGTGACTGACAGAAAATGTAGATTATACTTTCTACGCGGAAAAATAATTAAACAGTGTTTTGACACCTTTTGTTTTATTTACAGCTAAAAATAATGAATTCATATATGTTAAGCACTTAAACAAAATTAAAATGGTCAAACATTTTACTAGAATTGAGTCAATGTCACATGTGTCTTTTAATGCCCCCCGGTAGGTAGGCATATATTATTTGAACTGTCTCTCCGTCCGTCAGTCCGTCCGTCCAAAAACTTTAACATTGGCCATAACTTTTGCAATATTGAAGACAGCAACTTGATATTTGGCATGCATGTGTATCTCATGGAGCTGCACATTTTGAGTGGTGAAAGGTCAAGGTCATCTTTCAAGGTCAAAAGTAAAAAAAATACAATCCAAGGCAAGTAATAAGCTTTAAAAGGGAGATAATTTCTAAACCTGCCAAATGATATATTGAAATTTTATTTTAAAGCGGTGCAATAGAGGGCATTGTGTTTCTGACAAATACATCTCTTGTTTGATTATGTTTTTGCAATTTGACTAATGTTATACATTTTTTAAAGTCTTGGTATTTTTCTACCAGGGATACAGCCATACAGGAACCAGTTTCAAAATCGTCGAAAAAGTTTTCCTTTCCCTCTTCCCCCCTGAGTATAGGGAAGAAATCTGATAAGCAGCCACCACCTACCAAGAAAAAAGAAGATTCCCTCAAAATGTCTTTCATGCTCAACAAAGTTGCCACCAAAGGGGCAAAGACATTAACTGCCAGCACAGGGCAAAAAAATGTGTCAAAGAGTAAAGTTCTGTCAGCCATGGTGACTGGAGTAACGGGCGTTACCGTGCCGCTAGATACGGCAACAAGTAACACTGCAGAGGTTACAGCCAATCAGAAACTTCAAAAGAAATTGGAAGATGCACGGGCTAGAAAGGAGCTCCTGGAAGGGAATGGGGAAAAAACTAAACCTAAAGAAGAGAAGGTAAATACCCAGAATACACCGTAGAAGTCTTGGTAACACAACTTTGAAGTTATGTTTAAGGTAAAAATCCCTTGTCAAGTGTCATAAAATCTGAGATATATGAGGACATTTTGCGGTAAGATCTGACAAATATTAGGACATGTACAACTTTTGTGATTTTCACAACTTAAAATAATTATCAATGTGAAAAGATTGATCCATCTTGTATAGGAATTATAACTCTTCCACAAGGATATATGAAAGCGTTCCTCAGTTCCAGAAATATATTAAAGTTTACATGGCTATGCAAGTATAGAATATAAACTCATTTAGGCTGGCAAGCAAAAATGGCTTGTTGAACTGTCCTGCTCTTTTATGACCATTACTATGCAGAATGTTTTACAATGGGCTTGATTAGACTAAGAACACCAGAGTTATAGAATTGCATGACAAAAACTTCCAAGAAGTTTTCCCGAATCGTACTATCCCGACCAAACTTGCACCGATTGTGCTGTAAAATGTACCAGGATTTCAAGGGGGAGCTTTTGCCTCTTGTTTGTGGAAACAATTCAGAAAGTAAACTAGGAGGAGGATAGAAAATTTCTTGTTTATGTTTCATCTTGAACAAGCTTGCATACCTCTTGTATGACCATTGGTCTCAGTAGAAGTCTAATGTGAATCTGATCAGACTAGAAAGATCAGATGATTGCCTGGTGTTTGTGGAAATAATTCACCATGAATCAGCTCAGTGCTAAAATAGAGAATCCTACATCCTACATGTCTTTCTTCTAGAATAAGCTGATAAATTTATTTGAGCCTGACTCTGAGGTACCAGGGTTCAATGCATCTGCGTACAGTATCCACCCTGATTATAATTTGTGGACTGCTTAGGCTAATGAGGGACGACACTTACCACTTTAATGGTATTTTTCGTTTAAAGGAAATCCCTTTATAGCAAAAATTCAGTTCAGATGGAAAGTGTCATCCCTGATTAGCCTGCGCAGACTGATATTTTTATGCACATGTATTCAGCCCCGTTTGCTCAGATGGAGGCTCGATAATTTCAGACCGCACCTGTTACTGAGGGTGTGGTCAGTTACAAGAGGTCAGTGTCCGAGTCAGCAGGGTCCGTCGGCCAACACTCGCCCCAGACAGCCAGAAGTGTCTCCACAAAAACTGCCCCCAATACAAAGGTACTGGAAACTTGAATTTTTTGGGCTTTTTGGATTTTATATCCTCTGAAACCATTATTATTTGCCATTTCATTCAGAGACATTAAGTATGAAACAAATGTTGAATGTTCACAAATTTTAAGGCTTAATTACGAGGGTACAGGATCACATGATTCGTCCGGTTCCCAATTAAATGTAAATTGAGTGACACACACCTGTAAGTAGTGCTTTTCCTCCAATAACTTTTTAAAACAATTTTTCTTTAGAATTTTAACTAGTGCATAAAAGACAGTGTTTTTTGTATTCTGCGTATGGCATTAGAATTACTTTATTTAATAAGCCTGTGTTCTTGGACAAAATTCAATGTTTACTGCATTTATGTTTATGGTTATGCTTCACGAAACGGGGAATTTTGTCACCAAATTCAGACGGATTCAATGATTTATTCTTAAATCTTAAGATATCGACACAAACTGCAAGAACAACTGTATTTTATGCACTAAAGATTTTTGGGAATGTATTTGAATAACTTAAGATATTTACAAAAATAAAGTTCTTTACGTTGTGTTTACATTCTGTCCAGCCTGTGTGTAAAACCCGGGAAACCCCGTTGATTCTGCAACCTGTTTACTGTAGGCATAAAAAACATTAATATTTGATGTTGTCCATATAATTTTATGCTCCCCCAAAATTTTTGGGGGGAACATATAGTTGCCGCTTCGTCTATTCGTGCGTGTGACCGTCCGTGCACAATTTTTGTCTGGGCTATTTCTCAGCAATTAATGACCGGAATTCAATTAAACTTTATGGGGAGCTTCACTACCAAGAGGAGATGTGCAATTTATCAGCCGATAGACCAGTTTCACAATATTACAGCTGTTGCTATTTTTAGATATCACTTGACGGGTCGAATTTCAGAACGAGGCTGAACGTGTATAGATCTTTGGCGGAGCATATCGATGATTATTAACAGTTGATTTTGATTAATTACATTCGGGATTTTCATAAGCACTGACACTGGTTACAATAACGGCAAACGCATGCATACATAGATGTGTTGTTTAGTCAATAAATTGATGAGGTCTGATGTTATAAAATAAACATTCTCACACCTACGTCATCTTTGCAAGCCATAGTATATAGCAACACTAGTGTATAAGTGTATATATATATTATTTAATCTTGATTCAAATTCAAGATACCCATTATCCTCAGAGCAAATGTGATCTGAAGAATAAACATTGATAATTGCACAAAACAGAGATATACACAAGTCGTATAATACAAAACATTATTTTATAACTTAAATTCTCAAAGGCATGTTTGTTGGTCCGTAATATTTTTCACAAACGATCAAACGTGTAAAAATGTATGTTGACTCAATCATAAGAAACAGCAATAAGAAATACAAAGAACATGAACTTTTTACATGTTATGTCATTTTTCGTTTAACTTTAATTAATGTTCTTTTACAGTGAAAGACAATATTGAAGAATATTTTTATACAGGTGTGAAAACGAACGTGGAGCAAACTGAACTGTCTACGCATGCACCTTCATTTCTCTTTGAACGTGATTATGAGTGATAAATATATGTTACATAATTCATGTCAAAAATCTCTCTTGTGTGTGTGTGTCTTTAATTTTCAAAAACACTCTTTAACCCAGGTCAATTAAAATGCTTCTTTTAATTGTGTTCTTCTATACACTAATGAACACTCTTTATAAAACTATGTAATGACCGAGTTTTATTTTAGCAGTACAGGGTAACCCGCTAAATAGGTTTCGTGCTTATAATAGCATAAAAGTTAATAAACATTTCAAATGTATTTATAAGTATTAAGCACTTGATTATGTATCCGAAAATTCTTTCACAAGGAAAATCATTCCTACGCTAATTTTGACAAGGCAGACATTCGTTCATATGTTGTTTTAACTACCCGGACATTCATTCCCATGCTATTCAGACATCCCTGACTATTGTTCCAACATTATTTTGACAGACCGGATATATATATACTCCTACATAGTTTTAACGTCCAGATTTCTGCAAGGTTTGGCAAATTAGAGATCTCAGTGTAAGTCCATATATTCGAATGTTTTAAACGTTTTCATTCTCATCATACTGATAAAATATTACCAAAATATAATGTATAACACAAAATATGAGAATTTTTTAAAACTATTTTAATAACGACATATTAAATTACCAGATAAAATGCCCTGAGTGTCATATTATTTTGATAAAATGTGATAATAATGACGGGGATAGCAATTTTTCAGGACGAAATCTTCAGGCTGTCAAAATAACGAAGAAACGAATGTCCGGGCTGTCAAAATTATGTAGAAACCAGTATCCGCATTTTCAAAATAACGAAGGCACGAATGTTAAGGTTGTCATAAAACCACGGACTCTAGATGTCACTATACGTTCTGTGCAAAAAACATGGGAATGAATGTCCGCCTGTGTGAAAACTAGGCTAGGACGAATGTCCAGCATTCTCTGTATAATTATGATTAAACTGGCTTATATCTATACAGTATTTAGTTTGAGTATTTGGCGTTACATTAGTCTTAGAAATGACTACGTACTACTTCTACCAAGAGAAGACATTGGCAGGGGTATCATACATGGTGTTCAATGCCCAGGCATCTTCCACGGGTGGTTTATGACACCATGCTGTTATTTAATATTTGTCGGCACAGTATCTGATCATAACGAGATAATGGGTTTATGGGGAACACAGGGGCTATTAAACAACAGATGTATCAATAAACAAGATAGATCTTTATTCAAACAGCGCGATATAAAAGCTCTAACAAAGCGTGTCAAATAAGTGAAAAAATGAAGAAAAACAAGTACTTTAATCAAGACAATTTACTAAATGAATTGACACTTATAATGTCAAGTACATATTTATGACTTATTCTGACTTTTCTAAGTCATTACATCTCTGTATGTTCAAAAGAGTGAAATGTTAAAATCAGATGCGGCGTTGCGCAGGACTATTGGAGATTTATACACGTTCAGCCTCGTTCTGGAGTTCTGCGAGTCACCTGACTTTGCGATCTTATCAATTTTTGTCTATTGTGAAAAGGGTCTATTCTGGTCGGATGATTTTTCACAGAGTTATGGCCCTTTGAAATTTTCTATAAACTGTAAATATAGTGAATTTTTGTCCGGGTTATTTCTCCCCAACTACTGACTGGAATTCAATGAAGCTTAATGGGAAGCTTAACTACCTTGAGGAGATGCGAATGTTATTTGTGGGTTCTGGTTAGATGATTTATTTTAGAGTTATGGTTATTTTGTCCAAAGTTATGCCCCTGAAGACATTTCCTTTTAGCTGAATATATAGTGCAATATTGTGACCAAAAAAAACTTTGGGGGTCTCCAACGGTATCTTGTTTATGATGCTCTTATATATATAATCTTATCTTATATATATATTTATATATACATAATTTGTAATTATTTAATAAAAATTGCATAGTGGCTCTGTACATGATCTAACTTGGATTTTTGATTGTTTGATAATTTGACTTTGTTATGCTAAGTCTTTCAGGACACATTCATATAGGCATAAGAGAAGGAACATATGCCATCAAACGAGCATTGCATTAGGTTGTTTATTTTTGTTTAAACATGAATCACAAGTATTGACCTCACTGAAAATATTTAATAAGCATTTCACTCACACAGACTTGGGGAACATATTCCTCTCCTCCAAAGCTGCTCCCAGAGGTTGGGGATGAAGGTCACACATCAGTCTCCATGGATACTGTGTCACCCCTAGCAACTGCAACCGTAGCAACCATGATTGGGACAGTAGCACCAGAAAAGGCACAAGAAATGCAGGTGGCTTCACAATTTACAATTGAAAGTCATCATGATTTTGAAAAGCTTAAATAAGATTTTATATCACCCGTGTCATGCAAAAATGAGACAACACAACTCTGTTTGACTTAACTGCAGACAGCATAGTTCCTGACAGAACTGAGCAATTGCACATATGGCATCAGACAGTTTCATGATGCATGTCATATGATAAGGTAGTCATGGGTGGGCCTATTTTTGTTCCTAGAGGGTACCCTTCAAATTAAAAGTGCCATGATTTTGAAATTGTCATAGTTATTTGAACTTATTTCACTTTAATAAATATTGTGTTGTTGTTGGTGTTTTTATACAAGAAAACAAATGTCATCTTTTAGTTTTGCATTTCACATGTTTTTATATGGTCAAAATTTTAAAGTTTTGTTTTGATCCATTAGAAATGTTCACAAATGATGACTATGATTGTATGCTTGTATCTTGCAGACATTCCCGTTGCACTCTAGCTCACAAAGTCTGTCAAGTCTCACTGATGATGGACTGCCTGTAGATCCCAACATAGCCAGTGATATAGGTGTGTGTCTATGCTATGGTTTACCTGCCTGTAGATCCCAACATAGTCAGTGATATAGGTGTGTGTCTATGCTATGGTTTACCTGCCTGTAGATCCCAACATAGCCAGTGATATAGGTGTGTGTCTATGCTATGGTTTCCCTGCCTGTAGATCCCAACATAGCCAGTGATATAGGTGTGTGTCTATGCTATGGTTTGACTGCCTCTAGATCCCAACATAGCCAGTGATATAGGTGTGTGTCTATGCTATGGTTTAACTGCCTCTACATCCCAACATAGCCAGTGATATAGGTGTGTGTCTATGCTATGGTTTAACTGCCTCTAGATCCCAACATAGCCAGTGATATAGGTGTGTGTCTATGCTATGGTTTACATGCCTGTAGATCCCAACATAGCCAGTGATATAGGTGTGTGTCTATGCTATGGTTTACCTGCCTGTAGATCCCAACATAGCCAGTGATATAGGTGTGTGTCTATGCTATGGTTTACTTGCCTGTAGATCCCAACATAGCCAGTGATGTAGGTGTGTGTCTATGCTATGGTTTACCTGCCTGTAGACCCCAACATAGCCAGTGATATAGGTGTGTGTCTATGCTATGGTTTACCTGCCTGTAGATCCCAACATAGCCAGTGATATAGGTGTGTGTCTATGCTATGGTTTACCTGCCTGTAGATCCCAACATAGCCAGTGATATAGGTGTGTGTCTATGCTATGGTTTACCTGCCTGTAGATCCCAACATAGCCAGTGATATAGGTGTGTGTCTATGCTATGGTTTACCTGCCTGTAGATCCCAACATAGCCAGTGATATAGGTGTGTGTCTATGCTATGGTTTACCTGCCGGTAGATCCCAATATAGCCAGTGATATAGGTGTGTGTCTTTGCTATGGTTTACCTGCCTGTAGATCCCAACATAGCCAGTGATATAGGTGTGTGTCTATGCTATGGTTTACATGCCTGTAGATCCCAACATAGCCAGTGATATAGGTGTGTGTCTATGCTATGGTTTACCTGCCTGTAGATCCCAACATAGCCAGTGGTATATGTGTGTGTCTATGCTATGGTTTACCTGCCTGTAGATCCAAACATAGCCAGTGATATAGGTGTGTGTCTATGCTATGGTTTACCTGCCTGTAGATCCCAACATAGCCAGTGATATAGGTGTGTATATATGCTATGGTTTACCTGCCTGTAGATCCCAACATAGCCAGTAATATAGGTGTGTGTCTATGCTATGGTTTACCTGCCTGTAGATCCCAACATAGCCAATGATATAGGTGTGTGTCTATGCTATGGTTTACCTGCCTGTAGATCCCAACATAGCCAGTGATATAGGATGTGTGTCTATGCTATGGTTTACCTGCCTGTAGATCCCAACATAGCCAGTGATATAGGTGTATGTCTATGCTATGGTTTACCTGCCTGTAGATCCCAACATAGCCAGTGATATAGGTGTATGTCTATGCAATGGTTTACCTGCCTGTAGATCCCAACATAGCCAGTGATATAGGTGTGTGTCTATGCTATGGTTTACCTGCCTGTAGACCCCAACATAGCCAGTGATATAGGTATATGTCTATGCTATGGTTTACCTGCCTGTAGATCCCAACATAGCCAGTGATATAGGTGTGTGTCTATGCTATGGTTTACCTGCCGGTAGATCCTAACATAGCCAGTGATATAGGTGTGTGTCTATGCTATGGTTTACCTGCCTGTAGATCCCAACATAGCCAGTGATATAGGTGTGTGTCTATGCTATGGTTTACCTGCCTGTAGATCCCAACATAGCCAGTGATATAGGTGTGTGTCTATGCTATGGTTTACATGCCTGTAGATCCCAACATAGCCAGTGATATAGATGTGTGTCTATGCTATGGTTTACCTGCCTGTAGATCCCAACATAGCCAGTGATATAGGTGTGTGTCTATGCTATGGTTTAACTGCCTGTAGATCCCAATATAGCCAGTGATATAGGTGTGTGTCTATGCTATGGTTTACCTGCCTGTAGATCCCAACATAGCCAGTGATATAGGTGTGTGTCTATGCTATGGTTTACCTGCCTGTAGATCCCAACATAGCCAATGATATAGGTGTGTGTCTATGCTATGGTTTACCTGCCTGTAGATCCCAACATAGCCAGTGGTATATGTGTGTGTCTATGCTATGGTTTACCTGCCTGTAGATCCCAACATAGCCAGTGATATAGGTGTGTGTCTATGCTATGGTTTAACTGCCTGTAGATCCCAATTTAGCCAGTGATATAGGTGTGTGTCTATGCTATGGTTTACCTGCCTGTAGGTCCCAACATAGCCAGTGATATAGGTGTGTGTCTATGCTATGGTTTACCTTCCTGTAGATCCCAACATAGCCAGTAATATAGGTGTGTGTCTATGCTATGGTTTACCTGCCTGTAGATCCCAACATAGCCAGTGATATAGGTGTGTATATATGCTATGGTTAACATGCCTGTAGATCCCAACATAGCCAGTAATATAGGTGTGTGTCTATGCTATGGTTTACCTGCCTGTAGATCCCAACATAGCCAATGATATAGGTGTGTGTCTAAGCTATGGTTTACCTGCCTGTAGATCCCAACATAGCCAGTGATATAGGTGTGTGTCTATGCTATGGTTTACCTGCCTGTAGATCCCAACATAGCCAGTGATATAGGTGTATGTCTATGCTATGGTTTACCTGCCTGTAGATCCCAACATAGCTAGTGATATAGGTGTATGTCTATGCAATGGTTTACCTGCCTGTAGATCCCAACATAGCCAGTGATATAGGTGTGTGTCTATGCTATGGTTTACCTGCCTGTAGATCCCAACATAGCCAATGATATAGGTGTGTGTCTATGCTATGGTTTACCTGCCTGTAGATCCCAACATAGCCAGTGATATAGGTGTGTGTCTATGTTATGGTTTCCCTGCCTGTAGATCCCAACATAGCCAGTGATATAGGTGTGTGTCTATGTTATGGTTTCCCTGCCTGTAGATCCCAACATAGCCAGTGATATAGGTGTGTGTCTATGTTATGGTTTCCCTGCCTGTAGATCCCAACATAGCCAGTGATATAGGTGTGTGTCTATGTTATGGTTTCCCTGCCTGTAGATCCCAACATAGCCAGTGATATAGGTGTGTGTCTATGTTATGCTTTACCTGCCTGTAGATCCCAACATAGCCAGTGATATAGGTGTGTGTCTATGCTATGGTTTACCTGCCTGTAGATCCCAACATAGCCAGTGATATAGATGTGTGTCTATGTTATGGTTTACCTGCCTGTAGATCCCAACATAGCCAGTGATATAGGTGTGTGTCTATGCTATGGTTTACCTGCCTGTAGATCCCAACATAGCCAGTGATATAGATGTGTGTCTATGTTATGGTTTACCTGCCTGTAGATCCCAACATAGCCAGTGATATAGGTGTGTGTCTATGCTATGGTTTACCTGCCTGTAGATCCCAACATAGCCAATGATATAGGTGTGTGTCTATGTTATGCTTTACCTGCCTGTAGATCCCAACATAGCCAGTGATATAGGTGTGTGTCTATGCTATGGTTTACCTGCCTGTAGATCCCAACATAGCCAGTGATATAGGTGTGTGTCTATGTTATGCTTTACCTGCCTGTAGATCCCAACATAGCCAGTGATATAGGTGTGTGTCTATGCTATGGTTTACCTGCCTGTAGATCCCAACATAGCCAGTGGTATAGGTGTGTGTCTATGCTATGGTTTACCTGCCTGTAGATCCCAACATAGCCAGTGATATAGGTGTGTGTCTATGCTATGGTTTACCTGCCTGTATATCCCAACATAGCCAGTGATATAGGTGTGTGTCTATGCTATGGTTTACCTTCCTGTAGATCCCAACATAGCCAGTGATATAGGTGTGTGTCTATGCTATGGTTTACCTGCCTGTAGATCCCAACATAGCCAGTGATATAGGTGTGTGTCTATGCTATGGTTTACCTGTCTGTAGATCCCAACATAGCCAGTGATATAGGTGTGTGTCTATGTTATGGTTTACCTGTCTGTAGATCCCAACATAGCCAGTGATATAGGTGTGTGTCTATGCTATGGTTTACCTGCCTGTAGATCCCAACATAGCCAGTGATATAGGTGTGTGTCTATGCTATGCTTTACCTGCCTGTAGATCCCAACATAGCCAGTGATATAGGTGTGTGTCTATGCTATGGTTTACCTTCCTGTAGATCCCAACATAGCCAGTGATATAGGTGTGTGTCTATGCTATGGTTTACCTGCCTGTAGATCCCAACATAGCCAGTGATATAGGTGTGTGTCTATGCTATGGTTTACCTGCCTGTAGATCCCAACATAGCCAGTGATATAGGTGTGTGTCTATGCTATGGTTTACCTGCCTGTAGATCCCAACATAGCCAGTGATATAGGTGTGTGTCTATGTTATGGTTTACCTGTCTGTAGATCCCAACCTAGCCAGTGATATAGGTGTGTGTCTATGCTATGGTTTACCTGCCTGTAGATCCCAACATAGCCAGTAATATAGGTGTGTGTCTATGCTATGGGTTACCTGCCTGTAGATCCCAACATAGCCAGTGATATAAGTGTGTGTCTATGCAATGGTTTACCTGCCTGTAGATCCCAACATAGCCAGTGATATAGGTGTGTGTCTATGCTATGCTTTACCTGCCTGTAGATCCCAACATAGCCAGTGATATAGGTGTGTGTCTATGCTATGGTTTACCTGCCTGTAGATCCCAACATAGCCAGTGATATAGGTGTGTGTCTATGCTATGGTTTACCTGCCTGTAGATCCCAACATAGCCAGTGATATAGGTGTGTGTCTATGCTATGGTTTACCTGCCTGTAGATCCCAACATAGCCAGTGATATAGGTGTGTGTCTATGCTATGGTTTACACAAATAAAAGAAGAGTTAATGCAAGTCATAGGAGTCAGTATTTGTTGTGAAGACCATTTTTGTGTTCATGGTACATTTAAAATATCATAACAAAGTAACGGTCTATTGATATAAGCGCTTTGGAAAAAGAGTTATTTTAATGTAAATCCAAGATAGTCCATGGCCCCCTAACTCTGTCAAAAACCAATGGACCAGAAAGAAACTCACACTTCATATGTAAGTCATGTAGGTAACCTCACACACCAAATATCAGGTGAATTTCTGAAAGTGTTTCTTAAAAAAACTCTGCAAAAGGGTTATTTTAGAGAAAATTGATAAATCCAAGGCCATTAACTTCGCAAAAAATCAATGGACCGCACAAAAACTAACAGTTCATCTGTAATTAATGTAGGTCAACTCACATACCCAAATTCAGCTAAATATCTGAAAGCGTTTCGTAACAAAAAACTCCCCCAAAACGATTATTATAGAGATAATTGTCTATGTCCAAGGCCCATAACTTCGCCAAAAAAATGAATGAAATTCTCACTTCATCTGTCAATCATGTAGGTAGACTAACATACCAAAACACAGCTAAATATCTGAAAGTGTTTTGTAAAAAACTCTGGAAACGGTTATTATACAACTGTTTCTTAGCCCAAGGCCCTCAACTTAGCCAAAGTTCAATGGACTGGAACGAAACTAACAGTTCATCTGTAAGCCATGTAGGTTTGTTTGTGTGTTTGTTTGCGCCAACTTTAACATTTGCAATAACTTTTGCAATATTGAAGATAGCTACTTGATATTTGGCATGCATGTGTATCTCATGGAGCTGCACATTTTGAGTGGTGAAAGGTCAAGGTCATCATTCAAGGTCAAAGGTCAAATATATAGCTTCAAAGGGGGACATACAATATAGTGTTTCTGACAAACACATATCTTGTTGTATGATGCAACATTTCAGGGCCATATCTCAGATATGAGACAAGATTTCAATGTGAAACTCGATTGGTGTATCAATATCAATGAGGAGAAGTGCCATGCACACGGACTATAACCCTGCAATTTCTTCAATTATAGTGATTGTTATTCATTAGGATCTCTGCCATACATCAAGGGATTTGCAACAATCTATGAACACAAAATATTGTGCAGGGTATATCAATTCAACTAATTTGCTTGTTTAGTAAAATATCACTCTGTATATGTTTGTGATGTATCCAGCAACACATAAAATATTTTTCTTTCAGCTAAGGCTAAACCATTCCTGCTGTTAAGTCAGGTGAGTAGAACATGAATTATCAAAGCTCGTCCCAAGTTTGTTGGTCCTAAGTAATTAACACATTTTGTTTAACCTTGTTGGTAACATGAGAAACGCAAACATAGTTCAAAGCTCATCCCAACTTAATAACTCATTATGTCTAAGCTAGTAAAGCTAGCTAGTTTAAGCTAGTTGCAAGATATATCAGAGCTCATCCCAAGTTAGTTACATTTTAAGACATATTGGTTGGAGATAACAAAATTTTAATGTATTTGCATAGAAAAAAAGACGAGAATGTATTACTTTTGTACAGCTTTGTGAACACCCATCCCTTTGTGAACACACGCCCCTTTGTGACCAGGTTCCCTTTTGTGAGTTCAGGCCCCTTTATAAATTTTAAATGATTTTTCTACTCAAAGGAATATTTTATTTAATATTGTTGAAGGTATCGCTAATTTACCTTTCTTTATACAGGAAGTCCAAAAGTTATGGTACTTTTTTACCTGTGGAAAGTAGGGATCTGGCTAAACTGTAAACAAAGGGGTATAGTGATCATTGCTCACATGCATTAACCCTTTGCATGCTGGGAAATATGTTGTCTGCTAAAATGTCTTCTGCTGAATTTCTAAAATTATTATTTTCTTTGATTTTTTTTTCAAAGAATACTATCAGAATAGCAAACAGTTTGGATCCAGATGAGACGCCACGTTTTGTGGCGTCTCATCTGGATCCAAACTGTTTGCAAAGACCTTGAAAATTCGGTTCCAGCACTGAAAGAGTTAAACCCTCTTTTTTCAGAGCGAGGCTAATGTGTAAGATTGATATTTTACAGGATGAGTATGGAGAGCACAGGTCGTCCATTTCGTATGCAAGGTTTAGTAACAGCGGCCAGTACATAGCAAGTGTAGATGTGGATGGGGTCGTCAAGTCAGTTGAAATGAGTATTAAATATTAGAAAGATTGATACAAATCACAAACCATGAGTCTCAGTACTTCAAGATTTACTTTGAACGGATTTGTTAAGCTTGATTGCTTCAAAAGTCTCGAGCTTATATACATGTAGGCACACTCGAGTCCTTTTCCTGGTTATAAGCATTACTTGATGCCTTAGGATGGATCATGAGTGAGTATCAAAAGGCAGACACCGTATCCTTTTCATCATTTTGATCTTCACTCTGATCAATTATTTAATGTGTTTACGTTGAAATATAGTATTCCAGCATTTTGCGTGATGTGTATGGATTTTTCTTATAAACATTTCTGTATTTTACTTGTCCGCCTAAAAGCATCCTGGTTATTCTGCTGTTATTATGTTTGTTTCTCCATCGCTTCATGAGATGATTTGTCCCAAAATTGTCTAAAACGGACGCTTGTTCAAGACGTGTCCTATAAAAGATTCAATTCATGCAACTGGGCCAATAATTGCCATTTCGAATCCCTTTATTGCCAGCTTAAAACAACACTTTCATATCAAGCAGTGATGTTTCTACCATATCACAAATAAAGATTGATTTGATGGTGATGTTGTCATGCTCTCATGGTACGGCATATAACCACAGTTGCTAACTGCCACTGTGACTTCTGTAAAAAGTCAACTGCATTTGTGTTTTATTGCCTTAGGTTACTAACATCCAGTGTATTAAACCGACCAAGATTTATATAAGCATGTGCAAATAAATTTTGATTTTTTTTTTATACAAACAAATGTTTTTTATCATTCGGAAGTTACTTTAATTTTCACAAAAAAATTTTGTACATGTTGCATTCAATGAATTTTAATTCACTTGTCAGTCGGTCGTTAAAATATTTATTTAAGTCCAATACATGCATATGGGTTTTGTATTTGTGTATGTTCAAGAGGGATGTCCATTTCCTGATTGGAAGTCAATTACATCAAATCTTTAAATAGAAAATGGAAAAATATCACATAATTCATTTTGATCGGATACTTCCAAAAAATGGCAAGCTTCTTTGTTATATTTTTGAAAGGCAGATGGTTTTTGGGGAGAATGCATAACGAAGTAAAGGATTGTTTTTAGGTGTCCCGCTGTGACTAACGTAACTTTTGCCAAACAAATTATGACATATACAAATGTAAGCTTAACCCTTGAACGCTCAGAAGGAAAGTGACAATTGCTAAATGAAACCTGAACAGCCTGTGAGTAACTCTCTGGCTGTTCAGGTTTTATGCTGTTTGCTTCTCATCAGTTTCTTAGAGTTGGAAATGAAGGCTTTAAAACTTGAATATACTAAGAGAGGTCTGAACTTTAAGTGTATTTTCTAAGGGACTACAAACCTGTCAAAATGTATGGTTGTAAAGGGTTGAAGTTTCTTCGCTATCATACAGAGTGTGGGCCTGGAGTCCCCAGGCAGTAACCGCGGCAACGGTGATGTCCAAGTCAGCATTCCTGTCCTTGGAGTGGGCCAGCAAGTCAGACAGATGGGTATGTACCTCCTGGTTGATTAGCTTAGTGTCTTATTTAAATCTTAACCTTGCTGAATGCACATAGTTGTATTAATATACTCATGCAATTTTTAGTCTTACCAATTCAGATTTGTATAATGTATTTCATATTTAAACGAATAGTGAACATAACCTACAATGAATTTACTTGTGACCTTTTTTTTTGCCTTACTAGTTTTGCAAATCCATGCTCCAGCAAATGTAAGACCAATTTGCTGGAATTTGAAATGATTAAACCTTGACCTCTATTCGTAAATACCGCAAAGTTTATAAACATGAGGTAATGGGAGCAAACATAAAAATGTAAAATCCTGTGTGAATTGTTTTTCTTGTAACTGTGAATGAAAACATTAAACAAATGTATTAAATATTAAATTTATTGTGACCATGTCAACACATCATCATAATAACTGCATTTTTTGTTGATGAAAAGTCTTAAAGGATCATTTGAACATAATGTATATGTTATCATACAACATTAATGTACTGTAATCTCTGCTATTGATTCAGCTGTTAAATTAAGCTCAGTTTTCTTAGGACACGTCTCCAATACATTCTTTCAGTTATTGCTTGGCAACAGATCTGGAAATATCCGACTATTTGATGTCAAGGAGATGAAATCATTTTATGAAGCCTCTGCAGATTTAAGCTATCCAAGGTATAAACAATCATACTTATTATTGAACTGTGGGTATTTTTTAAAGCAAGGCTAATGCACTTTAAATAATGATTTTGTAACCTGTTGTTCTGTCATCTCTAATACTTTTATGAATGTTTCCAATGATTTCCAAACAGGTCAGTCAGCATTGTATATTGGAAGAAGCTAATAAGTAACAGGCTGCTATCGCTTTCAGTAGAAAATTATATACAATGCATTTATTCGGCTGAGCTTTTATGGCGGCCTTTTGACATGGTTTTCCACAATTTATTTAAATAAAATCTCTTATTTAATTGGTAAATTTTCCTGTTACTTAACAGGAAAATCCTTAGGCTGTACACTTCCAAAGTTAATATATTTACAACTTGTTTTGGTCTGTTGCATCATTTGAGATAAAAAAAATATATTAAAATGTGCAATGACTTCTGAACCACTAAGTGGAATTTGAACCAACAATGTTAAGTACAATGCTTCACCAACATGTTGCTATATTTCAGAATCATTGGTCTATTCTGCAGCCTCACATGTCAGAGTTTTGTGTGATTTATTTCAGAGTCATTGGTCTATACTCGAGAGCAAAAAGTCAGAGTTGTGTGTGTTGTTGCTTCATTTCAGAATAATTGGTCTATACTCGAGCCCAACGTGTCAGAGTTTTGTGTGCTCAGCATGTGTGGGAAGGGTGCGTAGCGGGTCCTTGGGCGTGGATACAGGCCCCAGTAGGGACGCAAGGGTCGGAAAACTTACTATCTGGGACCTCAAGACCATGAAAGCTGAGGTGACACTCATAAATTGAAAAAACCCAGTTTCTCAGGTTGACTCTTAACCAACGAACAGATGTTTTTACATTTGTTTAAGTTAGGAGACTTTTTGTTTCTTCTTCACTGTCATTACTTTCATAGCGATGCTAAATTCTGCAGAACTACAGATTTTTGGCAATGTTAAATTCACTGAGTTTTATCAAATATACGTGCATTAAAAAAATTATCAATGGGTTATTTATTTAACTAATGAGGGGTCACACATTTAAGTTATACTATTCACTCTTTGGACAGTTTCGCTTGTTGCAATTTGGATGCAAATAGTACGTAACTATTACTTGTCTTCTGGTTAGCGGGAAGGACATGATTTTTACATGTATCAAAGAAAAATGAATTGCTGAGTGCTTGGTCTTAAGGCAGCTCTTGATTTGAGCCGTGTCTGAGAAAACTGGGCATAATGCATGTGTTAAAGTGTTGTCCCAGATTAGCCTGTGCAGGCTGCACAGGCTTATCAGGGATGACACTTTCCGCCTAAACATGATTTTCGGTAAGGAGGGACTTCCTTGAAACTAAAAATACCATAAAAGCGGAAAGTGTCGTCCCTGATTAGCCTGTGCGGACTGCACAGGCTAATCTGGGATGACACTTTACGCACATGAATTAAGCCCAGTTTTTCTCAGAACAAGGCTCATTTGAAAAACAATGGAAGCTGGGATACCTTAAACCTCAGTTCCTCTGTAAAGACAAAAAGTAAATTATCAAGCATGTTACAAAACTCTTGTGACTTTTACCTTTTCCTTCATAAGAAGTAAAGTGAAAATGGCTTTTGCAACCAGCATAAAACCAGATAAGCCTGTGAGTAGCTCGCAGTCTGTTCATGTTTTATGCTGTTTGCTGCTCATCAGTAACTAAAGGTTGGAAATGAAGCCTTTGAAACTTGAATCTAGTAAGGAAGATCTTTAATTAAAGGTAACTTTCTAAGGGAATACAAATGCGTCAAAACGTATCTAAGTGGGAATTAGGGTTTAGTCATTTTAGCTTAATACTCAATCAGCAGCTGGAAAAGAAGTATAAAACAAACATCATATTCCTAATCTGAGGATGGTAATTTTGAAGTTTCGTTTTTGCTGAGTAAGACCTCTTTGTCGCATCGCCGGCATACCAGTTTTTGTGTCTTGTGTTTTCATTTCAGTCTCGTTTTCGGAAAATTGGGCTTAATGCATTAGCCTAAAGTGTTGTCCCATATTAGCCTGTGCAGTCCATACAGGCTAACGAGGGATGGTACTTTCCTGCTGAACTGTATTTCCACTAAGAAAATACTTTATTTAATGATAATAAATAATCTGGGACCACACTAAGCACATGCATTTAGCCTTATTTTCCCAGAACATTAGTCATATATATGTTGGTGTTTGTGCTGGTATCTATGTTGGTTGCCATGGTTACGGTTGCCCATTTCCAGCGTACCTTACCCCTGGAGCCGGGTCCAGTGGGGATCACTAGCTGCAGCTTCAACCACAACGGACAGCTGCTGATAGCAGGCGGAGTGGACGGCATCATTAGGCTCTTTGGTAGGCGTGCACAGGATTGTTTGTGCTCAGTGTTAACTCTTTTAGTGCTGGAACTGAATTTTGAAAGCTTTTGCAAACAGTTTGGATCCAGATGAGACGCCACAGAACGTGGCGTCTCATCAGGATCCAACCTGTTTGCTATTCTGATAGTATTCTTTGAAAAAAAATCGAAGAAAATGCTAATTTTAGAAATTCAGCAAACAACATTTTTGCAGTTTACAAATTTCCCAGCATGCAAAGGGTTAACCCTTTCCCACTCACATACGCCTTTTTGAAAATCTAATTAAATTAATGACCTTTCTTTCTAGATTCAAGTTTTTAAGCCTTCATATCCAACCCTAAGATACTATTGGGAAGCAAACAGCATAAAACCTGACTGTGAGATACTCGCAAACTGTTCTGCTTTTATGCTGGTTGTGTAAATCCATTTTCACTTTGCTTCTTAGTCGGAAAGGGTTAAATAATTTAGACTCATCTGTCAATTTATATTTCATGTTATTTAGGTATATAATATTTCTCTATTTGATACAATAAAGCATTTTTTATGAAAGTAGGCACTCAAACACAGAGAAAAACAAACATTACATACAAAAAATATTTAAATATTAGACAAATATAACATTAATTTCAATCTCATAAATAGTGATTAATCCAGGCCTAATCAGCATGGCGCCCCGCCATGCCCCTTTTTTTGGAGCGCCACACTGCCCCTTTCAAAACCAATTAGCGCCACGTGCCCTTTAATCTAGATCCATATGTATCAAGTCTTATCTGCTATCGGTGTCCCCAAGACGCGCATATTAATGCATGACTGCGTATGACGCAATAAAAGAGGGCCTATTACCCAAGGTGTGCTGTAAAAATCAATAATCATCTCATAGCAGTTAATTGCGCGAGTTTGTATAAGCTCCTAATACGACATTTTAACTCTGCCAGGCATTTTTGTGATGCATACATCATTTTGATTAGCTAAGCGGCATTTTCAATGGAAGCCAATCATAAAAAGGAGTTTGTTCTTAAGAAAACGGCGTGGGTTTTGTGTCGACAAATTTATGATAGTCAGGTTTCTAAATGACCAACAACGACGACCCAAACTTCTGGCGCAGACTATTTATCTGAAATAAACTAGCAATAGTTGTTATTCAGTCCTCGCATATGACATTTTTTTTTCGCTCACTTACATGAGGTACAAATCAAATTTACCTAAATCAATGACGTAACGTATTGTTATTCAAACTAAAATGATCCGAAATCTTTTGATAATATCAGAATATTCGTAAGACACAAGGGCCGTAACGGTAAAGATTGCTATTACTTAGAGATTAGCCGAGTTTTGAATACTGTGACAGTGTCTATTAAAAGTCTAAGCCTCGCCAATTTTGAAAAACTTTTATTTACATGTATAGCATTTTTTTAGTTATTTAATGACAACCTGGTCCATGAGTGGCAAACCTGCATATACACGTACCGCCGTTTGTTTGACTCTCATTGTCACGAGGAACACGCGGATATTTCAGGCTGTTTGAAACTTTCTTTGTTCAATGTATCATTAATTAATGAATACAGACAAGATTTATAGTTAAAAAGTGGCATTAATTAAAGGCATAACGAAACACATGTTATTTAGTTCATTCAGGGATGTATACAAACACGTCCCTGGTTAATTTAACCTTTTCATTCGAAAAAGACAAGTGCGTTCAATATGAATGTGACGTCATTGCGCAAATCTGATGCACCCTAGTCATAAACATCTGGAAAGTTTAATTTCAGTTTAGAGCTGCCATGATCAGTTACATTTTCGTGTTATGCATTCGATTTGAATGTTTTCCAAAAAATATCATAATAAATGCACATGTCAACACAGTAGCTTTGTATTTTAAGAATACAGTTCGCGTGAATTTTTCACGAAAATAACATTTTAAATGTATAAATCCAAGTTTTTAGCTGTGATTAAAAGTTTCAACAAGTTGAAAACACCCAATGTGCCATTTGTAAGAGAATCGCCGTGCGAAATGCCTTTTTTTAAGTCAAGCGCCATGCCCCTCTGCCCTTCTAGATTAAGCACTATCATAAAACATCATTTTTAACCAGGTTTTCCGAATGTCATTAGCGAATGTCGGTACGGAACAAGCTTGTCCCGGCCATAACTTTGTTGTTCATTGTGAGATTTTTAAATCATTTGGCACATTTGTTCACCATCATTAGACGGGGTGTAGCATGAAAGAATTACGTCGATATCTCCAAGGTTAAGGTCACACTTTGAGTTCAAAGGTCAAAAATGGCCATAAATGAGCTTGTCCGGGCCATAACTATGTCATTCCTTGTGAGATTTTAAAATCATTTGTTCACCATCATTGGACGGTGTGTTGCACGAAAGAATTACATCAATATCTCCAAGGTCAAGGTCGCCACGACTAAAAATAGGTTTATTTTCAAACAAGGGGGGTAACTTTTAACAATCAGTTCAGTTTGAGTTGTCTCCCTTTATCAGAAAAAATAAATGTCCCTTAATATATTAAATCTGGTAATTTGTTATTGCTTCTTGTTCCCATATTATAGCGTTGCATGGACTTGTTTTGGTTGGGGTGGGCATAAGGGTGGTTTATAAGTTAGCCTCTTTCTGGGAAAACTGGGCGTAGCGGATCCGTGGTCTAACACACTGGCTTCACAATCCAGAGATCGCTGGTTCGAACCCCCGCTGCACCTAACCTTCTAACTCGTCTTTCGCATGAGATGTTAAACCGAGGTGCAGTGTACTAGGTGCTATACACCGGGCACTAAAAGACCCAGGGTCACCTCTGGAACGGGGTGTCTCCTGTATCTTGCACTATCCCCCGTAACCAACTAACACGTCTTTCTGGGGGCGATGGCCATATGGGAGACAATCCCGGTGCACTCGATAAAAAAATAATGATGATGAAGGAAAACTGGGCATAATGAATGTGAGTAAAGTTTCGTCCCACAGGCTCATCAGAGACAAAACTTTCTGCCTAAACTGGACTTTCTCTAAGAGGAGACGTTCTTTGAACAAAATATCTAATGAGTGTTGTCCCTGATTAGCCTACGCTGACTGCACAGCTAATTTGAGACAACACTGTGCACACATAAAGCCCAGTTTTCCCTGAAGGTGGCCCAACGTATTCTTGCTGACACGCTCTTGTTGTGTTCAGACGTAACCAAGCAGAAGTGCGTGTCCCAGTGGATGGCCCACGTTGGTGAGGTTAGGCAGGTGCTCTACTCCGCAGACTACACAGCATGCTACAGCCTGGGACAGGATGGGCAGGTCAGTAATAGGGGGCCAGTACTCAAATTGCATTCAACCCTAAGGCTTATTCAAAAGCTCTTGAGTCTGTATCCTGGGTACAACCAGTACTTGGCGTCAGTGGGGAGATCATTAGAACGTTTTCTAAGTGGGGATCAAACCCATGACCTACAAGTCGCTAGGTAGACACCATATTCACAATGCTACGGTGACCTCATGCCAACACATTCTTAGACTCAAGAATAAAGCATGCACATTGTGTGTCTTAAACACATCCTTATTTGTTTGCAAAAATGATTTTTTATCCTTTACCATTTAAATACATATTTAAACACATTTGTAGTCATTTAAGACCTTTCTTACAAGATTCAAGTTTTAAAGGCTTCATTTCCAACCCTAAGAAACTGATGAGCAGCAAATACTAGTAGCATAAAACCTGAACAGACTGCGAGTTACTCGCAGTCTGTTCTGGTTTTATGCTGTTTGCACGTAGCCATTTTCACTTTGCTTCTAAGTGGGAAAGGGTTAAGTATTTGTTTATCTTTCAAATACAGAATGATGTTATGATACATTGTCAATGCCAAGTATTGTTTATTTTGTTTGTTAATTTCCTTATATTGTTGATTGGAAATTTAACTGTGATGTATTCCCCTGATGCTTTACTTTATGTGTTCAAATAATCAAAACCATTACATCAACCATAGTCTGATAGATATGTTAGCAGGATACAGGGTGATGCATGAATGATTCATCCGAACATTTTTTTCTTGCATACATACACTATTATTTTACACTACACCCAGAACATTTCAAGTTTTGAGCTCAGCTCCGAAAATGCGATTTGAGTTTTCACTCGTCTGAGTATGGAGAGTAATGGTCAGCTTTCTAAAATCTCATATCTGAGTTGTAGGGAAATGCACATATTCCTCTTCAAACTCATATTTGAGTCAGACTTAAAACTATTAATTTTTTTACCCAACTCATCACAAAATTTGAAAACAAACAAACAAAACCCTTTAAGGTGAGTAAGTCAGAATATTGACTTTAGTACATTTTCGTTATACTAGGCCCTTGTCTCTATTGCAGATGTGTGAGTGGAGCAGTTATACTAGGCCCTTGTCTCTATTGCAGATGTGTGAGTGGAGCAGTTATACTAGGCCCTTGTCTCTATTGCAGATGTGTGAGTGGAGCAGTTATACTAGGCCCTTGTCTCTATTGCAGATGTGTGAGTGGAGCATGCACAAGACTGGAAAGAAGCTGCGTGACCTGCCCCTGCCCCAGGGATCTGTACCGGACTACAGCGCCCTCGAGGGATCCAACAGCAAGGAGATTCCCGCGGGAAAACTGCTCGCATTGGACACCGACGGGAAATACTTGCTGGGTAGAAATGGGATTAGCTCGGAAATCTATCAGGTTTGTACTTTCTTGCCATCCACCCCACAACTACAAAGGATTATGTTCTGAATCATACAAATAATCATATTTTAAAATTATGCGTGTTACTTGTGCGTAGTTATTACAATGGGCTGAGTTTAGATTCAGATTAAATGTTCTAAGTCAAGTGGCATTGTGCTTTGCTTAAGTACATGTATCTAGTTGAGATCTAAATTCTCATGAGTAGAGGAGAGTAATGTTACACAAAAATCAAATGAAACATACTGTTGTATCATCAGTCTGTTTGAACTGAAATCTCGAACCTGCGATAATTCAAATGGTACTCAGGCTAGGTTGTTGAAACTTGATATGTGGATAGAGGGTCATATGGGCAAAGCTAGTATACACCTTCTAAAAATATTTTCATCTGACAAAAGTTGTGGTTGCAATTGTGACAGATGCATTGGTTACTGACATACTAGTATTTCAAAAACTAAAATCTGGATCCTGAACTAAAAAGTATTGAAGCAAAGTTGATGAAACTTGTCAATTGGATAGAGGGAGATATGGAGGTTATATCAGTTTTTATCTGCCTATCAATCCAAAAAGTCTGGATCCTGTTCTTAAGCTAAGGGAAGAATCTCACAATGGGGATAGAGACCTACATGGGGAATATGCATGTTATTTCCATTTCTTTTTGTCAGATAAAAAGTGGTTGCTACGGTTTCAGAAATAATTTATAAAAAAATTATAATCTAGATCCTGCAACAGCTCAAAAAGTACTGAAGGAAGATTGACACGACTCAGTATATGGATAGAGGACCATATGGAGAATATGTACATTATATTACTTTTTCAGCAGACAAATAGTGTGGTTACTATGGTTACAGAAACAAATGACGACTTAAATCTGCATCCTGCGATAACTTAGTACTTTATTTCCAGATGAACTCCAGTGACCCTGGAATGGTTCCAGTAATGACTGTGAAAGGTCATAGGTCATCACCAATAACAACTGTAGACTGGTCTCCAAACATTGACACAAAAATATGCTTGACTGGTGACATGAACGGAAGCATTATTGTATCAACGTTGCTTACTCAGTAGCTGATGTAATTTATCAAAAGTGTGCAAGTTGATATTCCACTATGTTTTGTTAATTGCTATCTTCTTAGTTATATCGTGTGACTAAAAAAAGGTTGATAGCATTTTTTTTTAGTTTAAATATTAGAACCTCCAATGTGATGGGAAATTGTGAATTATGTTATAGAACTGTGTCTTTTCTGGCAGTGAAGTTTACTCAGTCTTGTTTTGTATCAAAGAATTGTTATATTATTTGAATCTTTTTACTTCAAAATATAACTGTAATAAATGTTGTTACACATTCAAAAACAGGTCTTCATGTTTAAGAAATTAAATTATTACTACAGTATGTCAATGTTTTTGTAAAATAATTGTTATATATTTAGTTAACCGATTACAATTAGCTGCTCTGTATTGTTTTACACTGAAGATTGTTTTATAAAGGATTATTTTTTGTTTGTAAATATATATACATATTGTGTACAAATATACATATTGTTTACACATAAACATAGTGTGTACACATGTACACAGTGTGTATACTCCATTCTGATCAGGGCTGAAGTGTTTTTTCCATTGATCACATGGATTTTCTAACCTTTGTTAGTCTTTTGCCAAACTTGCTAAGAAACTCTGTTCATCAAGTCATACTTTTTCTTATTTATTGATCCTAACAAAAACTGCTGGACCCAAAAAACATGTACATGGTAATATATGCTGGTTGCTCTCAGACTGACATTTCCTGATTACATGCAGGTTCACAGGAAATTGTGCCAGGCAATTTCAGGCAGATTGCTATAGTTAATTATAATTTTTTACAAGCAAAATTGTTTTAATTGGAATAAGTGAGTTATTGAATAAATTAGTACGACCGGTAATTGTAAATAAGTACTTAAATTTGTTAATATTTTCGTTGCATCATCATACCTGCATTTTCAAGAAAACATTGCATCCTATAATTTTTGGTGCATGCAACACTCTTGATACAACAAAAGAGTGCACTATAGTGCAACATTTTGTTTATTTTCATTTTGTGTTTTTTGCAGCCATTTTCTTTTTTTAAGCGAAAAAGTGAAAACAACTTTATAAGAGAAAACAAGGATGAATAGAACACCAGGCATATATTTGCATAGCATTGAAATTTGAACAATTCTCCTAGGCTTAAGGTTTAGTTTTTCTAATCCTCGCTAAATAAACCTATTTGAATTACACTTACCTAGAATTCTTTATGGGCTTATTTTGCGGTCTCGCTAAATACTCAATAGGTATATACATGCATAAACATTGTTTTAGGTTTTAATATGTCTGATGTTCACATACATTTAAAAGTTTTCTATTTATTTTATAAGTATGTCTGTATTTATGGAGATTTGAGATTATTTTATGTATCTTCAAAGATTTATATTAAAATAATAGTTTCAATAAATTAATATCTAACTTGTTGTCTAACCGAACATTCAATGAAACATTCAATTTTAGATCAGCAAAAATGATATTTTGTATGACTTATGCTTTAAAAATTGTAAGGTCATTTTTGGAAATTTACCTGAAATTGTATGTTCCTTGTCAGTCTTGATATTATATCATTATTTTGTACTTTTTGTAGACTGTCACTTTCATCAAAACTCATAAGTATGTTTACTTGCACTGAGTAGTTAATGGTTAATTGTTGCACAAAATGTTTAATCTGTTGTTATTCTGGGTAACAGTGCAATAAAATTAAAATTTGTGATTGTGTTACTTAAGTTCATCAATATGGGGATAATAATGGAACAACATTTATATACATGTAATTCTATTTGCTCAATTTATTGTTTTATAATCACAATTAGTTTGAAGGATTGTTACCAAAAAGCAAATACATCGCACCAATAAGACATTAGGTTCCTTTCTTTTAAACTGAAGTAAATTTGTCCCTGTTTGGCTTGATTCCTTAGCATCAAAGTACACAATATCTGTAAAAGGCAAAAAAGGACAATAGGTTTTTAAATACTAAACCTCGACTTGCCCTAAGCATGTATTTTAAAATAAAGTTATTTTTTAAGGTGAGTATTAATTTTTTAAGGCATTGCAAAAGGGCTGAATTGATAAATCATAATATTTTTAAATTATATAAATTTTTATATTCAATTTATCAGCATAAGCATTAACTTAATAAGGGTTACAAAAAGTGTCCATCAATCATTTACGTTATAGACCATTGATTGTAACTTGACAGTATCAAACAAAAACCATCACATTTGATGATATGAATCACATCTGTTCACATTTAGACGTGGACTGATAAACAAGATTCATTGACAACGAATGATAACCATGATACAATACAGCTAACCATCAATGATCAAGGCAGGAATTTCGGCGGAGAATATGATCCCTGCATACCAGGACCAGTTCTTTTATAATAGGGTGCATATGGGTCGTCAACATAATGTCTGTGTTTCCTCCAGTAGGGAGATGTCATCTTGTCAAACAGTTTAGCACGACTTTTATTGCAGAACACATGCTGCTTCCCTCTGGCTATTATCCAGTCCGGTTTATTCCACTTGTGTTTATTGCGGCCAGCTCTCGCGTGGATGTATATTCCCCAGGGTAATCTGAAGAACCTGCTAGGAACGGATCGCACTGATTTCTCTTTGCCCCTCCTGATGCTAAACGTCACCTTAGACCGAACAGCATTGAAGACTGGCAAACTAATGTTCAACAGGGATCTGAAAGCACAATCCGCAGTAGAGTTTACCTTTATACCTTTACTCTTGAGTTTTCTTCCATAAAAAGTGTTTAACTGCTTGAACAATTAGACAGTCTGAAAACTGAGTTGACAGGTAATGAAAGAATATGTCCCCCAAAAAGATTAATTGCATGTGGTTTATTGATTTCCTTCAAATAATTAAAAAAATACAAAATTTGTATATTGTTTGCAGTGAAAAACCTCTATACCTGACAATTTGGTCCATCCTATTTATTTCCCTATACAATCAGGGTTTTTTTATCTGTTTTTGGGGAAAGGGCCTGGCCTTTTTTGACGGGAAAAAAATAGTGTGAAACGCTGTATTTTGGAGAAAAATAAGTTAAGTCTTAAATAATATATTAAACATATTTTACTGTTTCTAAAACAAATTCAAGGCAACAGATAATTAAATTATTCAATATTTTTCTTTTTTCTACACTGGATCAGGTTAACTTATATTATTATTTTATTTATTTTTTAGATATCATTGTTTTGGGGAAAATTTCTGTAAAAGGGGAAAAATACATCTTGGGGAAAGGGCCGATATTCTGTAGGTCTCAATTAAGGAAGAAAAAAACTGCTATACAAACATACATAAAATATTTCCGCTACATCGGTATCCTTTTAACACATTTATGCCTAGTGGATTCTCCCATCCTTTTAAATTGGATCAATATATTTACAAAATTAGGGATGTCTAGTATATTTATTTCTATATTTAGAATATTTCTTAATGAAATTCCTTTAAGCAAACGGCACAGACTCAGATGAGACGCATCATGCGTCGTCTCACCTGGGTCTACGCTGTTTGCCAAGGCCTTTTTTTCTAGACACTAGGCATAAATGGGTTAATTCTTAAACCGAGTTTGGATTAAAATTGGGTCATGTCAAAAATATTCTATCCTCCTGAACCATTGACCACTTTGTTTACTGCACATAAGACTTTAGGATAAAAAAACACCTTGTGAAGACAGAATAGCAGACTAATGACACACACAATTAACAGTAAAAATCAAAAAGTAATTCAATAGACAATTTATGCTGGTGATGTATACCCATTTAAAGAAGTGCTAATACTGATCATATTTACACAAAACAAACGTGCACTTCTTAAAGTGATGTTTGTTTTTGTGTGTGGAGAATCATGATCTTTCTTAGGAAAATAATTTTTCATCATGCTTTTGTCTATTTTTGGCCAGATTATAGGGATTTTAAAAGTATTTCTATTTAAATATTCATTTCAGAAATATTACAAATGGCAAAACTGCTAGTAGAATTGTCTCATGAATACAAAAGCAAATTGATCAAACTGTCACAAAAATGTTTGTAATGATGTTGTTTTAATATTGACAATGCAATACCTTCCTCATTGACAAATAACTTTATACTGAATTATTGTTGAGCATTGCCAATGAATAACAATAATTGGTAAAATATGTTGACAATGTGTTTTTACTAGATTATCGGTACAGTTAAGCTTCTGCGTATAGATTCTAATTCTTGTCTAAAGGAGAATACCTTCTAAACTGGAATGTTATTGTGGTCCCTGGAGTGTCCAGTTTAGAGGGGTTTCACTGTAGTTACATTTACTTGATTGTAATTGTCTCTATCAGTTCTTGTAAAATAATTTACCCTTGTGCGTTTCTGTTGATGGCTGAAGAAAATGTATTGCTTCCTTGGCATGACAAAGGACTTGGCAACGATGACAGACATCTCTGAATACGCTGCAAGTTACAACTTGCTGAGAACGCCCTGTAGATTCCACCTACAATATGCAAAATTTATAGGGTGCATAATTATTAAACAAGAGGGTCAAATCACAACTTGCTGTAAATTTTGTGTGGATTCCATTTAAAATATACAATTTTTTTAGGGTATGTTAAAGGCTGCTCACCAGAGACTTAAACTTCTTTTGTGAAACTGTTGCGATGTTTTTGTAACCAATTATAAAATTGATAGAGGAACCATTCAAACAAATGGTCTGCTACCATTTTCAAAATCTGCAGAAACATTACGATAATAAGTTCCCCCAAATGAAGCCAATATTGTCAAAATTGAACCAAGGGGCATGATTTCAAAAACCTTAGTACATGTAGAGGACCACCGTACAATGTTTCATGTCGAATACAGAACCTCTTGTTCTTTCAATTTCAGAGATTTTTTAAGAATTCAATGTAAGTAAAACTAGCTACTGCCCATGGAGGGGTCGATATAACTTCTTGGCCTTGCAATTTAAAAGAGTTTTTTTTTAAATGTTAACAAGATGCATAAAGGGAACAGGTTACCATCAGGGTGGGGCCAAAATATAGAGCAATGGCATTATTTAAACAAACTTGGTATTTGGCATGTAACCACAATAATTATGATGTTACTTGTACCAATAAAATCCTTGAGTAGAACAATTATGAGTCAACAGTTGACACATTAGTGACAGTACCCATTTACCTTTTTTTAATGAGCAAATGCCACATAGGTGATGGAGATAATATTTCAATGTCACCCATCTGACATATGCTCATTTGATATATTGAATATTGAATAAAAGAAACAATAGAAAAAGTATTGAACAAGAAAAAGAAATTCCATCTTTTAATCCTTTGTATGTATGGTTGAGCAGCAAATCACTCGTATTTACCTAAATAAACATTAAACAACCGTCGAAAGATTTTTCAATTCAATGTCGTAAATATTCCGCCATTTTTGTTGATAATCTCACTGTGTAACATAGTGGGTGGGGTAAACATGATGAAGAACGTTGGAATAAGGAGAAAAACATTTAAATATAGGAGTTTATTGTATGAACCTTCATTTGTAATTTAACCCTTTCCTTGACAGCCATTTAGCCAATATAAGCCTCTCCAGTTACCACAAGACCTAGCTGCCTGCGGACCAGTGGCTGATAGCCATCTTATCAATATCAGTACCCCATCTTTACAGGCATTATTGGAAAAACGCTGTTTTATGACCCTCATTGCTTTTGAACCTGATATTCTCATAAAAATTGAAATATTATTGAAAAATACACAATATGTAAGTTTAAGCTAATAAAATTTCCTTTCCTGTGGTGTAAACTGTATGTTTCTACCTTAATTTATTGGTCAGTTATAGTCATGCAAAGTTGATCGTTGTGTGTTTTACTGTGTTTCAATGAAAATCTACCTCTTTGGAAACGCAATGGTCATTGGCTTTAAACCTGATTTTCTCATAAAAGTTGAAATATTATTGAAAAACACGCGATATGAAAGTTTTAGCTAATAAAATTTTTCCTGTGGTGTAAACTTTTGTTTCTACATTATTTTATTCATCAGTTAAAGTCATGTAAAGTTGACCGTTGTGTGTTTTACTGGGTTTAAATGCAAATCTCTTTCCAGCTCATATAGAAACTTTGCGAAATTGGTGTGTTGAATCAAATACAAATAATTATATTTTGGAATATTAATTTTTTTTCTTACTTTCCAAACTACAATTTTTCTTTCTTGAAGATTTGTTTATTTTATAAATTCATTCTGCAAGCCTCAAAATTCATGTAAATTCTTATAAATAACTATAGAAAAACACAGAGTTTCTCAAACAACTTCATGCATTTTCAAAATCAATTGTATTATTTCTTATAAAATTCGTACGATACTTGGTATTTCTATTACATTAATTCACCAAATGATTTATAAACATTTATAGATACCGGTAACAATTTAATTGGATGTTGCATAATGTGCCATGAATATTCATATAATGAATTTGCATTTTATTACCGATCGAAATCCGGCAATGTCGGCGTCTTCAATAAGTCTTCAGTTCGTGTATTTATTTGCAAAATTCCAATTTTAAGTGGCTACTTTATTATCAAATACTCCAGTTTATCTGATCGCCGACATGTAACTTTATAACCCAGAAGTCGCCGACAAACCCTTGTATTCGTGTACCAAATTACAAAACGCCTAGGTAACATGGCACGCGCGCCAATGTCATCTGAAGACTTCTGCTGCGTCCGGTAAACATGTTTATTCAAAGTGTCTAGAACCCGTGTTTCTTATCCCTAAATATTAGATTAGCACGTGCGCTATTAATTATTATTGGTCAGTTCAAAGGCATATTGAAGACTGCGAACTGCGTCTTTGTTTTATTGCCCAATCAAGCACCGATAATCCAATATCCTGTGTATTACGAAACACAAACTTTAGATAAGCGCGTGTCGTTTGTAAAAACATTTTAGTGTACATGCCATTAAACATATCGATGTAATTCTCGTATATGATCTCGGAAACAAACATTTACGATATAATGGAATCAAACAACAATAAGAATGAAATCGATTTACACCCAAATGATATTATATCCCTATGGAACGTGTTTATTTTTGCGACATTTTTAACGAGTTATTAATTCGTTTTCTGAAAATGTCCAAATTAAATTCGGTTCGAGAATAGCAGTTATTTTAGGACATTACGAAATGCCTGAAGTGCGCACATCCCGGAACGTGATTTACGCATGTCAAATGGTAAACCCTTGTCTTGATTGGTCGCCAATTGCATCATAACTTTAAATAGCAACATTACCGGATGTTTACTCGACAGTTTAGAAAAATGATGAACGCAGGTGTATATGCATTTCTGTTACACTTAAAACGTCATTTTAAGCATTTAAATAGCAAATTAAATCGTGCCGCGTAAAAACGCGTATATATCAGGTAATAGATAGGGTAGTAGAAATGCGTAGATAACAGGGAATCGATACAGGCGTAGATACGCGTATTTGACAGGGAATCGATATGGTCGTAGAAACGCGTACCTGTCAAGGAAAGGGTTAAGATAAGATGATTAAACTTTCAAACTCAAAACCACGTTGTTTGTATTAGTCAAATATTCGGTTCAGGAGGTGGCGAATACTGAATACGATTCGTCCACAGCCGTATTCAAGTAATTCGAATATCTGAATGTATCGTTACAGCCCTAGTTTGAAAACACTTGGTAGAGGAACACCGTACGTACTATGAAGTAACATAACAAAGATAAAATCTCGCGGCCTTGTTATTTTAGAGAAGATTTGTTATATATTTTGCTATATAAGTCTAGTCATATTAATTCTGGGGCGTAACCATGTTAGACCCCAAAGGAATGACTTGAGCCACTAAAGTAGAGGACCACTTGATGATGTAACACACCAAATATAAAGCCATGGAATGTAAGATTCCCAATAAGATTTTGAAGTTTTAATTGCTTAAATCTATTTTAAGATAAGGAGACTTTCATAGGAAATAAACAAAATTAGTTTGATAAAATTTGAAAGATGGTTATGACATCCAATGATCTATCCTGTAATGTTTGATGTAAATCTGACAAGCTATTCATAAGGAGACATACAAGTGACGGCACGGATACCCAGAGTTACAAACAAAACAGTATCCTAAATGTTCCATGTGAGAACTTTAAGGCTGTGCATATGTATGGTACTAAAAATCCAAAATCTTTCATGAACAACTTCCATGACATCAGAACCATTCCTTGTTCTTGTGATAAGGTGAGCAAAATTGTATATTCACATACATCATATATTTGCTATAAATGTTAAGTCATAGCATAATTGGTGTGTCAACAAATGAAGTGTGTGGTCGATGTTGTTGTAATTCCTTTCTGTTCTAATATATTATTGTCTATTGAGTGATTTGAAATTTTGAGTGACCTTCAAGTTCAAATTCTGTCGCGAAAACTCACAACTAGCATTAGTCATTTAAGACCCGTGTATTAAAACACAAAAAGCATGAACACAATACAATGGCTCATTAACTTTTATTATATGGAGCACAATACAATCCGTAATGTGTAATTATTTGACGGGAAAATACTTCAACTAACCTGCTAGATTTCTAGCCATGGGCGCCGCCATATTGATTATTCGGCTAAAATACACTGATTTCAATTTGTTCATGACATCGTTTGAATATAGCATCAAGATTTTTCGGTTCCAGCCTTTCTTTTAAAATGTATGCACAATATATGGGATTTTTCTAAGATGAATCTCGATAAATTCATATTTTCATTTTCATGAAGAACAAAAATTGAAAAAAAATGGCTGATTTTGGTGTTTCTAAATTGTCTTCAAGAAAATTTATATCCAGGTACCGGTACGTTATTTCAAGTAATAAATATTGTTAATGGTATGCATTCAAATTATTCATATGTAGAACGCATATGATCGTTTAAGAAAGCAATATATCCATCTTTCATGTTAAAAAACTTAACATATATAATAATTAAGAACGAGCACAAGTGCGTGGTAATTCGATTATCTGCAAAAATTACATACCAGTAGATAATAATTTATGTTAATTCTACCACAGACTCTAGATGTCAATATACGCTCCGTGATTGTACGCAAGTTAACGAGGGGATGACAAACCATAGACACAAAAGTAAAAATGTGAGCGTTCAAACGCGAATCCGTTCATCCTTTTTCTGTTATTTTTATGTCACAACTTTCAGAGGGATCGAGGACATCTTTATCAGTTTCCGTTCGTACGTCGGATTTTATATCATGAATGTGTACATAAAAAAATATTGTTCTTTTAGGTTTAAAGTTCAAGAATATGTTTACCAGCAATTTAATTTGTGCGCGATATTTTTCATAATTTTGAAATACCAGAGTTATCTATGGCGGCATCCGTGCCATAAGTTCACACATTTAGTTTATAATGATAACAGCTAAGACATGGATAGAAAAGGATAGGCAACTGTTATTTTTATGAATCTGTGAGTTTTAAATACTGTTATACTCTGTTTTTTATTGCATGTGTGGTATTTTAACCGGGCAGTTCAATTGAAAATCGCTTTTATACTCGTGATTGACAATATTTTGTCCGCCTAATAATTCTGTCTATGATGGATCGAGTTAAAAATAACTTGCTAAGTGATCAGTATAATCAAGTGGGCGTCACGCGCAAAAAGGTATATGGTCAATGTCACAATTCAATATCAAAAGTCGCATTTCGCCCCCTTGGTTCAAAAAGGTACCATGTGTCATTGAAACTATAAGGCAGATGGTACTTTTTTGCACCAATGGGGCGATTTAGAAATTATTTAATGACCTTTTGTCCCGAGCATGGTGAGGCGCACGCAAAAATCTAGGTCGATTGATTCTTGGTCAATGTAACACTTCAAGGTTTTTTTTAAAATGTGTTCACGATATGTATAAATTTGAAGAAACAGTTAAGACCATAGGATCAAGGCCAATGTCCTAATTCAAGGTCAAAAATCAAATTAGCAATTTCGTACTTGATACTTTGTCGGAAGCATGGACCAATTTTTAAATAACTTTGCATAATTAAGTGATCAGCTTTATGAGACGAAGTGTCATGCGAAAGAATCAATTACATAACAATTCAATATCACAGGTTAAATTTAGTGTGTATTGTTTTGTTTTTCAATTAATTTAAAAGTAATCTGCTTGATGAGCTGTAATGTTACCATCAAAAAGCAAGGTCGCGGTCAACACTCATGGTCCATATCAAAATTAAGACATAAAACATATCAAATCAAGATAAAATGGACAAATAAGTATAAGAGCAAATTAGCGATTTTGAAATGACAATTGTTACACGCATACATTGTGGCGTAGGCGTAGACTATAACACTTTAATAAATAGTTCCTATGTAGACAGTCGAATTTATTTAAAGCAAAATGTAAAATTAGATAAATCATTCGAGAAAATCTCCCAACTTTTACTGAAAAAAACACTCTGAGGGACGTATCTGGCGCTAATAACGTTATTTATAAATTAAATAACCAAAATAATTTTTTCATTGAGAAAATATTATTTTTACATTGAGAAAATATTTTTTAAGGGAATTCAGCAAATAGCTTCATTAATTTAATGAATACACAAATCATTTGACACGCCATTCGACACAAGACAACAACCTCCGCGCAGTGATTTGACGGGAACCAGCATAGTTGTATGTGAGAGCAAGGAACGACAACTCTGCATGGAGATTGATAAGACAAATAAAGAATCCTCCATAAAAATGTGTAGTGCACTCTAGCCTTTATTTTCGCTAAATTTTATTGTTTCATATTGATGTTCCCGTGTAAACAAATGGAAAAATTAGTGCTGAACGTTTTTGGGAAATTTAATTGACATTAAAAAACGCCAGCATAACATTTAAGTAAAATGTCACTTGAAAACCCAGCTCAAAACAATACTTCATCGTCGGCGCGACCATTTCGTCGGCGAAGAACTAAGGTCAATAATGACAAAAAGATTCAAGATGACGAGTTCATGGCCGCAGCAATCGGTGATGTTGAATGGCTGCGACAAAGCTTACGAGACCAAAATCTAGAAAATGGCCAAATAAACTATGATAAAAATGTAATTCTTTGCTTTACCATTGGGTATGAAGGTATTTTTATGTATTTTTTCGTGACAGGTGTCCGCCATTTTGTTTACACGGTTGTCAAGCACATGCTAAGAGTGATATTCCCAATACAATTGATGTTTCCCGTGCATTGAATGGGGTGTTTTTAAAATAAATATGTTGAGTTTTAGTTGTCTGGCTGTCTTTCCATATTGATGTTTTAACAAACCAGTTATATGAATGTATCAAAAGTATGAGTTATATGCATAAGACCCACAAGTAAATATATGGAAAGAAAGCAAAAGCATATTCTATAGGATTACAAAAATGTAAATGTACAAGAAATATCTTAAAAAAATATTTGGAGCATATATTCAAATATGAAATAAAGTTAAAAAAGGAATGTTTTTAGACAATTTATTTAAAACAAAGTTTTCTTTGTTGTTGTTTTTTTCACTTGTTAGCTGCATATCCACTGCATGAAATGTGTTTGATTTAAGTGCATGTATATTAAAACCACACAATAGTGTTTGTAAATAAAATCTATACTATTGGAGATCACATAATATTTTTCCTTAAAAGGCTTATTATGAGTATATTTCTTCAACATTGAAACATATCATGGCATTTTAGTATTTGAGTAACATGAAGTTTTCTTTTGACACATGAAAAGCACATCTTAAGAGCTGCATAATGTGAAAAAAGTCTTATGGTGTATCAGCCAGTGTAGCTCAAGCCCAGCCTGAGCAGTTTGTTATGGAGCTATGATGTCCGCTATAAAATCAAGCAAGTCTTCATGGTCTTATAAGGGGTCTCCTGACCAGACTGCAAGATGCGTAGGCTGAACTTAGGCAATGCTGGTTCCATATGGCATAAGACCCATATTTGCATGAATTGATGTGTTTCTTTTAAAATCTCATTGTGTCTTGTGAATAGAACATCTTAGCACAATACTTTTGATAGAAAATATAAGTCAAACTGTGTTATTTATAGCAAAGTTGCTAATTTCGACAGCCTATTCAGGCTTTCAGGAACGATTTCCAGATGGGCTGACCGAGTACAGCAAACATTTGTTGTTAGATAATTTAAAGATTTCCCTGTTATCATGACACTATACTATTTTGGTAGTGTTTGTTTTCTTATTGTGAAAGCAACACTATTAAGATAACAACATTTATTGATAGTCCTTAATGTCTTCCACTGTTGATTTAGTGACGGAGTACTGACTTACTCAGGATCAGCAGGCGATTCATAGCATAAACCTATTTACGGCAGATTCTGGAGATAGTCAATATTTCACGATTGAGTATTAACTCTTTAATTATTGGAGATGGCTTTAATGCATAATCTTAATCTTAATCAAATCCAGTACAATTTTAGAGTCATGTTGTTTACAAAAATGTAAGTTGGGGGAAAAAACAATGAATCTGCACCACGTATTCTTCTATTGCTTTTCAGGGTTTAACTGCGCTTCACCTGTCGGCGATTCATGGTCGTCTGGAGTGCCTCAAGTTGCTGATAGAGAAGTACAAGTTTGACATCAACCTGGCCAGCAGCACGGGTTGGAGGGCTATCCACCTGTGCATCAGTAACCAGACTGGGAAACGCGCCATAACCTGTTTGCAGTACCTCCTTGATAAGAAGGCAGATGCTTCTATGTAAGATAATTCATTTTGTTTTATTTTATCTTTTTGCTTTAACAAATCTGATGTATAGGATTATTTTAATTAAATAAACCAGCATCTTCAAGAGATCAGAAAATGAATAATTGAAATTATACTAGTGGATCCAGTTAAGTTGAGAACTATTTGTTACGGAAATCTGCATAATGGATGAGTAATAACTCTTCTTATTGCATGTTATGAGTTATTTAACTGTGAAGTTGTAGTCAATGAAATCTGCCATAAAAAAAATTAATGATGCAAGTTTGTTATGTAGATCTATTTGTATATCTGAGCGAACAATGTCTGTAATTATAATTAGAGTACAGGAAAGCAAATCTAATGTATATTGGTACATAAAAATAAAAGTAACCATCATGTACTTCAATAAGACAAAATAACATAAAATTAATACTGGTAGTTAAAGTATTATGCCTGCCATCTCACCACAACTTATGCTCAAACGTCAACCCAAAGATCACTTCTACCATGAGAACCCTTCTGTTTTCAGTGGTAATGATGATGGCATTACGCCTTTACACCAGGCGGCCAGTGAGGGACATGTTCAGTGCCTTAAGATGCTCATAGATGTGGGGGCGAAGATTGATGGACAGGACTGTAGAGGCCACACACCACTAGATCTTGCTAAACTCTGGGGGCATCGTAAATGTGCCAGGTAAGCAGACATATCTATTAGGGCAGCCGACCTATCGTTATGAATGTATGGTTACCAGCCTATTAATTAGTGTAATTTATTAGTCCGCTACCGGTTGCACCGAATTGTGGTTTTCTGGATCCTGTGATAACTTTGTAAGTTTTTAATATTTTTTCATGAAACCAGAAACATGGATAGATGGCATTATGGACATTATGCACGTCATTTCATTTTGTTCCTACGGCAAAAATTCCGGTTGCTATGGCAACAAATATATATTAATAAATCTGGAATTTCTGACAATGGTGGAGCCGTTAGGGGACTTATATTGCTTGACAATAGTCTTGAATTATGCATTTTTTTTTGTTCATTATGATAAAATTGTTGGCATATGACAGGGGTAGGTAACTTGTGTGGGTAAAGTGTAGATGTTATGTCTTACAGTAATACTTTAGCCTTCAATTACTGGCAACAACATGTATATATTTCATATAATAATAAATTGTAAAATTACTCCTTCAGTGTATTGGTTTTGTCAGTGATTTGATAAAAATCAAAGGGAAGCATTTTACTACATTATTCAATTACTATGTAATGACTTGAAATCACATAGCTGAAAACTCAAAGGGAGCTGAAATGTATACTTGTAAAAAATGCCAGGAAATAAATGTATTTGCACAAAAAGTTTTTTATTTAGAAATAAGTTAAATATTAATAATAGCTAGAAAATGAGTTTATCAAAACTTCACTGGTACTCAAACATGCAATTACCAGGGGCGTAGCTGCTATTAGGAACAGCAGGCCCGGGCCTACAATTTTTTTGTTAACATGAACAAAAAATGCTTCAACTTCGATAAATGCATTAAAATGTTGACCCTGAGGGAGTGAGGGGTTAGAAATCTGCATTTCATATTGATATAATCCTCAGACAACGTATTCTGGTCGTGTTCAAAGGACATATCTTCCAATTATCAACTTCTTTCTATGTGCATAGATTATAGCTCGCTTCTCTTCACATGACTTGCTGTTACAAGTTTACATAGATCGCCATAGATCTACTTTTCTCCTTTTCAACACTACAGTAAGTTGTAATCGATTATCGTAGGATTTTAAAAAAACATTCCGAATGATGTTTATGACCGCGGAAATTTAAAATGGAGCACTTGCCCCCGTATCCTGATCCATTGACTGAATCCGGGTCAATTCGGTCCCTTGATGCCGAACAAAAAAATGCCGTTATAGACATGCAGAAAGTATTATTGGAAATAATTCCCATGGTTTGACTTGTGAATAAGTGGAGTGTTACACTTTTAAATGTTTCTCTGTTCCATATTGTTTTAAAATTTTGTTCTCTGGTATAAAGATAAAACAGTAAAATTTAATTCTCTGACATTGAGATAAAACAGTAAAATATCAAAGAAGAACATGCCAAAGTTTTATATTTTCTTATCTTATTATTTGTCTAGATATGCTTTAAATCTCACCACAGGCTTTATAGGATTAACAAAAAGTTTCAGGGGGAGGACCCCTGGACCCCCTGTTTTTATGTATCATATCCGGGCCTACAGCTAAAAAAATGCTAGCTACGGCCCTGATTACTGCTTTTCAACTGTACAGCATACTGAACTTTATAATGTTTAACGCTCAGTTTCTTTCCAAACATGTCAATTCCAAAAATTTAATTCAAATGTTCTGTTCGTTTAATAATATTTTTCAAAGTTTTTAATTTAATGTTCTACAAATGACTTATTATTTAGCAAATTTTGATGATGATTACCAAAATGTGTTTTTTGCTTGAATGAATGAAAGGCCTATATTGTTTCATGTATCAATTTCTTGTAGTTTTACATCAATGCTACATTCTGATAGGATAATCTGCCCAAATGACCTGTCTTCAATTTCCCAATAATCACATACTATATGCAAATTTAAAGGTTAACAAGTGTAAATACTTGTCATAAATATTTGTTCAATGACGTCATTGATGTTGCTTTTCATTTGCTGTAAACAAGAAGACATTTAAGTTTGGCGGACTTGCTTTTTCAACAAAAATAAAAACATAACAGAAACAAGATTTATACGCCAGCATATAGAAGTCCATTTTAGCTTTTAGATTGTTTAAATTAACGCTTATATTATTTTTTGTTGTAATTATAAGAATTATAAGAATTGAATAGCAATTCCTGAATTTTATTTGTGTATTAAGTGACTGAAAAATTTGGCCTTATTTATTAATAAATTAAGCCAGTGTTTATGCAAATTATGGGTAATTTTTCGCATGTTCCTACACTGATGCCATGCAGAAAATTTATAAATTAATAAATTGCGATTACTGTATTTAAGTAATCTTCTACAACTTTGAACAAGGCCGAACAAGTCTCTTTAAAATTATTCAGTTCTCCACATATGTGCTACGCCCTTTTTTGCACTTCAGGATCATAGCTGCGGAGATGTGGCAGCAGGGAAAGGACAACGTTGCCAAGGAGATGGTTCAGCTGCGCAAACTCAAGATGCAGCAGGTGCTCCGGGAGATGGAGCTGGAGGCGGAGTTTAGGGCAGAGCATGAGCACTACAGCGACGAGGCCTTCAAGCAGTGGCTGGCCAAGAGAGGGTAAGGATGACGTCTGTTGGGCCATTGATGTTTGCTTCTTGCCATCATTTTGGGTTGAAATTCTTCATTTTTGCAGTTTTGGATGGATTGTAAATAAGTTTTAGCAGGGTGAAAGAATCTTTGGCAAAGACAATTTTTAGAAATAAACTGCATGTTTAAAAAAAAATATAAGGGTAACAGTGATGTCTTTTCAAATCTTTATTTGTGCTGACATTAAAACATAATGTCACAATTTGTGACTTGAAAATCACAATTTATATCCTTAATTCCTGTTCAAGAAACTTAACAACACAAATGTTTTCATAATTTGAACAGTAGTTTGTACTTGAATGCCATGGAAAATAAACTTCTAGTCAGGGCAAAATACAAAAAACATCAATTTATTTAAGGCAGTGATAACTCTGAGTGAGTTAACAAAAAAAGGAAGTTAGAAGATATCTATTATCCACAAAACGTCTTAAAGTCTAAAGGCAATAATTGTTCAAATTATCTTTTACAGCTATGATCCTAACATGCCAACAGGACCAAAACCTAAAGAAAAAGAGAAGGAGAAAGCTGCAAAAACTACAGAAAAGGCACCCACAGAGTCTCTGGCAAAGGCTAACAGTATTGCTCAAAGCAGCACAGCTACCAAAAGCAAGGTAACCATGAGTCGAAGGGCAGACACGATGCCTAGCTGGAAATCTAAGAGCATACGGGAGGTCTCACCAGTAAGCAGGAAAGAAACAACCTTCAGTCAGTCTGATGATTTTGATGCTGGCCTTTACGAGAGTTCAGATAAAAAAGCTGAAGAGGCACCAGAGGAAAGACCCAAAAGTACTGGCTTCTGCAATCCAAACCCTTGGAAAATTCCTCTCAAAGTTGACGACCCTCCTTACATCACAAATCTCACTGATGATTATCCAAGAGACGAGTACACCATGATGCCAATGGTCGAGTCTGCACCAAAGTATTTTGACGGGAAATTTGGGCCAAGGTTGCATAAGAAAGATGTTAAAGAGGGAACCATTGACACGAAAAAGAAACTTCGAAAACCCAATCTCCCAAAAGAGGTGATCAAAAAGGAGCTTAGCAAAGACCCCACCACGGACGAACGACCCATATTATTCAAACCTCGACACATCCACGATGTCCAAGTAAAGAAAAAATATGACGATGAGGTTAAAGGCAAGAGCGAGGTCTCGCTACACCTGTGCGATGACATGTCATCATTCCTGTTCAAGAACAGCTTGAAAAAGGCGCCCGATGTAATGGTGAACTTGAGGTCCGGGAAGGACGAGGCACGAAGGCAACTGATGGAGATGAGCAATAGTATACTGGAGTCGCATCCCAATACACGCTCTACATCCTCCAGTAATTGGTCCTCCATTAAATTTCCCAGAGATCGCGTGATAAAGTCGCTCCATGTTATGTCCAAGCCGGATGTATTCCCTGCTATACGGGGAGAGGAGTATAGCATCGGAAGCAGAACTGCCGTGTCCTAAAAAGAGGAATGTACATCGATCATACTTTGGAATCTCACTGGATGCTAGGACTTTTCATTACAAATCATCCACAGAGTGTAATTCATTGATCATGCCAGCCTCCGCAAAAATTCCAAATCCATTATTGGCCACAAGGTCTGATAATATTGTAAAAATGTATAGTCCGTGCTCCAATTTACTGGTCAGTCAACAAAATATTGGTACTTGACTTGCATCTTTTTCTGGTTATGAGGGCAAGTACTCTGTCAGTTGTTTATGGGTCTTTGCAGTTTTATATGCTTTTTCTAGGCTGTCACACTTTTGTTGTTACAGTATGCATTATTTCATGAAAGCATTTGATCAGAGGAGGCCTTAAGTGACAGATTATTGATAATTCAAATTAGTGCATTAGTACAGAATGGAAATGAAAGCATGTGTTTCCTTCACAAGTTTTGGCCAAATATATGCTGCTGATTTTCTATAAATAGTATGATTGTTCATATACAGTAAGAATAATTTGTATATTTTTTTTATTAATTATTGAATTGTTTATTAATCAAGTTGAACTGGATTATGTTATCAAGTTTATTTGAATTCAATGAGTGTGTAACTTCATATAAGTTTATAATTATGTTGATTCAACTTACTTCAAATAATGTTACGATAATGTTTCTGCATATTGGATTTGATATTTAATATTTAGAAATCATTATTACTTGTGTATCTGTTTGTTTTATTAAGTTTTGTAAAAAAAACAACATGTAACACAAAAATATCATAATAATATATTTACATTTTGTCATTAAGTCTACCTTAGAATTGTATTTTTGATTTGAGTATGTTAAACAGGGTGTGTTGTAGAGACTAGGGTACTGTTGTATTATTGATTACATATTTTATTTTTACATGTTTTCATCTACATGCATATTATACTTAAACAGATTTTTTTTTACTGCCGATTTATTGTTCCTTGTTTTTACTGTTGTTGTAGATGAGTGTTATGTTTGTTATGAATGGTCATTTAATCTATTGTGATTCTTTTAAACATTTACTGCATATACTGCCACTTTTTTCTTTGACATTATAGACATAAGTAATTGTTGATGATGTTTAGTTTTAAGACTTCATCTTTTTAGATTCCTAATTTTTGTGTGCTGTATATTTTATTGCTCCCATTCACACATCTCATTGTGTGCCTTCTTCAAATTAAAAGACCTTAACAATAATTTGTGTTTCTGCATTTCATGAATACATCTAATTGACCACTTGCCAGTTGTAAATTAACATAACTGATCTGCCCTAACAGAAATGATCTACCCATCGGAAACCGCTTTATCTATGTCATGTTGTCCGACAAATAAACCGTGATTTGGTAATAGAACAAGCATTAAATATTATATAGACATATGTTGGCAGAGCAAATGAACTTTTGGCCACTGGTTAATTGTATGTGATACTGTTACGCCTAAAACAAATATTTTATTTATACTAATTAAAAAAGCATTTGTCCATAAGTGTAAACGAATACATTAACCATATGGTGTGCCTTTATATGTGTATGCTCTGCACTATTTTTGTGATAACCATGAAATTATGTTTTGTTTTTGAATAAATCAATGATCATTTGCACTTCTTGTCTATTTCTTTAGTAACATGTAGCTAATAGAAAAAGTAATAAAAATAACCATTCTTCACAGGTTTACTTTTATAACATAATTTTCTTTAAGCCGTTTTGTAAGTTCATATGATATTTAGTTTGAAATTATTTTGAGACATTTCTGTTTACCGGTACTTTAAAGAAAATCTTAAACATAAACCATTTGCAAATAATATTCTCTCATTAACCTTGATATAAGAAATGCAAACATAAATTCAGTCTCAACAAAGGTATCAGTAAAACTGATGGATGCTACCCAATGATGCTATGTCGATATATGGTTTAACTGTGTGGGGAAAAAAAGTGTGACATTGAAAAAATCTATTATAAGCCTTGGTGACCTTGATCCCAGTGACCTCAAACCTCATCAAAAAGGTAGAGGTTCATGCAAGGTACCTACATTCCAAATGTATAAGAGATTGGTCAAATATTGAAGGCGCTATGAGAAAATGTAACTAAAGTGACTTTGAGAAAATCTATTATTACCCTCAGTGACCTTGACCCCACTGACCTCAAGCCTCATAAAAGGTAGATGTCCATGCAAATAGAGGACCTCCATGACAAATATGGAAGAGATCGATAAAAATATTGAAGGCGCTATGAGAAACTGTAACAAAAGTGTGACGGAAAATATATTATTAGCCTCGGTGACCTTGACCCCAGTGATGTCAAACCTCATCAAAAGGTAGAGGTCCATGCAAGGTACGTACATGCCAAATATGTAAGAGATGGGTAAAATATTGAAGGCGCTATGAGAAACTGTAACAAAAGTGTGATGGAAAATCTATTATTAGCCTCGGTGACCTTGACCACAAGGACGTCAAATCTCATCAAAAGGTAGAGGTCCATGCAAGGTACATACATGCCAAATATGAAAGAGATCAGTAAAATATTGAAGGCGCTATGAGAAACTGTAACAAAAGTGTGACGGAAAATCTATTATTAGCCTCGGTGACCTTGACCCCAGTGACTTCAAACCTCATCAAAAGATAGAGGTCCATGCAAGGTACCTACATGGCAAATATGGAAGAGATCAGGAAAATTTTGAAGGTGCTATGAGAAACTGTAACAAACGTGTGACGGAAAATCTATTATTAGCCTCGGTGACCTTGACCTCAGTGACGTCAAACCTCATCAAAAGGTAGAGGTCCATGGAAGGTACCTACATGTACATGCCAAATATGGAATAGATCTGTAAACTATTGAAGGCGCTATGAGAAACTATAACAAAAGTGTGACGGAAAATCTATTATTAGCCTCGGTGACCTTGACCCCAGTGATGTCAAACCTCATCAAAATGTAGAGGTCCATGAAAGGTACCTACATGCCAAATATGTAAGAGATAGGTGAAAAATTGAAGGCGCTATGAAAAACTAACAAAAGTGTGACGGATAATCTATTATTATCATTAGTGACATTGACCCCGGTGACCTCAAACTGCATCAAAAGGTAGAGGTCCATGCAAGGTACCTACATGCCAAATATGGAAGAGATCGGTAAAGTATTGAAGGTGCTATGAGAAACTGTAACAAAAGTGTTACGGAAGTAAGAAACCCCAAACTGGCAACTATATACTCCCCATATATATATGGATAGCATAAAAATGTCAGGCCGATTGCTTAGAATGCCATTTTTTTCATTATCTAAAAATGAATTTTATCCTGACCTTTGATCGAGGGATACAGGTTTCACACTACCAAGCTGTAAACATTTATCTCATGTTTTTTGAAAATTGTCTAATAAATGATGAAATTACAGATGTTTATATACAAGCATAGTAAGTATAGCCTTCATCATTGACCCAGGGACATGGGTCTTTTGCATGTGACTATGAGGCTCCACATTGTTAAAATGTTTTGGCAAGTTACTGTTAAATTGCCTGATACAAGACTACTAAGTTACTGTGTGGACACTCTTCATGTATTTGGTCTTTGACTTCTAAGGGTTGCCCTGACTTTCAAGCTTGATTCAGAGATTTGGAAAGTGATATGCAATCAACAAATGCTGTACATGTTAATTATACTTTAGAATGTATTTGTTTATATTATAAAATAGCATTTTTTTTTATTGAATGGTGAAGTGAACAGCCTGGACACACTGTAGCGTGCCAAAATTTGATCTTTGAGCTAAGGACAAGGTTCTTACAGGCTACTCACAGTCTCCTCACTGTGAAAATGTGTACTGGCTTTTTCAAAATTCCATGCTTAATGATGAAGTTACTGAGCGGACAAACTAAGACGAATAAACACATACAATCAACAATTTCTACTGCTTCATGGAGATAACCACTAGCAGCCTCAACAAATAATAACATTTTTTATATTTTAAACCATTTTAATATTGCAATAAACACATGGATAAGCAATAGGTCTCTCGTAATACTTTAAGTGCACATTTAAGCATGCATGCAGACATGGACATACGGTATATGTACAATTATTTGTCAATATCATATGAGTGATAATACACTGCACTCTAGCATTTATGTTTGGAAACATTACAGCACCAATGAAGAGCATTTAACACATATAGCGGATTTCTTCAATACATACAATTTGGAGATTTGCACAACACTACAGTCATAATACAAATAAAATACTTACATTTAAAACATGCACCGGAATTGTCTACATATATATCTTTTCTAATAAGAAACAATAATTTAATATGTCTGAAACTTTTTGCTACATTAAACTATTGACAATACATTACATATCAATAACATGTTACGAGTCTTTGTTTTGCTAAAATTATATGCATTTTCTTACATAACCTGATAAAATGATAATAAAATTTATTCAGAGAAAAGTTATCTTGTACGTAGGGTCTGAATTTCAAGAAAATTCATTCCGTGTTTCTGATTAAAATTTCTGTCCAATCATAAATTGTCAAATCACTTCTTAGAAAACATAGAAATCATAAAGAAACAGATATATGAAAAAATATTTGGGGTCTGAGAGATAATTAAATTGCATAATCTGGTAGAATAAACCTGAATAGCCCCATACATTCAAAATATTATATATTTTTAAACATATAAATTACATGTCATGGCCCTATTGTTGAAATAAGAACTTTACATCAGACTGTAATGCATTTCCAGGCATACAAATTTTTACACACACCAAATCTTGTTTGTTTAAAAAAATATTTAACAGGTCTTCTCCAACTTTGTGTTAAAATTTCAAATCATACCAAATGAATAGTATCCATAAATACACACAGATTCACAGTGGTTAAATAAAGTGCTGCTTATTTTTTTCATTACAAATGAAACACATTATAGGTTATCAACTATGACCATTAAAATAACAAACTTTATTTTATGCTTTCCGGTGGTTTATAGAGAACTATCAGTGAAATAAAACTGATATTTCACTGTTTTAAACAGTGAAAAATAACGATACTTTTTACTGTGAAGTGACATCATTTTTTTTTACTAAATGACGTCATAAATCCAGTTAAATTATCCAGTTAAACTCTTTTGCAATGTAAATAAACAGTGAAAAAAGCATAAAACAAACAAATTTGTTGGATTCGATGGAATATCGATTTTATTTCACGCGTGCTCATAAAAAATACATATTTTTATGAGTGGCGCATATAACTTTATATGATCACGCGTGAAATAAAATCGATATTACATCGACTCCGACAAATATCCTCTATTTATCTTTGTTCGTGCATTATTTAGTACTAGCAGCAATAGGAATACAATTACTTCAAACTTGTGGCAAAAATACAAAATGAAATGACCACCTATGTGCTTTATCATAATAATATTACAATATGTAAAATTCAATCAAGAGTAATACATCTTTCATTTAATAGACCTTGACTACTACTCCATAGTTAAGTAGCATTGTTATAATACAACTTGAACATAGTCAGTTTGTTCACTAATTCATCCACTAAAGACGTTCCATCAGGAAGTTTCACAAAAAGGCTACGTGTTAATTAAAGGCAAGTTATATAACAATTGTCTCAAACGACGTCTCTCCTAAAATGTAGTATGTATTGCACATATCTGTCAAACTACTACAACCATAATACCTTAATACAAGTACAGTTATAATATCCACATTTTTTTTGCAGATTAAAGGCATGATTTTCTATAACATCATAAAATGTAAACTTAATTTACTGCACAAGAGCTTGTCATTGCATATACTCCCTGTCCTATTCATAATTATAATCTCTAACCCAATGTTTCTCCTCAACATTCAAATACTTTCTGGAAGTGTAAGTGTATATTCTGATAGTGTAAGTTTAACTCCCATAATCTAAAGCACAGTGGACCTCCTCCACATTAATTCCAAAACAAACATGTTTAACATGTTTGTAACTGCTTATTCTCCTTAAAATCCACTATTATGAAATATTACTGACTAAAAATGCTTCTTCACTCTTTGAGGAAGAATGCTACCATGTGCATTCTTTAAGAATGAAAGCAGTCCGTATTTCTTTCCTTTGCGGCTAAAATAGTTGGAAACTACATCAGTTTCTTCGCTTTCAGAGTAAGTTCTCTCAGCTGTTGTTGGTAACACATTCTCGTTGGCCGACAATGAGACGAAGAATGAAAATGGCACAATCCACAGACAGACGGTGAAGTAGGCCAAAACCTGCAGGCATCATTAATACATGGAAATTATGGAACATTCACTGTTTTTATTATATACTCCTTGGGATGGAAAATATATAATATATACATTATTTTTATGTCTTTTCAAACACACCTAGAACTGTTTATTCCATGAAAATGGATGTGTGTTTCTATACCAGTCCCCTAAGGGCTTTGGTGCTATCATTTAAAAAAAAAGTCAATAATGGCCATTAAGGGCTCACCTGAGTTCATGGACACATATTGTTAATAAAAAACTTGACCTGGGGATCTAGACTTTGAACCCACTCTACCCAGGTTCAAACACTTTTTTAACATTTCAACATAAACATTCTTACAAAGTTAAATCAACATTTAATCATAAATATAGCATCTAGAGTGGTAACAAGTGAGGTTTTTCAGATATGACCCGGTTGCCTTGTTATTGTACCTATATTGACCAGATTCAAACTTTGCCTAAATATTTTCAAAATAGACAAGGAGACCAAGTTTAATAAAGAACAAGTCATCAATGTTGCCCCTAGAGTGGCAAGATTTTTTTTCAAGATTTTCTAGGGGCAAGATTTTTTTCAAGATTTGACATGTCAACCTAGTTGTAAGGTGCACATGAACGAGATCTACATTTGACCATGATGGTCTTTTCAAGTTAAACATTCTGACCAAGTTTCATTGAGACTGAGTCATGAATGTGGTCTCTAGATTGCATTAGTTACATGTTTTTTCTAAAATTTGACCTGGTTTTTTAAAACACATGATCCACAATGAAACTAGGCTTAGATACTGGAAATATATAAATTCTGACCAAAGCTTAATGAAGACTGTAGACAGAGTAAAAAATGTGGCCTCTAGAGGGGTATCTAATTTTTTCTAAGATTAGATCTGGTCACAGATCTTGTTGGACACAGATTCAAACTTGGCCAAGTAAAATGTCAAGATAAACATTCTGACCAAATTTCATCAAACATGAGCCGTAAATGTGACCTCTCGAGTGGTTACACAGTTCACTTAGATTTGACATAGCGACCTATTTTAGTTCTCACATGATCTAGACTCGAACTCAGCCTAGAAAATGTCCAGATAACAATTCTGACCAAGTCTCATTTTTAATAAAAATGTGGCCTCCAGAAGGGTAACCAGCTAAATGTTGACCATGCACCACACAATGCTAGACTCAAGTTGATCACAATAGCTAACCTTGAGCACTTTGTGCTCAGGTGACCTAACAAATAGATGACTACACATTCAAACAATTTACAACTGGACCGCCACTACAAGTTCATACCTCATAAAATGGATGCCAGTTTGTTGTAAAATATGAGAAGGCCAGGTAATGGTTGATGAGAACCGACACTGAAAGTCAGAAAATAATAACACAATATGCTAAAAAAAATATTAACAATGCAACCAGTTAACAGGATAATGTATCAATTGGTACAAGTTTTCATAGTAAAGGTATACCTGAAACTTTTTTTATTTTATTAATGTTTCATATGATACTCATTTCTAGCCATGGACATACCGTTACAATAAATGTACACTTTTGCAGACTTAAAACAACATTATACACTGGTGATGACAATAATTTATAACATGTCAGTAAATAGAGCTAAGGTGAGCTGAAAATTTTATCAACTTTTAGACACATACACATTTTCTAAAGATCTTTATTTTAGGGAAACACTCTGCTGTTGATATCAAATGTCTACCATGCTAAGGATTGCAAACAAAGATTTGTATTCTTGTCGTTTTTTATATTTAACAAGAAAGGTCACCATAGGATGACTTATGCCCCCTATAATCGCTTGATAGAAGTTATGAGCTTTTTTCGAAACCTAAACGCAGATTTCGAAACCTAAATGCGGACCCTAAGTTCTAGGTCAAGGTCACAGGGGTAAAAATTTGTGTGCGTATGGAAAGGCCTTGTCCATATACACATGCATACAAAATATGAAGGTTATATCTCAAGGGACATAGAAGTTATGAGCATTTTTCAAAACCTAAACGCAAAGTGTGACGGAAAGACGGACAGACAGACAGACGGACAGTCCGATCACTATATGCCCCCTTTTCTTCGAAAGGGGGAATAAAAATTACAAAACCATACTTTCATTATATAAATATTAAAAATATCCTACTGAAAATAACAGCTATTAGTCTTGTACATTTCGATTAACATATAAAGATGTATCATTCATTTTAACTAGAGTTGACTCAAATATACCCCCTTCAAAATTTGATTGAGAGCATACAGTTAAGATTGGTTACTCTTCTTTGTCATTTGTTCCTTAACTACACATTTACAATTGCTCAATAAAAAAAGAAGCCATGAAGTAATTTCCCGCTGAAATTGTACATTAAAAATTCAGTTAACAATAACTCTGTACTCATGTTACAACCATTCTCCTGCAGATGGCCACACCTACCTACTGAGCCAATAAACCCAGGTGATGATATTTCAAAGTATGGGAAATTCTGCAGCAGTAGAAAGAATGCCACATTGCCAAGTAGTCCAAAAATTATGCATGACAAAGGCAGTTCTTCAAACAGCAGTAAGCCCACAAACACAGAAGAAGTAACCTGAAAAGATGCAAAATTGAGTAAATACCTGTACTGTAAATGCCTATACAGCGTCTGACACTAACTGGAGTCCGGGACTCCTTAAAATGAGATTCGGACTCCTTGTTTTTGCGTCAGGGGAGTCCGTCGGACACCTTTAAAATCATCTTTGAATTAAAAAAAAATCAGTTGATCGCCTTATTTGTTTCGCAAGATCAGAATGTCTGAACTATTGTGGATCTGAAAAATGTGCCACAAATCATTCTGCTTGAACACAGTCATGGACAAAAACAAAAGAATCCGAAATTATTTATTTTGGTTCCCTGTCACTGTCTGTGCGTGTAGTAATAGTGGAACAAATCAAATCAATATTTATTTATTGTCGGTATGATATACAAACATTATAAACATAAGCTATGAATAGCTTTTGACCGACATTCCAAGTATGAAACGATTGTGGCCGTTTTTTTCACTGATATTTTTGCTGTAGTAAATTAGCTTCGCCAAACAGTTTCTCATTACTATAAAAATCATCACAATACCCGATTTTGATTACTTTTATGGCCCCAAGGTACTGAAGATCGGACCGGCTGTAATCATTTGAGCGTGAATGACCCGTGTCTGACACTATCAATCAATGATTTCAGTGGTTTATTGCAGTTTGTAGGCATTGTCATACCAACTAAACTAATCGGTTCCTACCGTGTACTCCTCCACGATAAAATTGTGACAAGTTACTTAAGAGACTGATGATGGCAACAGGGTGTAATCCTCGTGGCAATTGTGCTTTGCATGCAAAATATTGTCTAAACATGTTTTCATGGTGTAAAAACCCAATGATGAAATTACAATAAAATTAGAATTATATTGCGTTTCCCAATTTCCACGCTCTTGGATATATTATAACGAACATATGTAAAGCAATGAGAAATATAGGGTTGTTAACCCTTACGATGTAATTTAGTAACTATGACACTAACAAAAGTTACAAAACTGAAGGCTCAGAGAATGTTTTTAAACCTAATGTCAAGGTGAAAGAAGCAATCATAATGCATAATAGAAAATAGTATATGTTGAAATCTTACAATGATTAAGTAAATTATTAACTTAAATATTACTGGAATGCGTTAAATATATTGCAATGTGATATAACAGCAGTCACTTACAACCTTAATCTAAAAAACAAACTGTGAAACATACAATAACAAAATAACATTTCATGGATTGACATGTGTTAATGGCCAAAAATATAATATAAAAAAGTGTCTTAATTGTTGGACTCCTTGAGATCTGTCCGGACTCCAAAATTTTAAAAGTTAGGAGTCCTTGGACTCCTTACTAAGATTAGTTAGTGTCGAACACTGCTATATGGAAACATCTGAGGAACTGAAAGAATATACGGAGATAACTTTCAATATTTACTGCTATTGATTATGATAACTACCGGTATATTAATAAAGAACATTGGCATCAAAATTGACACCTCCATCATACAATTTCTGATGTGATTTCCAAAAATTACCAGAATAAGGTATTTGATGATCTTGCTGGTTAGTACTGTATATTCTTCTACCAACTCCGCTAGGTAAAACAAACCAGCAGCTGAAATGTGAAAATATACACATAACAGACAAATAGTTTAACAGAATCTAAAAAAAATTAAATTTCATCAAGCTTAGTTCTGGCTACCATAACTTTAAATGTCGCTTTTTATGATTTTTGACTGCGCGACTTTATAGTTATGGACCAGCCCCATTAGGAAAGTCAACCAGAAATTCCCAAAAAGTTGACAGTTAACAAAGACCGGTCCAAAACAGCTTTTAAATGCAGTTATTGCCCCAAATCAACCACTTGATCGGAAAGATTGACATTTTTCACATTTAAATGATTTATTCTTTCACAAAATACTATCTTTAACAATTAAAATGTATCTATTCTGCTCTTACATATCGAGAAAAACAGCGATGTGACAGACTTTCTTGAAATGCGAATCTCCCGCGATTTCACGGTCATATGGCGTTATTTCTATTTTTAGTAACAAACCATGTGCTCATGTGTTTTCAAATTCAGAATGACATTTCCCGGTATTTTAGATTATTCTGGCTTGTTTTGTAAACAAATTGTAGTTAAAATACAAACTCAAAGAAAATATTATTTAAAACTACCTGATTCACACTGAAATCAGTCTTATAATCCACCAGACGTAAGTTGTTACAGTTAATAAAAAATAATAGATTTCAGAAAACGAAAGTAATGTTTACAATTTCAGCATAACATGTCAAGGTCGATCCGAAAGTATCCAAATGAAAACTCGTCACGCGAAAAAGCGACAAGGGCGTCAAAATTGTGAATTTCAGACTGATGAGAGTTATTTTCATATATTGTAAGATGCATTTGAACCTTAAAATATTCCTCCATGCAGTAATTTATATTCACCAATATATGTAGAAATGTATCCAAGAAAATGAGCTTTCTTTGATTTATAGAGTGACATAAATATTTTACGACTCTGGTTGACTTTCGATACGGGGTTGGCTTCAGCGTACAGGTATGTCAATACTATATAAACCAGGGGTGGCGAAATCTCAAAAAACTATACTTGTCCACGGACAACCATTTAGGAAATTTAACTTGTCCATTGCTGAACTACACTTGTCCGTTAATGTTTATATAAATTATAAACGCATTTATTGATTTATGTAAAACAATGTGGAATATACCAAAATGAGTATGATTTGCTAGTTTTGTTTATAGTTGTATTTCAATAGTACATTCATTATAGCAGTATATTATAAACAATATAAAGACTTTCTAAAACTTTTAATCTTACAAAGCTTGTGTTATTTAAACATGTGTTGAACATAAGTACATCGTAATCTTAACAAATTAAACTAGTCCAATATGTCGACCTCATCAGACTGAGGCTCTGCGCCGCTACTGGTAGCAATTTGATTATCATCAACTGGTAACCATTGAAAATCTGTGAGCCAAGTTTCTTGAAAGTTCTGGTGTTTACTTAGATCATATTTTTTATCATAATCTTTTTTAGTTTTTTCGAGAGGTGGACTGCTCAAAGCTTCGGGTTTCTGCTCCGTTGTTGAAGATTTAAAAAAAACTATATGTTCCATTTTTACCATTAAAGTCGTCTTAAATAACAAGGTAGACTGTGTTTTGATTATCTTACTTTGATACTTTTTATTTCCGTCTGATTGTAAAAATAAAGAAACCAGTCTGTACACTGTCTAACAGTCGGGCCGAATGTTTAAAATGCGGCATGCTCCTGGTCTCTTATAGAATAAGGGAGATCACTGCGCAGGAGAGTGCTTGTATTTAAGCTTGATTGCTCAGCAAATAGCACTGACAATGTAATGGTATGTCAACATCCGGTTTTGTAAAACTTAATTCAGGGTTCCCTCTGGGCTTTCAAAAGTTGTCGCCACTTACTTTCGCCAAATTAAAAAAGTTGTCGCCACACTGGGGCAAAATTTGGGCAATGAAGATCATGTTATTATAATACAAAAAAAACTGAGCATTTACAGTATGTTAAAGGAATCGATTTAATAACAGTAGTATTTATAATAACAACACATTTAACATTGTTCATTAAATAAAGGCACATTCAATCAGTTGTAACTCTTGTTGATTGACACCTTCTTAGCAGCCTGAATATGTTGCCACAGTTTTGGTGCTTCAGAAGCTTTATGGTATTCTGAAAATACAAAAAGGGAGATATAATATTAATATAATACTAATAATAATCAATTAATGTGTAGTATATAAATAATATAAATGTGTGCTAGCATATGACCTACTACATAGAGCCCTTAACACAACAGTCAAATAAAATAAGCATTTGTGTATATCAAATGTCAAATTGATTTCCATGTGCTTTACTATGTTTACCTTTCTTAAAACAGTACATTCGGTAGTGAATGAATTGATTAGTGTTGAGGATATAAAGAGTTCACACAGCATAGATTGTGTGTTGGAAATCATATTGAAGGAAACGAAATTCTGATAAACAACTGTCTTTGTTTGGTTTTTGTTTGTTAGCTGGTGAATGTTAGCGGGGGGAACGTTTGCATTTTGAATGAGTCTCAAAATTAGCAGAATCTAATGTTCACTTTCTAAAAGTCGTTTTACACTCTGAACTTGCCATTTTGACGAGTGAAACAGAAATATGTCACCGTTTAAATAGAACCAATACATGTAAAATGTTTTACTATTTTCTATAATTACACCCGATTTTTCTAAAAACAATCGATACTTATCTTTTTGATTGTCATTGTTGTCAATTGAATGGTCTTGAATCTGCTTCGAACACTGTGACAAACACTTCACATTTAAGCGCAAAGTCGGCATATTTCAATATTGCCTTATCTCTGAAGCAAAAAAACTGCCGACCAATTAAGATAACTTGCAACAACACCCCAGATAATCGCAATTATCACCATAATATGCCACTTTGCGGTAGTCTGCAGCTCCATTGATAACAGCTGTATCGCTTACATCATGGAAATCTATAGTATTACGACTGCCGTAAAGCGGCTGGTAAACACAGCGTCTTTTGTCATTTTAAGAACAAAAAACGCAGAAAAATGATGATTTTTTAAAAATCGCCATTTACGAAATTTTGTCGCCAGATTTTTTATTTTGTCGCAATTGGCGCCAATGGCGATCGACAGCGGAAACCCTGCTTAATTACGGCTTTAATACAATGTATTTTTTTGTATACCTGGACCCGACTTTTAAAAAACTTGTTGTCCACGGACAACTTAATTGAAAAAAATCAGTTGCCCAGACAAGCAAATGTACGACTCGGGCAACTCGGACATTTGATTTCGCCACCCCTGTATAAACTGTACGCTGAAGTTTCTTTAGCTACATCAAGCTACACTGCAAAGCAACCAGTGTTCCATGGTAATGACATGTACAAAGCTGAATGGTTTCAAAAAAGGTTGTTGTTTCCAGAGAAATATGTGGGAATTAAAAATAAAGTTTAAAATTCCAAAAAGCCAAAATACCTTGTATATTTAAAAATAGTTTTAAATATTTTAGTACATGTATAGTGTAACCTGATTGCTCTTTATCGCGAAAACAGATGGCAAATACCATTCCCTTACACATTTACTCACCGATTGAGAGGGTAACTACGACAATTTGAATTATAAGCGCGATCCAACTCAATACGTATAGAAACCACATTTCTCGTATTTAATATACTTTGCGAACAAAATTATAAATCATAATAACGATTTTGACAACAAGCCGGATGTGACGTAATAATCGGCGGCGAGAGTACAGTAATGGTTCATGAAGGTTTCGTGCCACTGATATTTGCGTAAAAGAGGGGCAGTGTTTTTTTCTTAGAAGTTATATATCATAATATCAATATAGCATTCACCGTTTCATGTTAAATAATATTTGTGAACCTTTTAGCACATTTGATTACCATCTCTGTGCAGTGCAACAACATCATTGTTTAAGACTGTTGTTTGTATAGGTCCCTGCTCCGGTATGCCATCGATTTCCATCGGAACAGCTGCAAATGTTCTAATGGAATTCGCTGCACTTCCACTCTACTTTACTTTTCATCATTTTATGATATTGGTATATTAAATACACGCTGCACCTCTTAGACATGTAAGTATAGTGTAGAAGATGATGAGCATTGTTTCTATGCAAAACCGCCAGGCCATGCACCATCACATTTTTAAACCGATATCGTCTTCCATTCGAACTGATGTCACAAAATGGCAATAATCGCATTAAATACACTGCAGTTATTCGCTCTTGCAAAAGTTTGGGAAAGCTCACTTTGCAACATTAAATTACATTTATTACATTTTAAATTGCATGATTAGATTAAACACAACACATTCGAGTGTGCCTTAAAAAACGTCGACAATCTATATGAACAGTTAAGTGAGCAACCATCCAATGATTTTTGTAAAGGTATCTCAGACGGGTCAGATTTGGTATGATTTGCAAAAGGTATAGCGCATATGATAAACAATTGTAATACTGGAACTAGTATATAAAATAAAACTATTTGCAACAACCAAAACATAAATATGTCATCTGAAGATCGGATTCATGCAGCATTGCTACACTTTGAATGCAGTTTTATGATAGATGTGCGCTTTGAAACATGTGTATATTAATATCACCTTAACAGAACATGATTCACAATAAGATTATTTATGAAAAACAAGATATGGAAAAACAATGAGCATGACAGATATCATGAAAATTTAGTCATGCCTATGAATGCACTTTGGTATAAACCAGACAGTGAACCAAACTTTGATATTGAACACTAAATACACTGTGTTTGATATTTGGTTTTAGCGATCATAACATAGACGTTCGTTACAGTGATAAAACATCTTGATTATCTACCTATCTTTTTCTCCTGATCCTCAAACTATGTATCATTATCATACTCTTCACCATTATAATCAACAACAACATCTTCATCATTGTTATCACCGCCATGATAACTTTCAGAATTTCCATTATATAAACCGTTTTTGGAATTGCCGTCATCACTGTCTCGACTCATCATAGCCATTGTGATACTTCCAAGATGACTACGAGGCTGTTGATTTTTTATTGTGATTCCGATAATGTGATAATGACTTATAATGTGTATATTGATAAAAATTCATTATAATACACACACAATTCTTTAACCGTAAACATTTGTAGGTAACATGTTGAAATTCATAGTTAACTACCCAACACCTTGGGTCCCAATTTAATTGCAAAATCACAGTAATGATCAAATAATCGATATTCGAAACCAAATAATTCATTGTTGATATTTTTGAATATCAGATTTAAATAATTGCTTTCACTTTTCCAATCTGTGACGTAGAAGCTTGAAAACGTTGATGTGGGAAATTTAGAATAGACGTTATCTTAACTGGATTAATCAACTAGCGCATGTGTATGTATATGTAATCTGTTTAGTTACAAGCATATTACCATGTATCATTTAACCGAATATATTGACCCATATGTCAAAATACAGTCGGGTTTATTTCGACCGCAGTTATCTGTTAACAAGTTGTGTGAATGTATGATTTTTAAGAACTCCGGCCTACAAATTCACTAACGCTGTTGCAGATGAGCCGATTTGTTTAATGAAATAAGATAATGCATATATTAGAAGATTATTATGTTTATTAAACAGTACTTAAATTACAAAATAACTTAAATATAATAAAAAAAAGTATGCACATTTTTTTTCGAGTAAGTCTTTGATCTTCTGAATTAAACACAATCGCCTTAATAATACACGGATTCTTTTTAAGAATCGCCGTCCTCTGCCTAACACCTTCGTTTGTGTAAAGCCACTTTTGGCGTCATCCTTTAACGGCTGCAGGTTCTTATCATCAGAGCGGCTCTTGTAATAAGCCATGATCATGGCATACTCAATCCAATTGTCATCATTGTAGTTCATGCCATGACTCGCTTTGTCATCGGTGCAGCACTTGTCATCTATGAGGACCTTGTCATCACTGCCGCCATTGGCATCAGTGAGACCCTCGTCATCATAATTGCAGCATTTGTCATCATCGCAGCCCTTGTCATCAGTGAGGCCCTTGTCATCATCCTTGCAGCAATTGTCATCATTGCAACCCTTGTCATCATTGCAGCCCTTGTCATCTGTGCAGCCTTTGTCTTCTGTGAGGCCCCTGTCATCATCATTGCAGCCCTTATCATCTGTGCAGCCTCTGTCATCATTGCAGCCCTTGTCATATGTGAGGTCCTTGTCATCATCATTGCAGCCCGTGTCATCATTGCAGCCCTTGTCATCATTGCAGCTCTTGTCATCTGTGCAGCCCTTGTCGTCTGTGAGGCCCCTGTCATCATCATTGCAGCCCTCATCATCTTTGCAGCCCCTGTCATCTGTGCAGCCCTTTTCATCTGTGCAGCCCTTGTCGTCAGTGCAGCCCTTGTCATCTGTGCATCCATTGCCATCTGTGAGGCATTTCTCATACGTGAAGCCCTAGCCATCTGTGAGGCTTATGTCATCATGTTGGCTCTTGTCATCTGTGCAGCCCTTGTCTACTGTGAGACTCTTGATTTCAACTGAGACTATAATATCTCCGCCATGGTTCAGGTTTTTGCAGGTGCTTTGACCTATCGCCATCTTTTCGGAAGATGTCGCTATGGAAAGCTGTTTTGAACGTTCCACATCTTGCTGAGGACCTGCAATTGTACGCCATGATTACACACATATAGGAATCGTTTATGCTCTAATAACAAGAATTATTAACTTCAAAATCAGAGAATTCAAATATTTAAGCTTTAAATTCAGTCTATACAATCTATACAGTCTATAGATAATAAAAACAAATGTTTTACACTTTCATTAAGATTGTTCAATCAAAGTAGCCTATCATGTGTTCACAAGGTAAATGTTGATGGCAGACCATAACAAATGTAATCTTAAAAGATAAGCGCCATTTAACATGAATTTTTTACAAAGGATTTTTGATCAGCATATAGCATTACATTTTGTTGAAAGTTGATATATAGCTTCGATATAGAAAAAAAACACTTTAAAATAACGATGACGCATTATTAGTTATAGCATATTACACCACGTATAATGCGTAAGATAATCGTTCTATTTTGGTTTATTCTCGATAAATATTTAAAAAAACATAATAATCGATTGCCACCATGTTACAATAATATATATCATTTAGAAAAAAAAACATAATAACGCTCCATTGGTCGCTATCGCCTCAGGCACTACTTAAAAGTACCACTGGTACTCTTAAATCTATTACAATACAGAACGTGACGGACAATACGCTTTAAGGCACCGGTCGATCGTACTCCGCTGTACATTTAAATATATGTAAATTTACTTTGTAGTATACTTATGAGTACCCGGGGTAGTTTTAAGTTGTACCTGAGCCGATAAACACCAATCGAGCCATAATAACTCGAGATAGGACCGGACTTGCGGGTTTGAAATAGCGATACTGAGGAATAGTCGTGTTCGACTTAAACATTTCTTATTAAATAAATGAGGATAAAATTGGAAATTGGAAACATAATACTTCCAAATTACGAGGAAGTTGTAGTAACGGTTTCGAAATAATGACGATAAACTGATGTAATACGTTTAAAAAAACTGAGTAAGCTTTTACTTCCCATTCTGAAGTTTGCATCAGTGGAATACAATTAAGAGTAAGAACTAAAAGATGATTTTTGGGCGACTCATCGATGAACGAAATTATTATATTTATTAAAAATTATCAAACTTATGTGATTTTTCCGTCTCAACGATGAATGAAATTAGGAAATTAATTTTAAACAAGAGATGTGTTTGTCAGAAACACAATGCCCCCTATTGCGCCGCTTTGAAGCCATAAATTTGACCTTTGACCTTGAATGATGACCTTGACCTTTCACCACTAAAAATTTGCAGCTCCATGAGATACACATGCATGCCAAATATCAAGTTGCTATCTTCAATATTGCAAAAGTTATGAAGAAGGTTAAAGTTTTGGCTAAAGTTTTTGAATTTGTTCTTTTTACCTTTGACCTTGAAGGATGACCTTGACCTTTCACCACTCAAAATGTGCAGCCCCATGAGATACACATGCATGCCAAATATCAAGTTGCTATCTTGAATATTGCAAAAGTTCTGACCAAGGTTAAAGTTTTGGTTAAAGTTTTGCAACACATACACACGCACGCACGCACACCCACACCCACGCACACACCCGCACACCAGGGTTCGAAATTAACACTCGCACACTCGCAAAATGCGAGTGAAAAATACCGATTGCGTGTTAAGTTTTAAGCCACTAGTAATTTTTTGCGAGTAAAGAAATAGTGGAAAAAACAGTAATATTGCTAAATGCGTTCGACGTCATGAACGCTAAACCATAGGTCATAGAACGTCCTAATACCCGTATGCGGAAGCGCGCACCTTGTATATAGACTAGTATACTTATAGTACAGATACCAGGATGGTATTGGTACAAAGAACGTTAAACAGTCGACTAATTCACACGTGTTCATTGAACTTGAACAGACATGGCGTGGAAGCGAAAAATAACTAGTTTCTTTTTGCCCACAGATGGAAAAAAAAACAATACGAAAGATAAAGCAAAGTTAACTGTTGAATTAAAAAAAAACGAAATTAAATTATGTTTTCAGCAAAATTTGCGAGAATAATTTTGATTTTGCGAGTTGGTATTAAAGCTGCTCGCAATGTTTTGCAAGTAGAAAAAGAAGTTAAATTCGAGCCCTGCGCACACACACACACGCACGCACGCACGCACGCACGCACGCACGCACGCACGCACGCACGCACGCACGCACGCACGCACGCACGCACGCACGCACGCACGCACGCACGCACGCACGCACGCACGCACGCACGCACGCACGCACGCACGCACGCACACACACACACACACACACACACACACACACACACACACACACACACACACACACACACACACACACACACACACATACAATGATAGACAGGCCAAAAACATTATACCCCCGATCTTTCGATTCGGGGGCATGAAAATATCACATTTATGTCTGTAAAATACTTATTATGATATTAAATTAATATTAAATAAACATAAATGAATACGATAAATTTGCATTGTGTGAAACGTACGTCTTATTCTGCGACGCGGCCTAGCGCATAGAAATCCTTCTTTTGTAGCCTCTTCGAGAACGTAGTTCTGTACACGCCGTCGTACGATAGGGTACATCTCACTGCATGATACGCCCGCTTCGTTAAGTTCAACAGCAAGTTTTGCAATCATAGGCATAATCACGTTGTTCCTAAAAGCTGGATAGCCCCCTTGAGTTACGAAATACCTTCCAACTGGGCTAAACTGGAATAGATTGCGCGTCTCTTGATTAAGTGCGATATCGTACATTTGTATTGATTAAAATATTCCTCGATGTGTCGTTGCAATAACGTCAATGACGTCGTGACGCTTACAAAATCACAGTGGTCCGTTCGGAGTTTTCCGTAAATATTAAAAGCCAATCGAATGGACATTTATATTACCAAAAGTAATTGTGGATACACGGGTTTAGTGTTGATAAAAATCATCTCAGTGAAACCGATATACTAGAACGATTTTCAAGTTGAATAAAATGATGCTCTGTTTGATCAGCACGGCAGTGTACATGTCCGTATATTAGGAGATAACATTGTGCAGCATTATTGTTGCAACTGCGTCGTATTTTAAATGATTTGTTTTAGCAGGATATTGTTTTAGAATGAACACTGATTCTTACTACGTGCATGTGCCTTTTATTTGGTCCATAATATGTTGATTGTTCAAGTAATAATCAAATTCCTCAAAAAATGTAATTCCTTCACTTTCAAAATGGATGCAGCTATGTAGATTTTAACGTCATGCGCACGGATACCAAACTTAATAATTAAAACATCTTTTGATTAAAAACGTGCCATATATTAATAATAATTTTACTTATGCAATACTAGTATAAGATGTACAAATCTTGTTCTTCATACATGTAAATTGTAACGTCTGTCTGATGCATACGGAATTTTTAACACTTTGTCTGAGTAAGGATTACACAAGATTTATTGATGAAGTATATCGAATCGTATTGAAATAAATACCTGTTTAAAGTCACTGATATGTTCTATGTGACAAGATTGACTTCTTTTATAGGTATATATAATTTTTCCGTACCCTTTTCGAGCATGCGAGTTTTGTTGGTGGTCGCATTATCCGGACAGGTGGGATTTACGTGCCTTAGCAACCGCCCCAAATATATAAATGTTTCAGTCACAGTAAGGACACAATTCTTCGTGCGACGGAACTGTTTTGCAATACAATTATTTAGTAATAAGTAAATTTGCACACACAAAAAATATTTTCGTGGTCAATGGTCCTGTGTAGCAATTGTGTCGACGATTTCTGGAGAGAAATTGAGCATTGTTTACATTTAAATAAGGCGGACACATTCCAAACACGTTCCTTAGTGTGGCTACGATGCTGATTTCAAGTTTTACAGTATACTAGTAACCAGGAAATATCTTTCAAATATATTTTCGTCGCATATCTTGAGTTTGAAATAAAAGAGAACATTTGCGTTACTAAATAATTCAATTGAAAACAAATGTTTTATTGTTGTATTTTCACTTTTTAGTCCCATATCCACCGCACGAAATGTGTGTTATTAAGTGCATGTATATTAAAACAACGCAATAGTGTTCATAGATAAATAATATTCAAAGGCAGATCACATAACATATGTCCTCACAATGCCTATGATTAGTTTATTTATTCGCCATCGAAATGTATGTTATGTTTATATTTGATAAACACGCATTTTTTATTCGACACATTCAAATCACACCGTCAGAGTAGCGTCATGCGTTAATGGGTCTTATGGCATTTAGGCCAGCGTAACTCAGGCTCTGCCTGCGAAAATTCGCAGTCTGGTCAGAAGCTACGCTGTCCGTTATAAAATCCCACAAGACTTAATGGTCTCGTTAGGTATCTCCTTACCAGAATGCGAGATGCGCAAGCTGGGCTATAGCAACTCTTACAGAATTGGCATTAAACCCGTTTTCGCATGACACGGATCTTTGAAAAACACATTGCGTCTCGTAAATGGAACATATAAAAAAATTTAAAGAATATTGGCAAATTTCGGCAGCCTATTCAGACCTCAGGAAAGATTTCAAGACGGGCTGACCGAGTACGGCAAACATTTGTGGTTAAATAATACTGTGTTGTCAAAGTTGATCGACCCTGAAATTTTGCGAGATGGATTTTAACGCGTAGTTGTGACTTGGCAACAATGAACATGCGAGTAGTCCGGAATTTCTTATACTGAACAGTGTTACCGGTACATCCTATACGCTTGGCACCGACGCAAAGACGTGGCCAAAGTTCTGGGGATTTCTCTCGAATCAGCCAATGCAATATCCAAACGTTTTCATTTGGGTCTTCTGGCGTTATGTAAAGGTCATTTAAGGTAAAAAGCTGGGTTAATTAGTTACACAAAAAAACGTGTATAGCCGATATAACATTGACACTACCATAACAATTCAAAAGTCTGTAATTTATGGTAGTAACGCGCTCGGGTTTTCTTCTACAGGTCCCGGATTCGAATCACAGGGCGGCAGGTCCCGGATTCGAATCACAGGGCGGCAGGTCCCGGATTCGAATCACATGGCGGCAGGTCCCGGATTCGAATTACATGGCGGCAGGTCCCGGATTCGAATCACAGGGCGACAGGTTCCGGATTCGAATCACAGGGCGGCAGGTCCCGGATTCGAATCACAGGGCGGCAGGTTCCGGATTCGAATCACAGGGCGGCAGGTCCCGGATTCGAATCACAGGGCGGCAGGTCCCGGATTCGAAACACAGGGCGGGGCAGGCAATAAAAAAATATATACAGTTTTTGTTGGTATTACAATGCAAAACTATTTTTTTTTAAAGCTAGTAATTTCATTTGATGTCATTTAAAAAACTCAAGTTTGTTATCAAGTCTGCCATTACACCATATTAGGTGCATGGATAAAGAGGTTGTTGGTGACATACAAATCAAGTTATTATTATACTCCAGCATAAAAAAGGGTGCATACTAAAATCATGTCTCTCGTCTGGTCGTTCGTGCGGTTGCTTGTCCAGTACACAACTCGAACACTAGTAGATGTTTCCAACATTAAATCGCATAGGTCAATAAATCTGATTGCATTGAAGCGGTGCGCAGAGATGTAAATCTTGCATATCGATCAGAACAAGCTCAGCACTATAAGCTTACGGGTATGTTAGGTGGTGGGGGAGGTTAGACTATTTCTGGCGGGTTCATAAATACGCGTATTTCACCCATATCACGGTTGTCAAACTTTTCCTGGTTCAGCTAATATACCAATAATATATAACAGATAATTACACGATGACTTCAAGCCTTTTGAATTATGATTGTGATTCCGATAATGTGATGATGACTTATCATGTGTATATTGATTGAGTTTCATTATAATGCAAACACAATTCGTGTACCGTTCTCATATGTAGGTAAGCAAGTTGAATTTCACATTTTAGGAAACTACTCAACACCCTGGCGTCCATTTTAATTACAAAACACAGTAATGATCAAATAATCGATATTCAAAACCAATTAATTCCCGAATACCAGACTTTAATTGCTTTCACTCTCCCAATCAGTGATTTAGAAGCTTGAAAACGTTGATGTGGGAAATTTAGAACAGACATTATCTTAACTGGATTAATCAAGTGGCAAAAATGTATGTATACGTTATCTGTTTAGTTATAAGCATATTACCATGTGTCATTTAACCTAATATATTGACCCATATGTAAAAATACAGTCGGGTTTGTTTCGACCGCAGTAATCTGTTAAAAAGTTGTTTGATCGTTTTATTTTTAAGAAAGCAGGCTTACAAATTCACTTACGCGGTTTCAGATGATTCGATTTGTTAAATTAAATAAGATAATGCATATTATGAGGATGATTATGTTTATTAATCAGTATTTAAATTACAAAATAACTTTTTTTTCGAGTTAGTCTTTGATCTTCTGAATTAAACATCGCCTAAATAATACACGGATTCTTTTTAAGAATCGCCGTCCTCTGACAAACACCTTCGTTTGTGTAAAGCCATTTATGGTGTCATCCTTTAATGGCTGCAGGTGCTTTTCATCAGAACGGTTCTTGTAATAAGCCAGGATCATGGCATACTCAAGCCAATTGTCATCATTGTAGTTCATGCCGTGACTCGCTTTGTCATCGGTGCAGCACATGTAATCTATGAGGCCATTGTCATGAGAAAGGCCCTTTTCATCAATGCGGCAATTGTCAATAGTGAAGCCCTTGTCATCAGTGAGGCCGTTGTTAATAATGCAGCCCTTGTCATAAGTGCAGCTCTGGTCATCAGTGATGTCCTTGTCATGAGCAAGGCCGTTGTCATCACCATGTTTCTCATATGTGAGGCCCTTGCCATCTGTGAGGCCCATGTCATCTAGGCTCTTGCGATATGTGCAGCCCTTGTCTACTGTGAGACTCTTGCTTTCATCTGATAGTATACTAGTAATATCTCCGCCATGGTTCAGGCTTTTCCAAGTGATATGACGTATTACCTTGTTATCTGTGAGGCTCTTGTCATCATCATTGCAGCCTTTGTCATCATTGCAGCCGTTGTCATCACTGCAGCCTTTGAAATCATTGCAGACCTTGTAATCAGTGAGGCCCTTGTCATCGTCATTGAGGCCCTTGTCATCAATGCAGTCCTTGTCATCACTGCCGCCATTGTCATCAGTGAGACACTCGTCATCATAATTGCAGCCCTTGTCATCATCGCAGCCCTTGTCATCAGTGAGGCCTGTGTCATCATCATTGCAGCCCTTGTCATCATTGCAGCCCTTGTCATCTGTGCAGTCCTTGTCTTCTGTGAGGCCCCTGTCATCATCATTGCACCCCTTATCATCTGTGTAGCCTCTATCATCATTGCAGCCCTTGTCATCTGTGCAGTCCTTGTCGTCAGTGCAGCCCTTGTCATCTGTGAAGCCCTGGCCATCTATGGGGCCTTTCTCGTAGGTGATGCCCTTGCTATCTGTGAGGCTCATGTCATCATGGGGGCTCTTGTCATCTTTGCAGCCCTTGTCTACTGTGAGACTCTTGCTTTCAACTGTGACCATAATATCTCCGTCATGGTTCAGGCTTTTGCAAGTGCTATGACTTACCGTCATCTTTTCAGCAGACGTCGCTATGGAAAGCTGTTTTGAACGTTCCACAGCTTGCAGAGGACCTGCAAATGTACGCATTGATTTCACACATATAGGAATCGTTTATGCTCTAATAACCAGAATTATTCAGTTCAAAATCCGGGAATCCAAATATTTAATCTTTAAATTCAGTCTATACAGTCTATAGATGATAAAAACAAATGTTTTACGCTTTCATTAAGATTGTTCAATAAATATGGCCTATCATGTGTTCACACGGTAAATGCTGATGGCAGACCATAAAAAAGGCGATCAAAAAAGATAAGCGCCATGTAACATGATTTTTTTTTACAAAATATCGTTGAACAGCATATAGCAATACACTTTGTTCAAAGTCGATATATAGCTTCGATATAGAAATTCAAAACACTTTCAAATAACGATGACGCATTATTATTAATAGCATATTACTCCACGTATTATGCGTTCGATATAAATCAACTTTCTTTTTTGGTTTATTTTCAATAAATATAAATAACATATTAATCCATTGCCATCACAGTAATATATATATCATCATTTGGAAAAAATAACGCTCCATAATAACGTGATGGACAATACGCTTAAAGGCCCCGGTCGTACGCCACGGTACATTTAAGTATATTTAAATGTACTTTGTTGTATACTTATGAGTACCCGGGGTAGTTTTAAGTTGTACCTGAGCCGACAATCACCAATCGAGTCATAATAACTCGAGATAGGACCGGACTAATGGGTTTCAAATAGCGATACTTAGGAATAGCAGAGTTCGACTTAAACATTTAATTTTATAATTAAAAAAAGAAAGAAAAATTGTAAAAATAAAAGTTCGAAATTACGAGGGAGTTGTATTAACGATTTCGAAATAACGACGATAATGTGATGTAATTAATACATTTTAAACAAAATTGGAGTAAGCTTTTACTTCCCATTCTGAACATAATCTGGTAAGAAGGACACGAACAAAGTTGCATCAACAGAATACAATTAAGAGTAAGAACTAAGATGTGATTTTTGCGCCTAATCGATGAATGAAATTAGGACATTTATTTTTAAAAAATATAACATTTATGTCTGTAAAATACTTTTTATGACATTAAATAAACATAAATGAATACGATAAATTCGCATTGTATAAAACGTACGTCTTATTCTGCGAAGCGGCCTTGCGCATAGAAATCCTTCTTTTGCAGCCTCTTCGAGTACGTAGATCTGTACTCGCCGTCGTACGATTGGGTACATCTCACTGCATGATACGCCTAATTCGTGTAGTTTTTCTGCAAGTCTCGCAATCATGGGCATAATCACGTTGTTCATGAAAGCTGGATAGCCCCCTTGGGTTACGAAATACCTTCCAACTAGGGTAAGCTGGAATAGATTGCGCGTCTCTTGATTAAGTGTGATATCGTACATTTGTATTGATTAAAATAGTCCTCGATGTGTCGTTGCGTCTGTTCTCTTGTATTGCTTAAAGCGTTTCTAACGGCAATAACGTCTATGGCGTCGTGACGTAACACAATCGTCCAATCATATATAAGCTTACAAAATCGCGTAGAGTGGTCCGTTCGGAGTTTTCCGTAAATATTAACAGCCAATCAAATGGACATTCATAATTATTACCAAATGTCATTGCGGATCACGGTTTTAGTGTTGATAAGAATCATCTCAGTGAAACAGATATACATGTACTAGAACCATGTTCAAGTTGAATAAAATGATGCATGTTTGATCACCACGGTAATGCACATGACCGTACAATGTGATACAATTGTGCGGAATTATTTCCGTCCGAAACTATGATACTGTATTATTGTTGTAATTGCGTCGTATCTTAAATGCTTTGTTTTAGCAAGATGTTTTTGGGAAAGGTGCAATGATTCTTACAACATGTATGTGCCTTTTGTTTAGTCCATATTTGTTGATTGTTCAAGTAATAATCAATTTCCGCACACACAAAATTCTTTCACTTTCAAAATGGTTGCAGGTATGTAGATTGTTTTACGTAATGCACACGAATTGTAAACTTTATAAATGCATCTTATAATTAACAACATTCCAAATATTAATAAAAACCTCATTTATGCAATATAAGAGGATATCTAGTGTACATATCTCGTTCTTCATACATTGATTTTATCTGTAACGTATACGGATTCATTCGGAATAGTTTAAACGCTGGCTGTGCGAGGATTTCAAAAGATTTCATGACGAAGCATATCGAATTATAGTGAAATAAATAAATGTTTCAAATAACTGATATTTTCTAAGTGTGAAGTTTAACTTCTTTTGAAGGCATGTATATAATGAATTTTAAATTTAGAAATGCAAGAGGTTACAAAAAACATTAACCTGTTAACCTTTTGCCGTAACCGGTTATTAACCGGTTAACCGAAAATCCTTTAGTAGAAAAAAATGTTTTAGTAAACATTTAACATGTCAAACCGCTCGCACATGTACTCTATAGAAACGATAGTAATCGCTTGAGTTGATAACATATCAGTTTCTTAATAAAAATTCATTATAATATTTATTTAAATAATATTGTAAATGTATGCTTTATTTCGTATTTATTTTTCCTGCGTTAAAGCATATCAGTTAAAAGTAATAAGAACTTCACAATGTTCATTCTACGGGTCATTAATTTATTTTTTGGTTGGGCCGCTTATATTAAAGTCGGGACGTATCGCTCACAATAATGTTGCATTTCTTTGTTCAATTTGTTTTAATTTCTTAATATAAAAGTAACTTAATATAAAAGTGTTTTAAAATAATTTATGAATTAGTGCAATACTATCTCACAGTTCTAACAAATCATCAAACATACAGGTATATGCAGAACATGCAGTAAACAACAGTGATCATTTTGGTCAAGAAAATGACTTAGTCCACTAGCTTGTTGCTGATGCGGTTGCAGTAAGTAAGTAAGTTTATTGTAAACAAAGGCCTCCGGCTCATAATACCTCATGTTTACAAAATATATATATATATACAGATAATACAGAGAGTTGTCCCTACCTATATATATATACAATATCATTGAATGGAGAAAACAAAAGCAAAAACAAATACGAACAAACATACTTCCACTACAAGTATTACGTTCCATATGAAGAACGTATTAATTTGTAAACATAAAAGGCTATTTTTTTAATAACAAACTCATTTTCATTTCTTAACAGATCAAAGAAATTTGAAACAGTTTGCCTGCCATGATACCAATTATACAAATAGATTTGCCTAATGTCAGCATATTTAGAGCATTAAAAAAATACATGATATTCATCCTCTGTTTTTACAGATTCATTTTCTAATTGATAATGTGCACATATTCTAAGATTTCTTGGTATTCCTAATTGTCTACCTAACTCTATTTGAAACCTATGGCTTGAACAACGAAATCTCGCTAACGCTTGTCTGCAATGAAATGGCATTGTTATGTCTAAATATCGTTCCGTGTTTAATAAACTTTTAAATTGTCTGTAAGTATCGCATCTTGAAGAGTCATTTATATTTTCGTGCCAGGTTTGAGTTGCACAATCAGTAAGGCGTTGTTTAAAACGGAGCATGAATAAATCAATACCACCAACATCCTGTGAGAGCCAAATAAAGCCGAACCCATATTTAAAAAGAAGCTCCTTTACATCCGTAGCCCAATTTCGCCTTCCAATATCATCTAATGACTTTAACATTTTATAACAGTTTTTCGGATATCTTCTATCAGGCATCTGGAGAAGTTTACACGAGTATTTTATACATTTTGAGTGATAAATGACGTACATTGGTAAACGACCACATTCTCCTAAAGCTACACAGTTTTTGACCGTAGTTTTTACGCCCAGAAAGTACTTGCAAGCTTCAATTTGTGCACGCTCTATTGAATCACTATATGTGAATCCCCAGATTTCTGATCCGAATGTGAGTATGGGTGTTAACATGGCATCAAATAATTTAAAGAACTCTGTACAGCAGAAACATCCGAACGGAATTTGGTATTCTTTAATGGCAAATAATGCTTTTCGCCCCTGCGTGGCTAATTTAGTTTTTGCAGCCGACCAGCATAACTTTGGGGTATATAGGATGCCCATATATTTATAGACGGGCGTTATATTTATTGGACAATTATTGAAATACCATTTTTCATAGTGACGTAATGGACCCCCATTTTTAAATACCATAACCTCAGTTTTATTAAGATTTAAATTCATGCTTGTTAAGGTACAAAATTCTGCAATAGCATTTATCTGCAACTGAAGATTTACAGCAGTATCTGCACAATTTGCAATATCATCAGCAAAAAGTATACAAAATATGTCAGGGATATCGGTTGTTACAAATATTCCAGTATCGCACTTTTGTCGAATAAATGAACACAGATCATTTATATATAAAATAAAAATAATCGGCGAGCACAAGTCGCCCTGTCTAGTGCCGATATTACAAGTAAACGGGCTCGAAATAGCACCGGGGCTCGTGCGTACATAACTTTCAAGTTTAGAATACATTGAGGTCAATACTTTAAGTACGTTGCCCTGGATTCCTTTACGCATAAAGCATGTGAACAGTTTATGATGAACCAAGGAATCGAACGCTTTTTAAAAAATCCACATATAACACATAGAATCTACCCCCAGGCTTAGAAATATATTTTTGCACCAAGCTCTGTAAAATAAACATATCATCGGTAACCGAATAACCTGCTCTAAACCCAGCTTGCGCCTCATCAATTAAATCTAATTCATTTGCAAACCTGGTTAATCAATTATTAATGATGCCTGCAAATATTTTGTACATAACGTCAACTAAAGATATACCTCGATAATTTGAAGGATCACTTCGCGAACCCGATTTATGTAAAGGTACGATAATACTTTCACTCCAAGCATCAGGAAAGCTGCCGGAAGATAAAATCTTATTGAAAAGTACATTTAAAATAGGAGTTATAACGTGTTGAGTATTTATGTAAAATTCCGCCCCGATCCCGTCTTTACCTGGAGATTTTCCACGTTTAAGCTTACTGATACTTGTTTTTATTTCGTCGTCTGTAATTGGCGAATTTAATATATAATCGGCCTGGTCGTTATTATATGCATTTGCATGTACATCAAAATTTAGTAGTGGGTTTTCTGATTCTTTAAATAGCAAAGATTTAAAGTATTTAACCCACTCATTGGGATTGATAGGTGCATTTGTTGTTGCTGAAAACCATTTTTTTTAATAACCGACCAAAAATACTGCGGATCTTTACGGGAGTCAATTAAAACTTTACGTTTTTTATTTTGGTATAGAATTTTTTGTGCAAGACATAAGTTTTTGAAAGACCGACGTGCATTTTTGTACAAATGAAAATCGACCGGTTCATTGGACCAATGAAAATGCCTGAGCAACGAATATTTCTCTCGCTTGGCCTTACTACACGCGCTATCCCACCAGAGCGGATTATTTTGGTATTTATTAAAATTGCGCCTTCTTGTGTGCATATCCTCCGCAGCGGTTTTGTAAATAGAGATAATCGTTTGCACAGCATCGTTTACATTTCCATTTATGCAATTTAAAATATAATCGCGGCATCTTTGTAAGTTTTCTGTCAATATTTTTTTTAATGAATCACAATGTTTTTCATTCCATTTATAAGTGTCATAGTTTTGAGTATCGTTTGGTGAAGAATCGGCATCATGCTTTTCTTGATTTAGGGAACCTGTAGACTGTAATTGGCAGTATACAGGAAAATGATCAGAAATATCATATGGTTCTACATTAAAGTTAGAAACAAATGGAAATAATTCTGTAGATACAATATGACAATCTACTACACTGTGGCCCCCATTTGCCACGCATGTTAAATTTCCAAATTTATCCGAATGCAACCTGCCATTTAAAATGTGAATATTATGCGTACAACATACTTCAACTAATGTTTTTCCAAAATTATTATAATACATATTATCCTTATTTTCCCTAGGCATGTTAAAAGAATCTTCGTCATACTCTACCTCAGCATCAAAAATATGTTCTAATGTATCAAAATGGATATAGTCTAAACAATCTTTTGTTCTTGCATTAAAGTCTCCCGCTAAAAACAAGTAACACTCAGGATAGCTAGATTTTAAAACAGAAAAATTGCTTTCAAGCAATAGAATACCATTACTTTCATTTTCTTTTAAATATATAGGAGAACCTTCAGGGGAAACATATACAATATATAAAATAATATCTTTCATGGCATGAAAAATACTCGACTTAATATATAAAACAATACCATCAACAATATCATTATTAATTCTTCTCACCAAACTTGACTGGATTAAATGTTCTCTAACAAAAACACTCACACCACCACTATTTCGAATAGCATTTACAGGTTTAGATCGGACAGAATCAAAGTGGACATACGAGTTTAGAAACGTAACAAATTCCCCAGTAAGATTACTCCAAGTTTCTAATAAACCACAAATATCGTAGTTATTTAAAAAGTGATTGACTTCCGCGTCATTTTTATATTTCAATAGTCCGTTTATATTCCAGGTTAAAATGCCTAAATGTTTATACACGATATCGGGCTGTGTGTTTGGACCTTGGCCAGATTCCTAGTCGACGTCCGTCTCCCCTCCCGCCGACTGTTGATCATCATCGCACTGTGCGCGCCCTATCCGCTGTTCGTCGCCTATGAAATTCCTCTCGCCTTTCCTGCCCGCGCGTCCTTGAGTTGCGCTCGTGGAATCTGGTTCCTGGCTGCCCACGTGCGTGCCCTACTTCGTAGATTGACTGGCTCTCTTCATCGTACCCATATACAGTATTTTCTATTATTAGCCGAATGTAGTTCATCGAAGCGTATTTTCCTTGTTTACGTTCCTCGATCAATCGCTTTCCTAGCTCACGTCTATGAACTTTGACCTTTTCAGAAAAGTCTTCTTGTACCACTACCGACGAAGTACCCCTGGAGCGTTTTGCACGCTTTAGTACGGCTTCACGATCTTTATATTTAGTGAACTTTACAATGATCGTGCATTTATCAGGGTTATTGGAGCGTAGACGATGCGCTCTTTCAATGTCAACATGTTGTAAATCTGGTGAATTTAAATTTTCCTTAACTTTCTGTTCCGTAATATCCCAAGATTCATCCACGCACCCTCGATTCCATGGAATTTTAAATTGTTCCGTTTTGAATGGCCTTCTAAACTATCCACCTTTGTTTTCAAACTTGATATTTCACCCCACAAATGTTTATTTTCATTTCTCAGCATTTCATTTTCTTTTTGTAAATTGTTTATTGATTGCGACATGTCACCGAGTTTTAGGTTTAAGTTCGCTAGGTCCGTTCTAACTTCCAATTTCATCTCCCGTAAATATGATAGAATTTCTGCATTTGAATTATATTCATTTACCTCTGGCGTTGCTTGCCGCTGGTTTTCGTTAATTCTCGGGGCTGGGTCCCTTCCGGGAGGCAGTGGCGGTGATGATAACCGTGATGACTGTGAAAACGACAGTTTTTGTTGACGCGTTGCTGGCCGTTGCGAGCCTTGGTAACAAGTCATCGAGATCACTTGCTCCGATGTCACGGATGTCGATGGTACGGATATTTGTCACAAAAGCTTCCGGGCCACATGCGCAACTGTTGGAAAACGTTGTTTATTTTCAAGCCGGTCGCCATCGGGTTGGCAATTCACGCGCATGCTTGAAAGAGTAAAAAAAATATTTCTTCGATAAAAATTGCATTAGAGGGTAGTGGTTGCACTGGTAGTGACGTAACCTACCGATAATAATATTAATTAAACAAATACGACAGCATCTTTACAAGTTTTTAACTACAAATGCATTTCTTGTTACAATTGTTACTTATAAACATTTTATTTTCACGAGCATTCTGTGTTGGATATGTTATTTGATAACAAAATATTTGAAAAAGTCGCCTAATGTTTTAACTGATTTTTATCGCTAGTTAGATTAACGTGACAATAACGTCTCCTCTAAGTGCCCCCACTCCCCGCAGTTCGCTAGTTATAAAACAATAGCGCCAATTATCAATGTTTGGCATATCTATTAAGATCGCATTTTTATTGTTTGTCATCAACATTTTCCACGTGAACACATGATAGGCCACTTTATTGCACAATCTTAATGAAACAGTAAAACGTTTGTTTTTATTATATCTCAACTGAACTCGAAGCTAATGCCGATCACGTAGTGCTTGACGTGACGATGGAAAACTAGGCGAATATCGGTGCGATACCTTTAAAGACCAGATCATCAAGGGGCAACTTTGCCTTAAACACACAATGAACACTCCTCAAATTACTTCTTACTTCAACAAGGTCTCCAAACTGGTCGGTGCATCAACATGCAAAGCTGCAGCTCATGCCTTTGTTGTTTTCCTCGAATAGGACTGTATATGCAAAATGACAGTTCAAATACTGCAAATGAATAGACTACCAAGGAAAAGTGAAGAAGCATTTTCGGCAGGCATATTTAAAACCAAATTTCCAACAGTGATTGGTTAGATTATATCCTCTAAACAACACAAAACAAAGACCTCGAAGGACCAGGTGAAATAATTGGCCTTACCATGAGAGAAATGCCTTTGCTGGTTGGTTCTTAGCACGTCCATTGTCATCGCTATACTCATCCGTTTTCCATGAAAGCATTTGCAGTGTGAGAGAGATGGAGGAAAATAAGCACTACACTGATATCCGAAGTCAACGGGAACAGTTCAACAAAGCGGTTACTACATTGACAAACATCTTTGACACTAATTTCATCGACCCATTCGACGTTACGAAAGGTCCTGACAAACTTGTGAATTTTTCTACAGGAACCCAGGCTAGTGGTGAAGTGATAAAGTCAATGATCAACTCTTTAAGTAGATATGAAGATATGATGGCATCGTTGGTTAGGGAAAGATTAGTTGGGAAGATTGATCGATCCGACCCAGCAGAAAAAAAGTTTATTTTGCCTAAAGAAAAAGGAGCAACGTCAAGACAAGGTCGGATCAAAACAAAACAAGAGGGCCTGAAAGGCCCAAAGTCGCTCACCTGAGATAACAAGATATTATTGGGACAAATCTTCTGACCAAGTTTCCTGAAGATCGGACAATAGATGTGGCCTCTAGAGTGTTAACAAGGTTTTACTATAGCCATATAAGGAAAAATGCCCCGCCCCATGGCAGCCATGTTTTTCAACCAACCGGCATCATTTTTGAACTCGTCCAAGATATTATCAAGATGAATCTTCTGACCAAGTTTCATGAAGATCGGACAGTAAATGTGGCCTCTAGCGTGTTCACAGGATTTTACTATAGCCATAAAGGAAAAATGCCCCGCCCCTTGGAAGCCATGTTTTTCAAGAAAACATAATTATTTTCAAACTCATCTAAGATATCATTGGGACCAATCTTCTGACCAAATTTCATGAAGACTGGAAATAAATGTGGCCTCTAGAGTGTTAACAAGGTTTAACTATAGCCATATAAGGAAACATTCCCGCTCCCTGGTGGCTATGTTTTTTTAAAGCAACCAAAACCATTTTCGAACTCATCCAAGATATCATTGGCACAAATCTTCTGACCAAGTTTCATGATGATCGGAAAATAAATGTGACCTCTAGAGTGTTAACAAGGTTTTACTAAAGCCAAATAAGGAAAAATGCCCCGCCCCCGTGGTGGCCATGTTTTTTAACCAAGCGGCATCATTTTTAACTCGTCCAAGATATTATTCGGATGAATCTTCTGACCGAGTTTCATGAAGATCGGAATATAAATGTGGCCTCTAGAGTGTTAACAAGATTTTACTATAGCCATATATAGCAATATAAGGAAAAATGCCCCGCCCCTTGGCAGCCATGTTTTTCAGTCAAACGTAACCATTTTTGAACTCATTCAAAATATCAATAAGACAAATCTTCTGACCATATTTTATAAAGATTGGACAATAAATGTGGCCTCTAGAGTATTAACAAGGTTTTACTATAGCCATGTAAGGAAAAATGCCCCGCCCCCTGGCGGCCATGTATTTCAACCAACCGGCATCATTTTCGAACTTGTCCAAGATATTATTGGGATGAATCTTCGCACCAAGTTTCATGAAGATTGGACAATAAACGTGGCCTTTAGAGTGTTAACAAGATTTTACTATAGCCATATATAGCCATATAAGGAAAAATGCCCCGCCCCTTGGCAGCCATGTTTTTCAAGCAAACGTTTCCATTTTGGAACTCATCCAAGATATCATTGAGACCAATCTTCTGACAAAATTTCATGAAGATTGGAAATAAATGTGCCCTCTAGAGAGTTAACAAGGCAAATGTTGACGCCGCACAACGCACAACGGACGATGGACAAAAGGCAATCACAAAAGCTCACCATGAGCACGTTGTGCTCAGGTGAGCTAACAAAAAAGCTACAGAGAAAAAAAACCTCATTAACGGGTCAATAATGTTCCAACGGTTGTTAGCGATAAACACCTACAAAAAAGTTGTTCGTGTTTTTTTTCATTTGAAAACACCACCGTTCCGCTCTGTATGTTTACTGATGCAGGAAAAATGATTAAAGCCAAGAAGGCTGACTTCTTGAAAAAGATAGAACCGGACCCATTTCGAACTCATGTAAGATATCATTGGGACAAATCGTCTGCACAAGTTTCATGATGATCGGACAATAAATGTGGCCTCTAGAGTGTTAATACGGCTTTACTAATGCAATATAAAGCCATATTAGGAAAAATGCCCAGCCCCCTGGTGGCCATGTTTTTAAAGCAACCGAAACCATTATCGACCTCATCCAAGATATCATTGGGACAAATCTTCTGACTAAGTTTCATGAAGATAGGAAAATAAATGTGGCCTCTAGAGTGTTAACAAGGTTTTACTATAGCCATATAAGGAAAAATGCACCGCCCCCTGGCGGCAATGTTTTTCAACCAACCGACATCATTTTTGAACTCGTCCAAGATTTTATTGGGATGAATCTTCCTTACCAAGTTTCATGAAGATCGGACAATAAATGTGGCCTCTAGAGTGTTAACAAGATTTTACTATAGCCATACATTTTTTGTATATAGCCATATAAGGAACAAGAGGGCCATGCGCCTTATGGCGCTCACCTGAGACCCAAAGGAACTATAATATTCTGGAAAGGTGGAGTTCAAAATAATAAAAGTACTTCATGAAACATAAATATCATCATAAGGTTCACAAGAAGAAATTTGCTCGCCCCTGGAAAGCATGCTCTTCAGATCACCGGAGCCATTTTCAAAGTAAATCAAGATATTATAGGAACGTATGTTCTCAGCATGTTTCATTAAGATTGAACTAAAATGTGACTTATAGAGTTCACAATGTTTCACTATAGCAATTAAAAGAAATCTGCCACCCACCTCGGGGCCTTGCTTTTAAACAAACTGGAACTATTATCAGACTCACCCGTCAATGATATTTCCAATTAAAACAACAATCAACCCTATTTAAAACACAAATCTTTGATAATCACAACAAAACTCACCTGACATTCATAAACTGTGTGCCATAACAATTTGTGTTCCACTCTTATCAGTCTGAAGGTCTTTGATGGGAGTTCCCAGCTGGGGCCTATTTCTAGGGACTAACGGCTTTTAAGCTGCAAGCCTGTTACATCACATTAACAATTCAAGCACAGTCTATAGAAAATTAATAAGTTGATGAAAAGCAGGTGGATGAATGGGATCAATGGAGAAATAAGAGTGCATTCCTGACAAGCCATGCATTCATGATTGGGGGTCAAACAGAATTCAAGTTATATACAGTTGTTTCTCCCCTAAGTAATTTTCTGTGAAATCAATATTACTACTTAAAATTTTGAGAATATTTAATAAAGGGTTTTCAGATGGCACAAATATATTTTTGTTGCACTTCATCCCCAACCAATCATAAACATAACAATCCTCTTCAGAAAAGAACAAAAATAAATAAATAGTTTTTGGAAATTTAACTGTATATCTTATCGGCAGAATTAATATTCAGATGACTTCATGGAGATCTTGAATATCATAAATATGCATAAATTTCATTCAACGTGTACATTGGTAATTTCATAGTAGAGTGTAAGCCATTTAAAGTCCATGTTTTTCAACAGACCGCAACCATAAAGGAACTCTGCCTAGATATCATAACAAGATATCCATAAAACCAATGTTTTGACTAAGTTTCATGATGATTGGACAAAAAATGTGACTTCTAGACTGTTCACAAGCTTTTTTAATATACAAATATAAGGAAAAAGACCCCCCACACCTGGCGGCCATGTTTTTTTACCGATCGAACCATTTTTGAGCTCAACCGTCGTATCAAGGAAACAAATGTTCTGACCAAATTTCATAAAGATTGGGCAAAAAATGTGTCTTATAGACTGTTCATATATTTTGACTATATACATATAGAGAAAACTGCCCCACCCCCTGCCGGCAATGTTTTTCAAATGTTCACAACTATTTTCAAACTTGTCCGAGATATCTACATAACTAATATTTTGACCAAATTTCATTATGATTAGGCAAAAAATGTGACTTCTAGAGTGTTCACAAGCTTTTCTACTATATATACATAACGAAAAAGACCCCCCCCCCTAGTGGCCATGTTTTTTTACCGATCCGAACCATTTTCGAACTCAACCGTCGTATCCAACAACAACATGTATTAGCTTTTAAGCATAAAATTGCTTCTTAGCAAAATGTATAATATACACGTGTAAAGACATGGATGATAATAATTATGAGAATAAGGTAATAATTATGAAAACTATGCAATGAAAGAAGTTAACAAATATTTTACTGATTTATAACCTAAGATATGTTCCTTTAACATCGATAATGACAGTTGGTAATAAAATCATGTGACACAAATATTTTACTGATTTATAACCTAAGATATGTTGGTTACAATACACTAAATGATCGCTTCATGTAGGGCTGTACTCTCTAAAAAAATATCATAGTTGACAGGAAGGCATGTTTTACACTTTTTACCATTATTCGGGTGTTATCTTGCGGAGATAATGGTAGGGCATGAATAGGTGTTCACTACTGAATCCCTGAAATATGATACACGTGAAGACTATAGTAAACCATTGCACTAGAGAAGGTTACATTCCACTAAGAAACGGCCGAAAAAAAAAGTTGCAAAAACAGTCGATTTTGATTTGTGTCAAGTTCTTTCTTGCATTGTACATGACATATCTTTTTTATTGCATAAATCGATTCCGCTTAGAATGGCCTTTAAGAAAAGGTATGGTTATGGGGGTCTCTATGTGCAAAATGTTGCATTTATTTTCGCTCAAAGTTGTCGCTTTTACATTGAATTATAAAGGGAAACTATTTAGTGTATTATGACCTAAACGCAAAACCATCCTAGTCACAAATGAGCTGTATTTACAGAAAATCATCATTTTTTTAGTGTGATATGACGCGTTTTGGCAAATTTCACGGAATAAATGCGTGTGTTTCACGAATTTAAGGAGCATCGTGAGTTTTTAAGAAGAAAATACGTTTTCAGAGGAAAATAAGAAAAAAAACATACAAAAACTCGTCTTGAGCATCTCAAATCGCATCAGTTTGTGCTGAAAGAGCTCATGAACACGTTTTAATAGTTGTTTACTTCTTTTTCTACATAGGTTGTAACAATATTCCAGTATTTTGACCGATTGTAATTATTTAGGGTAATCGTTTTACGCCTGAACGCCCGTTATAAATCAAAGCTCCGAACGCGAAAGCCACGTGGCTTATCAGGCGTTATAATAAAATGCATTTTCAAGCATTTCTACGTGAAAGATCGGTCTGAAAATTGGCATGCACATAGAAAATAGGTTTATAAGTATCGAGAAGTGCTTATTTTTCGCGATGTTAACAGTAAACGTTGTCTTATAGGTTACAATACACTAAATGATCGCTTCATGTAGGGCTGTACTCTCTAAAAAAATATCATAGTTGACAGGAAGGCATGTTTTACACTTTTTACCATTATTCGGGTGTTATCTTGCGGAGATAATGGTAGGGCATGAATAGGTGTTCACTACTGAATCCCTGAAATATGATACACGTGAAGACTATAGTAAACCATTGCACTAGAAAAGGTTACATTCCACTAAGAAACGGCCGAAAAAAAAAGTTGCAAAAACAGTCGATTTTGATTTGTGTCAAGTTCTTTCTTGCATTGTACATGACATATCTTTTTTATTGCATAAATCGATTCCGCTTAGAATGGCCTTTAAGAAAAGGTATGGTTATGGGGGTCTCTATGTGCAAAATGTTGAATTTATTTTCGCTCAAAGTTGTCGCTTTTACATTGAATTATAAAGGGAAACTATTTAGTGTATTATGACCTGTTCCTTTAACATCGATAATGACAGTCATTGTGTCACACCGGTCTTACTGATAATAACGTAGTGACGTCACCATCTATGTATAGAATGTAATGACAGTTGGTAATAAAATCATGTGACACAAATACTTTACTGATTTATAACATAAGATATGTTCCTTTAACATCGATAATGACAGTTGGTAATAAAATCATGACACAGAATACATTATTTTGCGAAATTATTTTCACTTTAACATTGATACGTATCAGTGCTCATCGAATCTGAGAAAAAAATAGTCTACTTAGATTAATTAATGTGTCTCTAAATTTTTCCGTAAACAATTCGCATTATATATGTATTTTGAAAGATTAATGATTTCTTTTTTATTTTGTGTTCCCATTAACATATCAAACTTATTTAATGATGGCCATGCTTGATAATATGATTTTAAATATGTTTTTCTTATATCTTTGTATAATGGACATATTAATAAGAAATGGTATTCACTTTCTACGACATTTAGATTACAAAATTTACATTTTCTGTTATCACGTGCAATATTGTGGTATCGACCTCGTTCTATTTCTAATCTGTGTGATGATAGGCGGAATTGAGTTAGTGCTATTTTAAATTTCTTCGTTGTAATGATATCCAGGTATGGTTCGGTATTTAAACGTGTTCTTCGTGCGGCAGTATGTGTTTAGTCTTGACGAATTAATGATTTCACTGTACCAGTGTTGTTTATAGTGATCCAATAATCGTTGTTTAATTAGATTGTAAGTGTATGTTTGTTCAGATTTTTCTGTCAGGGTTTCTTGTTCATTCCATACATAAGTTAAACCTAGCTGCTCGAGTATTGATTTGATTTGATAAGTCCAATTTCTATTGTTGTATGTTATGTTTTGTTCTGCGTCATTGAACATGAATGAGTATGTTATTTTTATGAGATTATCATTTGTACATGATATTAATTTAAACCAATATTTAAATATGTGTAATTTACGCATCACTGATAATGGGTATCGTCCTAATTCTACGTACAGTGCTGATAGATTTGTTGATTTGTTGACACAAAGGATTTTTCTTTAAAATTTTGTATGTATAATTTCTAATTCTTTTCCTGAATCATGTCCCCAGATTCCGCAGAGTAATGAAGAACGGGGGTTACTAATTTATCAAAAAGGTTTAATTTTTCTTTAGTAGGGAATTCATATTGGTTTACAACAGAAAAAAGGCGATGAAGTGCTCTGTTACCGTGTTCTGATATTGATTTTATTGTTTTATCCCAGTTTCCGTTTTTAAATAAAGTTACACCCAGATATTTGAATGATGCGACTATTTCCAACGGTTCACCATATAAAGTGACGTTGAAACTTGTTTGTCGGTTACTTTTTTCAAAAATAACAACTTTTGTTTTACTAATGTTTATTTTTAATTTTTATGTATTACAGTAGTTTTCGATGGCATTCAACATTAGTTGGGCTGATGTGGGTGATTTTGAAAATAGGACTTGGTCATCGGCATACGATAATAAAAAGAATTTTATATCGTCGATCGATCAATATTAGAATTAATATTTTCGATAATGTCATTAACGAACATCATGAATAGGATGCTTGAGCAAGGGTCTCCTTGTTTAACACCAGAGTATGAATTGATATATTCGGATATTTCATTGTTTAACCGGACGGCTGATTTCACCGACGAATACATCGCTTTGAGTGCAGAAATCATTTTAGTGCTTATTTGTTCGGTGATTAACTTTTGCCATAGTAGTGAACGATTTATACTGTCATAACATTTAGCATAATCAATGAAAATGCAAAATAATTTTTGACCAGAGTTTAACACTTTGTTGATTAAAACTGTTCAGTATAAAGATACAGTCGACTGTGCTCTTTCCCTTTTGGTAACCAAATTGACAGTAAGATATAATTTTGTTTTCATCACACCATTTAGTCATTCTGTTTAAAAGTACCTGAGAATATATCTTTGATAAAATATTATTTAATGTTATTCCACGGTAATTTTTGGCATCGCTCGGATCTCCGCTTTTAAATATTGGTGTGATGTAACCCACTCCCCAGCTTTCAGGATATTGTGCAGTATCAAATATTGTATTGAATATGGTTTTAAGGTACGGTTTAATAGAATTGTATGCTGTTTTAATTATTTCAGCTGAAATATCATCAGGTCCACTAGATTTGCCATTGTTTTGTTTGAAAACTGCTTGATATATTTCCGACTCTGTAATTGGTGAATAGAGTTGTTCAATTACGGTTTGTGGTGTATTTAAATTATGTTCGTTTATTTCATTATCTTTACTATCACTTGGATCGTTTCCGATTAAGTCATTAAAATGATTGAACATTTCGTTAATTTGTGGTTGATTTGTATTTTTATTATTAGGTTTATAGCATTTTTTGAGTGTTTTCCAAAACGTTCTTGGTTGTGTTTTTGCAATGTTACATAACCTCGTGCTTTCATTCATTTTATATCTATATTTTGCTTTTCTTCGAATAACATTATAATTTGTTCTGTAGTGTACAAATTGTTGTCTATTTGGGTTGGACTTATTCTTATTAAAGTTGTTTTTTTGCGTTACGGAAATTGCATTTTGCAGTTCTACAAGTATTATCAAACCATTCTGGCGGTTTTTGATGCGGCTTTTTATTGTTATTAATCGTAAACACTTTTCCAAATATCTGAACGCTATTTTCGTGTAGAAATTGTGTAAGAATATTAATTTGATTATTAACATTAGTTTCAGTAAAAATTGTATTTTATACTTGTATATTTTCATTTATTAACAAGTTAAATTCTTGTGATTTGTCATTATCAAATATTATTTTTAATTCTTGTTGTTTTGTTTCCTTTTTGTTGTTTTGTAAGTTAATATTATTTACCGTTAGAAAACTAAAATAGAGCCCAGCATGATCCGAGAATTCAGTCCAATCAGGTATTTCAAATTCATGAATGACATTCCGATGGAATGTGTCGTGGTGTGTTAGTAAATAATCGGTTACGCTAAGACCACGTGTTGAGGTGAAAGTGTAATTACCTGTTCTATCTCCGGACATACGACCGTTAGCTATGATATGGTTGGTTGATTTGCACATGGAGATTAAAGCTCGGCCTTGAAAGTCATTTATATGATCTTCATTCATTCGCTTCGGAATGTGTCCAAAATTTAGTTCACTTGAATTTGTATTAACGTTGTTATATTCATCTAAATGTTTATTGTATTCTAATATATCGGATAATAAGCCAGTTCTTGAATTTAAATCTCCTACGATAATAGTGTATCCTAAGGTGCAATATTGTTCTATGTTATTTTCAATTTCTTCGAAAAAATTAAAATCTACATCTTTTAAGACTTTTGAACTAGGTGGTGGAATGTAAGTACAACAAATGTAAACATCTTTATCAAAATTTAACATTTTGCTATCTAATTTTAACCATATTATGCCATAATCATTTACTTTTACAATTGATATTTTATCTTTTAAAGCAGTTTTAAAATAAACAGAAATACCTCCGGCTTGTCGGCCTTTTTTAACTCCATAAGATTTATGTCCATAAATCTGTCTGCTTTCAAAGTTTTGTATGTTTACATTTTGCACTCTTTTTTTTGTTGGTCCAAGTTTCACTTAATAAGATAATATCATATTGATTAATATATTCTAAAAAGTCAATGTCATTTAGTTTTCGTATAAGTCCGTTTACATTTCACGAAATTATTTTTAACTTTCCATTGTCCTAATTGATTATTTCTTGGTAGGTGCCGTTCTGTCGTTTTACTAGCAGTCTGGATCCAGCCCATTTGGTGATTCTTCCAGCTGTGCGTTCTCTGTCAACTATGTGCTGTTTGGTGCGCCTTTTTTCGAGTGTGACCTTCGTTTGTTGAATTCCAACTCCTTGGTGTAGCGTCCTTAGATCTTGGTTGTTGTCGATTAAGGCTTTTCGGATGAGTTCTCGGTCAGAGTAATGGTGTAATTTTGTCACGATGGGTCGTGTTTTCCCGGGTGAAGCTTTTCCTATACGGTGTACTCTATCGAGCTCGATGTTCTTTTCAATCTGTAGCACATCTCGAATTAATGTCTTAATGGTTTCTTCGCAATTTTCTTGATTTGATGTTTCTTTTATTCCATGAAATAGTAGATTTTGTCTTAGACTATGAAATTCCAATTTATCATTTGCGTCCTCAATCTGGATTAATTTTGTTTGATAAGTGTGCAGGATATTTTCGAATTTGTTGGATTTTTCGTTGAACATTTTGATCTGCTCTTCTGATTTGTTAAGTTTTAATTTAGTTTCTTCGAACTGTCCATTTATAAAGTTGCAGCTGTTTTCCATAGATTTCACTTGAAGTTCTAACTGTTCTACCTTAAGTGTGATTTTAGAGACGGATTCTTCAATTTTGTCTATCTTTGATACTACGATATTGTTCTGTTGCTTGATTGTTTTTATGTCCTCTATCAATCCCGTGGCCCAAGGAGGAGGGCTCATCGGGCTCATGGCGGGATTCAAAGTGGGGTTCATGGTGGGGTTCAAGGAGGGGTTCATGGTGCTTTGATATTGTTGGCCGAAACCTCCAAACTGGTTCATCGGTGGAGAGGAAACCCCGAACTGATTGTTATAGAGTGGTGATCATGTATTGAAGTTCATGTTCCAAATAGCGTCCTGTAAACAATAGTTGTTGAAATTGAAAGCGGTCGGTGTTGTGGCCAAGTTTACACGTTTTGCTGCATTATTAACATTGTTCGCGTCGCATGTACTGTAGACAGCGCTTACATCGGAACCGGTTTTGCCGGTATTTTCGTGTGATAATCCCGAGCTTATTTTGGCGGGCTCAATTGGTGATATTGTTTTTCTCTTTTTAGCCTTTTTTGCACTTTTATTTACGTTTTTTTCTTTATTTTTCTTAGGTGACATGAAGATTATCCTACTATTTTCACTTAAATCCAAAACTTCTTTCGAAATGCACGTTTAAATCCATAGTTTTTCACATAAATTTAAGAGCATTAAAATCCATGTCTGCACACCTGCGCATGCGTGAACAATCATAAAACAAATGTTCTGACCGAAATTCAGGAAGATTGGACCAAAAATGTGACTTCTAGAGTGTTCACATGTTTTCACTATACAGTCCACTCTCGTTAACTCGACATCGGATATCTCGATATTCTCGAAATGTCGAAGTAAGCTCAATGTCCCAACTTTTTTCCTTCTCATATACATATTGAGAAAACTGCCCCACCCCTTGGCGGCCATGTTTTTTCACTGCTCTGGACCACTTTCGAACTCATATGAGATATCAATGAAACCAATGTTTTGACCAAGTTTCATGATGATTGGGCAAAAAGTGTGACTTTTCACAAGGTTTCTCTATAGCCCTATAAGGAATACTGCCCCGCCCCCTGGCGGCCATGTTTTTCAACAGACTTCTACAGTGTTCACAAGGTTTTTCTTTTTTTTGACCTAGTTTTTGACCCAGCATGACTCAGTTTCGAACTCAGTCGAGGTATCATTGGGACAAATATTCTGACCAAGTTTCATGAAGATCAAAAATAAATGTGGCCTCTGGAGTGTTCACAAGGCAAATGTTGTCGGCGCGCGATGCACGACGGACGACAGACAAAAGGCAATCACAAAAGCTCACAATGAGCACGTTGTGCTCAGGTGAGCTAAAAACAAGTCCTGAATATGTTATATCTAACTTCTTCTGATCATTTTATTACACAATATATTATAAACTGAAATTTAATAAAATAGCTCATGTCTTTCTAGAGAATGGATTGAAAAGCATCGGGTCTTCCAAGTATTTCACAGGCTTGTTCATGAAGGGCAAGAAACCTGCAATAAATAATATGTTTTTAAATGTGTTTGATACTTTATTTCTTCAACCTTTAGGTACATAATACATATAAATTATGACAACATGATGGGATACAATTTTAATAAAATATATTTTATGAAGAAGAAATCTAAGTGTGTTTTTTTATTAAATTAAAATATTCAAAATAATAGTATCAAAATGATACTAACAGATCTTTTTACAAGAACAAATTTATTACTGCAAAAATGTACCCAATAACAAAGAAACAGTAAGCACTAACAACAACAAAGCTGAATAAAGTTAGAATTTCAATTGCACAATGATATGCCAAATCATTTTAGAAATATGTTTGGAGTATCAAGGTCAATTGGCCAACAAACTCCTTTTTGTCATTTGATGCATGTGACTTTGTCTATCATGCTATAAGCTACTGCCTAAATGCATACACATCTGACCGCCAAATTGTTGTAAATTGGCAAATACGCAATTATAAAATCTTTGTTATATACATTACTGTACTAAATGTATCAATTATTATCTATAGATACCAGTCACAAAACTTATAACAAGAGTGCCAAACTGTCACAAGATACGCCCGTTTTAAGACTTTGGACAACTTGATAACTTTACCATGACCCATATTTGAACTTGACCTACATATCATCTAGACACAACTTCTGACCAAAGTTGGTGAAGATCTGATGAAAACTACTTCAATTAGAGAGCAGACACCATGCTAAATGCTTGAAATGCACTACGGGACCTCGTGACCTAGTTTTTAACCTGGCAAGACCCATATTTGAACTTGACCTACATGTAGATATTGTCTAGACACAACTTCTGACCAAAGTTGGTGAAGATCGGATGAAAACTACTTCAATTAGAGAGCACTTGCTAAATGCTTGAAATGGTTTAAGTGACCCTGTGACCTAGTTTTTGACCTGGAATGACCCATATTCCAACTTGACCTAAATACTGTCTAGATACAACTTCTGACCAAGTTTGGTGAAGATTGGATGAAAACTACTTCAATTAGAGAGTGGACACCATGCTAAATGCTTGAAATGCACTAAGTGACCCTGTGACCTAGTTTTTGACCCAGCATGACCCATATTCGAACTTGACCTAGATATTGTCTAGATACAACTTCTGACCAAGTTTGGTGAAGATCGGATGAATACAATTTGAATTAGAGTCCGGACAAAGTGGCGCCGTTGAAAATGCACTAATTGACCCTATGACCTAGTTTTTGACCCGGCATGACCCATATTTGAACTTGGCCTATATATCAACTAGATGCAACTGCTGACCAAGTTTGGTGAAGATCGGATGAATACAATTTGAAATAGAGTCCGGACAAAGTGGCCCCTTTGAAAATGCACTTATTGACCCTATGACCTAGTTTTTGACCCGGCATGACCCATATTCGAACTTGGCCTAGATATCAACTAGATGCAACTGCTGACCAAGTTTGGTGAAGATCGGATGAATACAATTTGAATTAGAGTCCGGACAAAGTGATGCCTTCCGCCCGCCGCCCGCCCGCCGCCAAGGGGTTTCACATAATACGTCCCGTATTTATACGGGCGTATAAAAACCACAGATATATTGAATCGTCTTAATGCTCATCTAAACATTTGTAGTCTGACTGAGTCTCTAGCAGAAAACAGCTTGAATCTCTATACACACTTAGTAATATTAAAGATTTCCACAAGATAATATTAACCCAATAAACATACTTTTTCATAATCTTTATCATAATGCAAAAGATAGCACGCACCCATCAATTTAGCTATGCGTACTTCCCTGGCCACTCGTCTCTGCATGTGTAGACAGAGTCCTGTGACATGACGACCATACATGCGACCAGTGTACGGGGAGATGAACTGACTCAGCAGCTGAGTGTTCTGATGAAGAGATTCATTATTGTTCATTAATAGTTTAGATTGAATTGTTTAACTTAAAAACCTCCTCAATAAAATCATGAGCTGGAGATAACATTGGAAACTTTGACATTTTAAAGCAGACGTATATCAGATGAACTTATTCCCATACATTACTATCTACATCAATTATTTGTCAGTAAAAATTAATAATTGAAAAATTTAATCTGTTCACAGTATGTTATTGTTCTGCTCTTGAAAGAAACTACTAGTCAATTAAAAGGAAGCAGCCACAAATATATTGCAGTTACACATAGAAAGTTAAAAGTTTTCATCTTACACATTTTTATCTTTTTCTATTGACTTTCATTAAAATATCATGCTTCATATATTTAAACAATATTGAACAAGACGATTGCCAAGCAATGAAAGTCCCCTACCAGTGAACCTTCAGCATTTTCAGATTTTTTTTACATGTATTTGTTGCCATATCAACCAGAATTCTTGACGTAAGAACAAAATGAAATGACCTGCATAATCTCCATATTGCCATCTGTCCATGTTTCAAGTTTCATGAAACAAGAGGGCCATGATGGCCCTGAATCGCTCACCTGACTAACCTTGCTTCATGAACTTAAATTTTATTAGACCCATATACAATCCCAAGCCAAATTTCATTAATTAATACATTCTGACAAAATTTCATTAAGACGTGATGAAAACTGTGACCTCTTTCATCTACACAAGGTTTTACTAGAATTTCCCGGTGACCTAATTTTTGACCCCAGATGACCCATATACGATCCAAAATCAGATATTATCAAGATAAACATTCTGACCATATTTCATTAAGATCATATGAAAACTATGACCTCTATCGTCTTCACAAAGTTTTTCTATGATTTGACCTAGTTTTTGACCCCAGATGACCCTAATACAATCCCAACCCAGATTTCATCAAGATTAATATTCTGGCCAAATTTCATAAAGATTTAGTAAAAACTGTGACCTCTACTGTCTACAAAAGTTTGTTTTTTTAATCTGACCTAGTTTTTGACCCTAGATGACCCAAAGTCAATCCCAATCCAGATTTTAACAAGACAAACATTCTGACTATATTTCAATAAAATCTGATGAAAACTGTGACCTCTATAGTCTACACAAGGTTTTTCTATTATTTGACCTAGTGCCTAGTTGCTGACCCCAGATGACCCAAATACAATCCAAACAGGGCTCCTCTTGCCCAAAAATTTCTGTGGCCAACATTTTAGCCAAATGGAATTTTGAGTAGCCAAATTTTAAAAACTGTAGCCAAAGTTTTAGCAAAGCATTTGCAGGGGTCAATGTTGGATATTTTGAAAATCCTGAACTTAAAGCTGGGGGCCAGGGGGCCGCAGGGCCCTCTGTGGGTCCAGGGGACAAGGGGGCCAGAGGCCCCCAGAAGCTCCTGGATTCGACACATTTAAAGGGTGCATGTACCTGTTCTGGTGATTCTATTTTCTTAAAAAAACAACATACACATATATTTCAAAATCTTCATGTATTTGATAAAGAACACAAAGTTAGTCAAAAGGCAATTCATTCACATGCACCCTCTGTCTGGCATGGACTCGACTGCAGGTGTTGCTTTTGAAGAACCAGATAAAACCTGTAACAGTGGTTACAAATTATATTTTTCACACATACTTTAAAAAAGTCAATAATACAGGTTTAATTAATGCAGAATCAAATGTCACCATTTATATTCACAGAATCATGCTGCCAGAAGCCTCCACATACACCTAAGAAAATTGGGTATGGTGGCTTCTGCTAAACAGTTAAAATTGAAAATTTCAGCATGGGTTCCCCTAGTTTTTATCCAAATCGTTGTTTGAATGCTAAATAATTGTATCCTGGTGTGACCAAAATTTGACGATGTAACGGTTACATGAAGCAATATTTAGCAAATAATTTAAGAAATGATGAATGTTTAATAGCACAAAATAATAATTTTAAACTCGGCTGTATTACTTTGAAATTATTACAAGACAATAACCATCCATTTAATCGATAAAAATAGAACATCGTCGAATTAAGGTGTCGGCGAATTTGGATTACGGTAGGTTGCCCATATTTGTTTTACAAAAAGTTTAAAAAAAACATTTCTTGCTGCTGGGCTCATATGTTGGGGACAATAAAACATTTTATTTAACTAAAAAAGACCTGTCCCAGTCAGCAAAAATGGCGTATTTGATCGTATTTTCAATTACTGTTAAAATTCTTTTCCTGATTTATGCTTTATTCAAAGGTCAAAATGTTTTAAAAGCTCACAATCAATGAATCATACGTTATTAATAAAAAAAATTGGCAAATTTGCTAGATCTATCTTGCCGATTTTTGATGCAAAACAACCTAAACAGTAAACTTTAGCAACAGAAAATACGACCAAATTCCGGGTGTTAGTTTAAAAAAATAAAAACCCTACCTGTTTGGTCTTGATGGTTCTTATATTCTTTATGTGATAAGGGCCCTCTGCGTGGAGACGCAATGCCTTCTTCCCACAAGACTGATAATTCAGGGTTTTCTTAAAAACTTCTCAAACCGCTTTTCCACAAGGCTTCCACTTTTCTCAACCAGTTCACTACCCGCCCGTAGACTACAGCGGGGAATGGCCACCCATTATAAACTGTACGCTGAAGTTTCTTTAGCTACCAACAGGCAAGTATCTCGTTGCCATTTTTCTCAACTTAAGTCTAAACACAGCTTCCCATTCGGCATCAAATATACGCAAAAAGTACTCAAATTGATTTAAATCGGCAGCAATCTTTAATCTTTAATCAGATGTAATTGTTTATTTAATCCTCTACGATGTACGATTTGTTTACGATTTGTTTTCACATCAGTAATTTGTCTCGATGACCGGTGTTAATGCCGACTGCGTATGAATTTTTCAGGTCAATAACACGGCGATGTATTGATGCACAGTCTACAGCTGAAAGCGGTTAATATCTGGGACGGCATGTCAGGAAAAAAATCAATACCGATAATTCGCATTGTTCATTAATTAAGCAACGATTAATAACACTTATCCTTTATGGATTTTCATGAAAGAAAAACCATAATAAAGAAAATTTTATTCTCTTTAATCTGATATATAAACAAGTTTGGAAAGAATTGGATGAAAAATTTGGACTTTATTGCATAAACACCATTTTCTCAATTCAAGGGGAGGTAATTCTGTACTTCATGGACCAATAATGCTCATTTTTTGTAGGGTTCGTGTCCTCATTGATATAAAGACACTCTGCAAATTTGGAAAGGATCGGACAAAAAATGTGGTAGATTTTTGAAAGTTTTCACAAAATAGGCAAAAACGAATAAACATGCAAAGTTCAACGAGCTCCTGCGGCCATGTTTTTTGACGAATCAAATTTCTTTGAACAACTTTTTCAGGGGAGCCTTCAAAGGTCATCCCTGTGAAATTTTTTGAAAATCTGATGAGCGGTTTCTGACAAGAAGATTTTTTAAGGTTTTTACCATATATGGTCATGGCGGCCATCTTGGTTATGTGATCAAATTTTTTTTAACAATTCTTTTGTCCCATGACCTAGGGATGCTCCACATGAAATTTAGTTGAAATTGGCTCAATGGTGTAGTTGAAGAAGATGTTTACAAATTGTTTACAGACAGACAGACGGACGGACGCCGGACGCTGAGTGATCACAATAGCTCACCCCGAGCTATCGCTCAGGTGAGCTAAAAATATGAAGAACTTTTAAAGTTATCGCAGGATCCAGAAGTGTGACAGACTCACAGAGCGCAAACAATAAGTCCTCTCCAGTTTCACCTGTAGGGGACTAATAACAAGTATAACGTAAAGATCAATCTCCTAGAGTGATACAAACATTTTATTTGCTTGTATAAAACATTAATTGAAATTGAGGTTATCATATATTTCCATTATTTAACATACAAAGGGAAGCAATTCAAAAACTAACAAAAGAAGCTTCAATTTATATCAGGTCTAGGGCTGTATTTTATGACTGCAATAACTGTAACTTTACAAAGATTATATACATAGTATATTTTGTATTTGTTTAATATACTTTGCTGCTTTTAAAATTAAAATTCCTGCAGTTTTGACTGCTGAATGTTTTTACCTTATAATCTAGTTTTATATTATGTTGGCAGAGGAGGCATGTCTTGGAAGGCTTCTGAAATGGATCTGGCATGTCTACAGGCTGAAATAAACAAACAATATATCCAGTGTTTATTTCTTTTTATGGAAAACATCATGATAACAATCAAAATAAATCATTGGGAAAAAGCATATTAAACCAAAACCAGGACTAGAGACCAGCTAAAACATCATTTTTTATGAAACTCCACCTTCTTATGGCGAAAAAAAAACATTCTTATGAAAACTTTTTATTCTAATGTGATTCAGATTGTGAACTTTAAAAATAATATAATAATTTATGATAAGAACCTCTTTGAAAACATATTATAAGCAAAACAATTATTTTGGATCTTGAACAAAATTCAGTCAATCTTAGATTAGCGGTATGTGTGATAGCTCATCAGTACTATAAGACCAAACAGTTAATAGATGTTAGAATTAAACAAGGGCTGTCTGTAAAACATGCATGCCCCCCATATGGGCTGTCAGTTGTAGTTGCAGCCATTGTGTGAATACGTTTTTTGGCACTGTGACCTTGACCTTTGACCTAATGTAAGTTATCATCCGGAAACCATTGTACTATTTCGAGTCACTGTGACCTTGACCTTTGACCTAGTGACCTGAAAATCAATAGGGGTCATCTGCCTGTCATGATCAAGGGGGGAGTTAGAGGGGGGTATAATGTGGGGTGTGGTAATGTATAAGATGTTTTAAAAAAAAAATTTTGGGGGGGGGGGGGGGGTCGGGGGCGGAGCGAGGGGGTGGGGTAATGGGGTTAAGGGGGGAGTGAGAGGGGGTATAATGTTGGGTGTGGTTATTTATTCAATGTTAAAAAAAAAAAAATTTGGGGGGGGAGGTAATTTTTAGATGTTTAAAAAAAAAATGTTTTTTTTTTGGGGGGGGGGGTAGGGGGTTGGGGGGGGGGTGAGAGGGGGGGTAGAATGTGGGGTGTGGTAATTTATAAGATGTTTAAAAAATATAATTGTTTTTTTATGGGGGGGGGTGGGGGGGTAGGGGGGGGTGGGGGGTGAGAGGGGGTATAATGTGGGGTGTGGTAATTTATTAATGTTTAAAAAAAAAAAATTGGCGAGGGGGTGGGGGGGGGGGTAGGGGGGAGTGAGAGGGGGGTAAAATGTGGTGTGTGGTAATTAATTAGATGTTTAAAAAAAAAAAATAAATTTGGGGGGGGGGGGTGGGGGGGGTAGGGGGGTGAGAGGGGTAATAATGTGGTGGGGTTAGGTAATTAAATAGATATTTAAAAAAAATAAAAAAAATTTGGGGGGGGGGGGGTGGCGGGTGCGGGGGTAGGGGGGTGAGAGGGGGGTATAATGTGGGGTGCGGTAATTAATAACATGTTTAAAAAAAAAAATTGGGGGGCGGGGGTGGGGGGGGGGAGGGGGGGTAGGGGGGTAGGGGGGTGAGAGGGGGTAATAATGTGGGGTGTGGTAATTTATTAGATGTTTAAAAAAAAAAAATGGGGGGGGTGGGAGGGTGTAGGAGGGGGGTAGGGGGAAGTGAGAGGGGGGTATAATGTGGGGTGTGGTAATTCATAAGATGTTTAAAAAAAATTGGAGGGGGGGTGAAGGGGGGGATAGGGGGTGAGAGGGGGATATAATGTGAGGTGGGGTAATAAATAAGATGTTAAAAAAAAAAAAAATTTGGGGGGGGGGTGAAGGGGGGGATATAGGGGGGTGGGGGGGGGGGGTATAATGTGGGGTGTGGTAATTTATAAGATGTTTTAAAACAATATTATTTTTTATTTGGGGGGGGTAGGGGGATGGGGGGGGGTGAGAGGGGGTAATAATGTGGGGTGTGGTAATTTATAAGATGTTTAAAAAAAAAATTGGGGGGGGGGCGGTTGGGGGGTGGGAGGGTGGGGGGGTAGGGGGGAGTGAGAGGGGGGTATAATGCGGGGTGTGGTAATTTATTAGATGTTGAAAATAAAATTTGGGGGTATGGGGGGTAGGGGGGGTAGGGGGGTAGGGGGGGTGGGGGTGAGAGGGGGGTTTAATGTGGGGTGTGGTAATTTATTTGATGATGTTTAAAAAAAAATCAGGGGGGGGGTAAGGTTGGGGGGGTGTAAGGGATTTTGATAGGGGCATGGAGTATTGTTTGGGTGGAATCCATTGTGGTATTCAGGTAAATGTTGTTTTGTCAAAGTAATAATAAAATGTGATCATAAAAAATAACAAATGATCTCACACTGACATGATAAATATCATCTATTCATTAAACATGAAATTTTAACTTATTGCATTTGTTTCCCCTGTATATAAGAAAGATATAACAGTGTATTACCTCCACTGTCCTGCTTATATTTATATTAATCAACAAAATTAAACATTAACACAATATTTAATATACAAAATATACAAAAAATCTCATATTCTGATAATATTTTTACTGATCCACTTTATTTTACTCAAAGGATGATGTTTCATTGGACTGATAATTATAGATTTAGGATTACAGACCAGTTGCTTCTGTTATAATGTTCAGAGTTCGCCCTGTTGGCCGCGTATGCTTTCTTGAGTTCTCATCCAAAAACCATTTTACTATTTCGGGTCACCGTGACCTTAACCTTTGACCTCAAAATCAATAGGGGTCATCTGCGAGTCATGATCAATGTACCTATGAAGTTTCATGATCCTAGGCCCAAGCGTTCTTGAGTTATCATCTGACAACCACCTGGTGGACGGACCGACCGACAGACAGACAGACCGACATGAGCAAAGCAATATACCCCCTCTTCTTTGAAGGGGGGCATAAAAACTGTACCATATCATCGTTGCTTTCAATCTGAATGTTCATCTGTTCTAGATATTTGGTAAGTTGCTCTGAATCAAACACATCATTTTTTTTAGGTTTTCCTTTCTGATTGTGGAAGTATGTGAGGTCAGTGTACTGTTTCCAGTTGCCAGGTTTTTTGCTGACTGAGTCTGGATGAATGGCCTCCTCATGCTCAGGACGCAGGTCTTGGAACTGATTCTTGACACTTTTGTTACGCACGCGTCCAAGGCCTTTGAAAACATACAAGACATGAAGCAGAAAGCAACAAGAATTTTTACAATACCGGTATTTACGTGGTAGTTTTACATTATATTACAAATCAAGATGATTAGCAAATGTCATTAAATTACAATCAATGACAATTACCTTGTTTTGGAATTAGGTTTAAAATATTTTAAAGAAGTGTTACAATAAAAAATGTCCTAATAACAGGATCAACTCTTATTTTTTATTCTATAGCATAGTTTCCTGCATATTTGGCAACTAAGAAGTTAAATTTACTTTATACATGTATACTGAACAAAACAATTTCAACCCAAGTGTGACCAGAGTTTTTTTAGCTCAAAGTCTGGTCCAGTATTCGGCCCCATTTCAAATCGGAAAAAGTATATATTTTTCCCAAATGAGACCTAACAAGAATATCAGTGAAACTGATGGATGCTCCCCGATGACACGCTTTGTCAATCTATGTGTAAATAACCACCTAAAAAAATATATTATCAGCCTTGGTGACCTTCACCCCAGTGACCTCAAACCTCATCAAAAGGTAGAGGTTCATGCAAGGTACCTACATGCCAAATATGAAAGAGATCGGTAAAGTATTGAAGGTGCTATGAAAAACTGTAACATAAGTGAGACGGAAAAATCTATTATTAGCCTCGGTGAACTTGACCTTGACCTCAAACCTCATCAAAAGGTAGAGGTCCATGCAAGGTACCTTCATGCCAAATATGAAAGAGATCGGTAAAAGTATTGAAGGTGCTATGAGAAACTGTAACAAAAGTGTGACGGAAAAATCTATTATTAGCCTCGGTGACCTTAACCTTGACCCCAGTGACCTCATCAAAAGATAGAGGTCCATGCAAGGTACCTACATGCCAAATATGAAAGAGATCGGTAAAGTATTGAAGGTGCTATAAGAAACTGTAACAAAAGTGTGACGGAAGGAAGTAAGGAAGTAAGGAACTACAAACTGGCAACTATATGCTCCACCGAAAATATTTCAGGGAGCATAAAAATTCCGAATTGAAGGTTTCAAAAAAAAAAAAAATCTTCAGATCTCAACATTTTGTTCATCTCCCATCCAGAAATATAAGTTCAACCCTAGTTTATATAATACTGAAAACATTTTTTTCTACAATTTTATGCATTTAAGCAGAACAGCAATAACACTTATTTCCCATTCCCAAAATGATGAAAAAAACACTGTTGTCATTTCATTAGTGTATTTATAACAAGTAAATGGTGGAAAATGTTAACATATCTGATATTTCCTGAGTCACAGGCCAATTTCAGGAAAGCATTCTAGCAACCCTGATTTTTTCATATCTTGATAATCTTCCCTTTCAATTTGTTCAGACATCTTTTCATAGGAAAACATTAATGTTTGTAACAATTTTGATATAAATCAACGAATAAATCTTCACATAGGCTAAAACAAACAAACATAATGTAGAAAAGATTCTTAACATAATAGGCATTTAGAAAACAAGTGTAGCAAATTTTAATTAATAAAAATATATATTATTTAAAAAAAATTGTTCTCACAAAAAATTTAATTCAAGCATTTTATAAAAAAAAAACAATGACAAAATTTGACAGAATTTTCAATTTTTCTGACAAAATTCAATTGTATCAGATATTTATACAAATTTCCAAAATATGGGGTAAGCTGAACCAAACAGAATGGCTACATTCTGATCTTTTTCAGTTGTCCGAATACCAACATCCGGATTACTATCACTATCCATTAAATAATAAATCTTATGCATTTTAACGCATAAACATGGTCGTAAACTTTTAAAACATGTAAACTATTAGTTGTAATAAATCAACGTCAAATTTTACCGCTTGTAATCCTGTACAAAGCAGATATTTTAGAAAAGGTCAAGCATGTTTTGTTCGCTAACGTTAAGGCCATTTTTACAAGTCGATTCGGCCACAAATTAAAACGGTATAATCTTATTAACAATCACCACGCAGAGTTGTCGTTCGTAATCTCACGTGCAATTTGGTCCAGATATGCTGGTTCCAGTCAAATCTCTGCGCGGAGATTGAAATTTTGAGTCAAACACAGACTACAATAGCTGCTGAATCCAATATACATCTACATAGGTGCGTTGACTAGTCAAACTTGACCATTACTCAACGGGTAGTGGCGCCTAAGACAAAAGTGTGGGGATGGATAGAAAGATAGGTTATATAAAAATACAAGAGGTGATTAAAATTAAGTACAATATAAAGTTAGAGGAGATATTACAGATAAAGTACACAATACTACACATTTAAATTAGGAATACAAAGAATAAATACATAGTAAAAGGAAGGAAAAAGAGATAATCCTAGTCGGTCATACAACCATCTGGGAGTGAAACCCCTTGTTAGAAATGCAGCGTCGCTATAGCCCCCTCTTGAATGATACTAAACAGGGGGCCTCAGCTACTGTAGCTGGTAGTCTGTTCCACACTGGGATGGTTCTAGGTAAGAAACTGAACTTAAAGACATATGATGATGTTGAGTAGTGGTAGTATGCCAAGCTATGCATGTTCCGACGGGTTCGCGCTGGTGCTTCTGATAGGTAGGCATCACTAGGCATGTCGACAAGTTCATGTATGATCTTGTGCAGAATGACTAGCTGGAGTTTTGTGCGTCTGTCCTCAAGAGACTCCCGTTGAAGTAGATGCAACATATTGGTTAAACTGCTGGTATTGCGGTAACGGTTGGTGGTAAAGCGTGCTGCTCTTCTTTGGACCATTTCAATTTTCTTTACTTGATGTGTGAGGGTTCCAGATTGATGTGCAGTATTCTAAGTGGGATAGGACAAGTGTCTTTCATGCATTGACTTAAAAAAGTGTGACTTGAAAACAGTGCCGAAGAGTTTTACGTAGGAAGTCCATCATGTTGTTAGCTTTCTTGGTGGGTCGGTCAATATGGGTGTTCCAAGACAGCGTAGAGTGAATGTCCACACCGAGGTATTTCGATGAGTTGTCCACAGTTAGGGTTGTTCCTTTCAATAGGTATGTGTGTTCTATTGGACGGCGCTTCCGGATGACTCTAAGTAAACTGCATTTTTGTGGGTGGAACTCCATACCCCATCTTTGTTTCCATTCAGATAGGTTTTGTAGGTCGTTCTGCAGGATGTCACAGAAGATATTTCTTTCTGCTTAAATAATCTGAGCTTGTGTGTAGATATATATCACAATGACCCAGGAAAGAGGGGTGGGGGGGAGCCAGGTCAAGTAACTAACTCAGATTTTCAAAGAGCTTCCTTATCTCTATGTCAGGCTTACACTTATACGGATATTGGCCAAACTTAGAGCATAGTCTTTACACAAAGTACCACTTTTAATAAATTATTCCGAGTACAACTATGCATACAACCAACTTAATTTCGAGGACATTCATATTACTCCTTATGCAGATAAAGTGTTTAACAATCTCATTTAATGATTTATGCTCACTGTGTCGCCCCTCGTTATAAACATAAGCAAGAGAAGATTTTAAACCTGTATCGAAAAAAATGTTATCTTGATAATTCTTTTAATGCTATTAATGGCACACATTCTATGTTCTAGTAATTTCCATTTGGAAATAACTATGATATGATCCTAAATTTCGTTGTATTGGGGTTGACTTTTATAAATTTACTCGAGTTTGGTGATTAGCTACCCAGAATAGTTTCCCATTATGTTGTTATTACCCATGGAGTCCAGAATCCACAGCGGTTCTTTTAAGTTATTATTTTTAATGCAAGTTGTAGATGGTGTTATTGATGGTTGCACGCGTTTGTCGTGTGTCGTATAAATCATTCGATTTAACAGTTTTAATGGCGCTAAATTGGTCTTTGTTGGCTAAAGTGCTACTAAAAAGTACTGTTGGTACTCTTAAGTATACTACAATGTACCCCGGGTACGGAAATTCGCTTAAAAGGAAGCGGCAATACTGCGGGGTCCTTTTTAATATATTTTCAGTACTCCATGTACTTTGTAGCATACCCAAGATTACTCAGGGTACTTTAAAGTAGAACCTGAGCCGACAATTACCAAGCCTTTATTGCATATTGGTTTGCTAAAAGTGATTAATGAACTTACAGAGCAAGTATGTTTATGTACACTGTGAGATACAATATTCGAAGAATTGCATGACTTAAATCCGTACTCTTGTCTATTATGTATATAGTCATCTAATAGAACATGATATATGCAGATGTAAGGACAACTACATGAATTGTGGGTTGATCGGATAAAGAAGGAATACTGAATCAAATTTTACACGCTTCCAAATGTCGAAGTAGACGCGAAATTCAGTATTGGCTCGAATGTATCACTGTTTAGTATTGTTCACACAATCTCACAATTACTGTTCATCTGGTGCCATGCAATCACTTCATGTTCTAAGGTGTCAGGTGCTGTCGGTACGGTCGAAACAACTGTATGGTCGCATTCGGGAGAATTGAAGCGATGTGAGGACTATTTGGCGAAATTAAAGGGCATTTTTCTCTCTTTCATCATCACAAAAAGAATTCAAGTCAAAATTAAGAGAATTTTTCAATAATACACTCACAACAAAATTGATAGGAATTTTATACTGAGGCTTGAGACAATGGATTAATTGACACAACATACCATAAACCCTGCCGGTAGGCGTGTTTGCTATTCAATTATCGAGTGTTCACATAAATCTTCTATTTTGTTATTTCAGTATTTGTCTAACTCAATTTTCAATATGAACGATATTTGTAATTAGCAAGATGACTGTGTCATTTATATTTTTAAAATATTTTTCATAGTATATGCTAGCATGTAAGTGTGTTGGTCAATATAAAAACAGGTCGCCGATGCGTAGTGGGTATTGTGACGCCTAGCGAATCCTAATAGCATCACCATCTTATTCTTCTTCCTCCTAAGCCTCATTATCATCAGCTTATCAAAGCTACACGCAGCACTAAAGTTTCAGGCATAAATTCTTTCGACTGGACCATTCTCGAAAAGTTTTCGAACTGAGCAACGATTTCATAAAAAAATGTTCTGACCTAGTCTCATATATGAAACAAGAGCTAGCTGTGTTTATGAAACACAATGCCCCCTACTGCGCCGCTTTGAAGCCATATATTTGACCTTTGACCTTGAAGGATGACCTTGACCTTTCACCACTCAAAATGTGCAGATCCATGAGATACACATGTATGCCAAATATCAAGTTGTTATCTTCAATATTGCAAACGTTATGACCAAGGTTAAAGTTTTGTGACAAACATACACAATGACAGACAGACAGACTGGCCAAAAACAATATACCCGGATCATTCGATCCGGGGGCATAATTAGATTAAAAATAACGTATTAAGTGTTCACGATGCTTCATTATACACATATAATGAAATTGTCCAACCCCTCTTGGGCCACATAACAATTGAAATATTGGTGGGTTATCTTGCCCTAAGATTTCACTGCAGTCAAATTCTATGAAAACTTCCCCACCGCCCGGCTTCCATGTGTTCAACGGACTTACGAACTCAGTCGAGATATCCTTATTAAAAATTCCCCGACAAAGTTAAATACGCATTTAACTAACATATTTCTTCCCGATTGTTATCAATGTGTCTCCATATCCATATGAGGAGAACTGTCTCACGACTTCGCGATCCTGTTTTTCAAAGGACCGGAATGCTTTTTTACGATATCTGCCGAATGTTGTATGTGTGCCCCTGTGTGCAAATGTTCCGCATTTTTTATCTGAAAGGTAAACACCCTCGAGTGCATTCCTTTAAATAGGCCGGTGTGTAGGTTGAACGGAACTTCTCATAATGGCCGAAAATCAACGTAAGTAAAAAATTTGCCATATGTGATTGAATGCAATGAATTATATATCAATTTATTGTTTTATACGAAATAATGTTAAAAAAAAATTCTGTTCATAGAAATGTTATAAACCAAATGTGATATACTATCCACGCGAATAATAACAGTCTAAACATAATATATACACATATACTGTAATGGATACAATATATAGATATGTACTAGTTATCGCTATGTGTAACATTAATGTGGTTTCTTCATTAAATACTTGCACATTCTTAAGAGGTTGGTGCTTTATTATAGAAAAAGCAACCCGGCAATGCTTGCATACGTTCCATATTCCATAAGGTATACATGAACTTGTTAAAATATAACAGTAAAGTTGAATGCTTTAAATTCAACTTCCTGATTAAGGTATTAAAATGTAAGAGTGTAAGGTAAGTCGGAAACAAGCACTTTAAAGTGAAAAAATATCTTAAAGCGAGATCATACCCCGGGGGGGGGTAACTTTCTATATACGGGTATATAGGGGTGTGCCGAAAATATGGGGGTGTTTTTCTACTAAAATTACAGATATGGGTATGGTTTTGAGCATCTAAGTATAGATATGGGTATTGAAATCAGAAATTTGCTTTTATATAAATGCATATAGGTTTCAAAGTATCAGTATCAAAATGGGTATGATTTTTAAATGGCAAAGTTGTATGATACATATATGAAATATTTCACATAAACATATAATAGCAAATTCAATAAGTATACTGTATTGATATGATAGAGATTAAAATTCTAGTATGAAATGTGTCCACTTTATCATTTTCTAGTATTGAAATGGGTCCAGTTTATCAAAATTCTTGTATTTACCCCCCACCCCCCCCCCCCCACCCCCGGGATCATACACACCCATCACCAGTTACTATACTCACTAATCTTAAGTCACCTCCCTTGGATAAAAATTTGTCATTTGTAAAAGCCATTTAGCTCTCGGAGAACGTGCTCATGCGCTGTGTCCATGTTTACCTTTATTATACATACATCGGTTGTTGTGACTAACACGATGGTATGCGAAGTAAATTGCGTTGCGTGTTTAATTGATTGTTCAGTACATTACAATACGTTGTACGTAAAATGAAGTTTCTATTTTCGAAGGGATTTATGCACTTTGGGCTATTTTGTCCACATAGTGACGAACATGTGTTTAATTGAGAATTTACCGTAGCTTAATTAACGTAAGGTATGCGGGACCCAAGGGTATTCGCCGAAACGAATATTTTGATGAACACAGAAATATACCAAAGTAAGCATAGCATATGACGTAATAATTAAATAAAAGATACCATGCAACACGTTAATTTTGTTTATGTTAATTTCCTGTTTCAGCCATAGTTTCGGTCGTATATTTATATAACCTCTGTGTTAGTGTGCTACTTATTGTATGCATTGTTGAAGAATGAATCATTTATATCCACTTAGTGGTATGTTAATCCAACTGCAAAGAGGCTATCAATGTTTTTGAAGCGGTTTTATATTTAAGTTGTAAAAATGCTTTTAGCGCATGCATTGCATCTTTTTTTACAGACACGATAATTAGGCCTAAAGTAAAAAATTGTTACGTCCTCGAACCCGACCGACCCATTTATACAATCGATCATATAGTTTCAATATTAACGTTAACATATAAAGGAAGATATGTTTCAAAGCAATATTGAATATTTATGTCCTCGATTAGCATTATTAAATTAGGAAATACCTTGTTTATATTAAAAAAAATTGTTTTACAAAAAGAAAACTTGTGGGCGAACTACCTGCGATATTTTTCGAGAGTGTTAGTGGATACAAACGTCTTCTTTTGAATTATTGGTCGTGCTTTTCCTGCATTAATTGACACATGTTCAGTTTCATGTTCATACTTATACGTACGTAGCGTAAAGAATAATATATAATGTCAACTTGGTGCACAGTCGTACCCTTCTGTAATTGCAACCTAAAATATACGAACGAAAATGCATGGTGAATTTAATAACACAAGACGTTGATGTTCCCTGGATAACTAGAATGCGTACTGTTGCATAGTGTAACTAGATACAGACTATAGATAGCTGCATGCTTGAATAACCTTACTATTACATTGTACAGTGAGCTGATAAGCCAGTCTCACTTGAGCCACCAACGTAGTAACATCATTAAAGAGTATAGCGCACATTTGTGTTTGTTATTACTTAGACTATTCACATGAGTGAAAGAACAACTCCGCATAACATTCAAATATGAAACATGGTGTGATTTATCCACATCACATAAGTTTAAACGAGAGCGCCGATGGCGTTAAAAGCATAGGTGCAAGATACAGGGAAGAATGGCGTCACGTGGTATAATGTAGTTCGATATCGCCATCCGCGAATTTCTCAAATCAATAATTTCAAACAATTACCGACTATTTGAATAGATAATCTTTCCATTTACATCAGTGTTTGAAACGCTTATGAAAAATAATTACCCAAGCCTTTCAAAATTTAAGCACGGACAGATCTGTATCTTTTCACAAATGAAAATAGACGCTACCCTATTCGTCTGCGTCAAGAATTTGTCGTAAAACTTGTGGTAAGCGTTAGATGCAGACGTGCACAACAGATTGAGTTCTGAATACAGATTTCTGAATGCAGATTTTTATAGAAACTCCTCAAAGCAGTTACTTCCCTTGCTTCGCCCGGTCAGTAACTTCTAGTATAAGGGAGGCCACTGCGTAGGAGATTGAGATTTATAGTGCAGATAGAATTGTTTTACGAACGAAATTTGTTTTAGGTTATAAGAAGATTTTTTGACATAAAACGGTCTTAGAAAAATTCACTAAAAACGGTGTCAGCAATATTCTTGGAAGAAAACGTTAGAAAAACGTTTCCAATTTTTTTTTGTAAGAATGACCATATACTAAATTAAATAGATATTTCGTCTGATTTTTGATCAGGTAAGGCTTCATAATGGGTAACCGAACGATGTGAATTTTTGAAATGTGGTATATACCATAAGCATAGGTGCGTAAACGCACCTATGCTAAAAATGGATTTAAGTGGCATCCAAGCTCCGCGAATGGACTGGAACTCGTCCAATTTACCCGAAGCATTCGACAAATTTGAACGTCACGTGAAACTCATGTTTAGTGGACCTTTGAAGAACAAATCAGAGGAAGAGCATGTATCATATTTCTTATTGTGGATTGGTGACAGAGGACGTGACATTCACAGCACGTGGAAAGACATTTCACCAGAAAATGCAAAGAAGATAAAAACATATAATGAACGTTTCAGAAATTACGTGCAGCCAAAGTTAAATCCGATCTTTGCCCGGTACAAGTTTTACAAACAGATGCAGGACAACGACTCCATTGATGCATATATTACACGCTTGCAACTTATTGCACAAGACTGCAACTTTGCCGAAAAGACGGACGAAATGATTCGAGATAGGATCGTTTTTGGCACAAATTCGTCAAAGTTACGCGAGAAGCTAATCAACATCGGTGCAGGGTTGACACTCGATGTAGCCGTACAGACTGCGCAAAGTCTGGAGTACTCAAGGGAGCAGCTGCGCTCCATGAACAACGAAGTAGACGCGTGCCGATCCAGGCCAGTGCACCCTAGACCGATGCAACCGCATCGCCAACGACAACAACGTCGGACGACAGCTACTGATGCAGGTCCAAGTCTACCTACCAAACACAAGCCGTGTTTCAACTGTGATACATTTCACAACTTTGGACAATGTCCAGCAAAAGGAAAGCAGTGCCGCAAGTGCAACAAACTTAACCATTTCGCAAAGTGTTGCCGTTCTAAAAACAATAATATACACACTGTGGACAATGACACAATTAGTCATGATGTAACATCGGATGTAGATGGATTCAATATTGACAAGGTAAGCACATTTTGTTCTACCGATCGTGCAATGATTCGTCTCCCCATTGGCCCTAATAAATGTCCCATTAGTTTTAAAATTGATACTGGAAGTTCAGTAAACATTCGGCCGAAGAAAGAGTTTAATGGTCTGAACATTCATTCCCCATTGGAACCCCCTACTAACATTTTGACTGCCTATACAGGTAACAGACTTTCAGTTGTAGGGAAAATCAAATTGCGATGTTCACACAAAGACAAAACTGTGAGCACGTGGTTTCATGTTGTAGATTCCCCGTCGGTACCTCTCTTAAGTCTGAAAACATCAACACAAACAAGTAAAATTGTACTTGAACATGTGATTTTATTTTCTAAACTATTTGATTTATACAAGTCATAGTAGGAAGTTAAAACCTATCCCATTATACCAGTGCTTTTGTACATACATCACAACTGGTCCGCACTTTTTAATTTAAATGGACACTTCAAACAATCAGTATGAAATGGTCATTTTCCGGAGCACTCCTAAATAAAAATACCGACCAACAATCGTGTGAATTTTCCATTTATTAAATAGCAAGTGTTAATATGAAAGTTTGATTAATAGAACGATAACGCTAAACATGCAAGTCACAATGCTTTAACAAAATCACCTTCAAAATCATTCAATTGGTTGGGCCAACACAAAAGCATAGAACATTTATTTTAACCTTCAAATAGACGAACGATATGAATCGATTTATTCCATTGGCTTTTAAGAAAAAACTCTTTAATAAGCGATTTCAAACGTCATAATTTATATAATTGAAGTATAATATAACTACATTTGAAATGTATAGTTGTAATAGGATTTTATCATACTTGCAATGTGTGTTTATTTTCATAACCTATCTTATAGAAACAAACTAACAATTCGTCTTTTTTCTTTAATATTTAATTATAAACCATCAGCGTGTGCTTTTAATTACTTGTGCCCACCCTAATATTGGAAATAACAATTATGTAGGCACATTTATATTGTTTATTCATGACGCAAGATAAGATACCCATGATTCCAATATCCATAACGCTTTACATAAAAACGACATTAACATATTACAAAACACCAAGATTTAAACGTTGGCGTCGCATAATTTCGTAATGACAGACAGACGGGCAGACAAAGAGACACTCAGAGAGACCGACAGACAGACGGACCAACCGACAGACACACAGACAGACACAAAGAGTCACAGACACACACATAGACAGAAAACCATTAAACATGTTGATGCGTTATGACATTTTTGCGTGGATGGATGAAATCATCGATTATTTCTTGTGCGTTATGTATACTACTCAAAATTTGCTAAGGATCACTTTATATATTATGTGTAATTTAAAGTTCACCCCTAGCTAGATGCAGCCAGCGTCACGCATCAATGATAAATCAATACATAAAAATAACATCAAAAACACACATTCTAATATCAAAACCTGCTAAATAACAATTATAATTAAATTAAATTAAATTGAAGATAATGTGAAAATAAAAAGTGATCCTTAGCAAATGTTGAGTAGTGTATTACCCACTTTTCAACGAGGAACGGGAAGGTAAATACACAGAGGCGAATGCATTTCCTCCATAGTTTTTATTTTAAAAACATTCCTTAATCATTTACATCAACACATGCACATAGTGGTTGCAGTACGTTATTGTTGAAACTACTTGAGAAATTTAAACTGATTACACCATTGATAAGGAAAACCCTTCGTTGGTGCGCATCATTTCAATCAGGACATCATGCTTGCGTTAGGCCTTCTGTTCGTGGTTTTTATAGGTAAGCTATTTCATTCATAAAGGCGAGTCTTTTGACTGTGACTTATTTTTTTTTAAGTTTATTAACCCTATAATTATGATGAAATCAGGTTTGTGTTACAATTAGATTTGGAATCTGATTAAAGAAATACGACTTATGGTTGAAAATTGTGACGGCTGAACAAAAAATTATACGCCGAAATTTAGTAAAGTTACATGTAACTGATCTCGTTTGGAACTGAGCGATATTTTGACAAACTGTACATAGCAAAGTTTTGTGATGATGATAACGTACCAGGATAGTGTTTGACTTCTGAATGTACAAAAAATGGAAGTGATCAATTTCCTTAAAATGTTAAGGTACTCGCATGACACTATTTGAGAATATTTACATCTGTGACAGTAAATATTTGAAAAGTACACGTTCAAGCAACTGTTCGTGACTATAATTGCTTAAATTGGGCACGAGGCATTAATGAAACTTGATTGCTAGTGTATTTGGCGTAGCTCTCTTCATACATGTACACAAAAATGATTATGATACAAACTAAAATTAGTCATAAGGATGCAGTTCAGATCAGGTTTACAAATACAGATGTGGTTATATCAACGAGTCACGTTTATTGTTATACATTTATCCAATCACAAAAGTAAGATGAGAGGTCTGTTCACAGAGCAATTATTTAGCCAATCTCATTGCAGGTGAGTATGTGATTAAAGTGGTAATGAATCGATACTAAACTTATCTAGACAGCGGTTAGCCCAGTCGTTGGGGATGATCCGTGCGATTTTCGCATTAAAGTTGTAAAGTGCGTCGTTAACTGATCTGTGTCACAATTTACCATGTAAGTTGACAATCGCGTGCTTTAATTTAGTGCTTACAATAAAAACGGTGTTAATAAACACAATAAAGTTACTATGAAGCACAGAACAGTATATTCGTATGAGATTGGTCAATCGTATTAAGAACCGTATGACAAATTAAGGTTACGATACAGTTTCTGGAGACGTAGCGTTACGAAACATGAACACTGATGAAATGTTTATTTCAGGAGATCTATTAATTTCCTTCGAGTTTTTCGTTTTAGAAAAACAACAAATCAATATATTTGTTGTGAGGTAAAATGAATGCCGTAACTTAAATTTATCGCACGATCTTTCATAATAAATTCTTACGACAGGGGTGCGTTTTCTAAATAGCGATATGCATCCAGAAATGCGAGTTGCGAGGCATGGCATAAGCATTTTGTGCGTCTTATCTTTGGTCATTATGTTCCGAATAGTGTTTGGCATGACATTAAAATGTACGTTCTCATTTGATGACCTGTTATCTGGTTACAACAGGAAGCGCGAATGCCTTGCCGCTTCCCCACTGCGACAACGTCACGATAGTAACGCGAGAGGAATGGGGCGCTCAGCCGTCCAAGTCGGTCAGCTACATGGGCACGCCGGTTAGCATTGTCTTCATCCACCACACGGCGATGAGCGAGTGTCACACGAAGGACAAGTGCGCAGAGGAGATGCGCGTCATACAGCGCTTTCATCAGGTTGACAGAGGTGCGTGGTTAGGGGGGGGGGGGCGTCGTATTTGTATTTCTCGTGAAAAAGTGCATTTGTCGGAATGATGGTTGTTGGCGAGAAGGCGTTAAAGAACGTTCGTTTATTTGTATTTGTGCGCGATAAGCACTTTTGTCCGGTCTTCAGAGGTGCGTGTGCGTTGGTTCAAATCCATTTAAAATATTTGTAAAAAAACTCTGCTTCAAAGATATTGCGTATAATGAGATGGGAACATATATTATTATATATTTATTTTGAACTTATAATGTTCTTTCTTTACAAAAAACAATACATCGAGTGAATAAAACCAGCCATAAAACCAGTCTATTTGTAATGAATAATCGACGAGAAAATGGTGAAATAACCATCCCGCCAATTTCCAAATCTGAAAAACTAACCAAACCGGTAATTCTGTAACGCAAATAATAATCTATTAAGCGGCATTTATATTCGAGACAGCTATGTCTTTATGGAAGCCTACACGGTACAACACATTATCCGTTTAAGGAAACTCCTACAATATCCGTGTACATACAGTTGCACACGGCTGCAAGTAATTCCTAAAAATATATCCTTCATTATCTTCTTCCAGGCTGGGATGACATCGGGTACAACTTTTTAATTGGAGAGGATGGTCGGGCCTACGAAGGCCGAGCCTGGGACCGGATTGGAGCGCACACACTAGGCTGGAACAACGTGGCGATTGCGTTTTCTATTATGGGCGACTACAGCCACAAGCTCCCGAACGACGCCGCATTGGACGCCGTTCATGCCATGATCGACTGCGGGATCAAACTCGGCAAGATCACCCCGGACTACAAATTGTACGGCCACCGGGACGCTGGCAACACGGAATGTCCGGGGCAGCAGCTGTACGATCTGATACGAACCTGGAAACATTACGGTCGCCTTGGCAACGAGCCACTCGTGAAGCCAACGCCCATCCCTTACCAACCCACCACGTACACCAGTGGAACCTATTAAACAAAAGCATGACTTAACCACAAAAATTCCGTTTGATGTATGCATAATTTGAGAGTAAATGTGTTATCACACATATAATATATAACAGTGATTATTAAATTGTTTTTTTTATTAAATCTTTGATTTAACATACATAAAAAATCCGTGTTCTCAACAGGGTTGCTTCGGCTTTGCGTCGAGATTGCCTTCAAGATATTTGTCAAAAACAATGCTTCAGACGTACGATCTTTTCCATGATCGCAAGGTCGCCGCAACCGTCATATGCTCAAGCGTTTAAGTTGGTGCGTCGGTCCTGCGTAAAACACCCTTCGTAAGGGAAGCGTGTGCATATCGTGTGTGGAATATATATCCGAGACTTAATTGATGTACAAGACAGTTAAAACGATGTAGTAAATTCATATTTGTAAACTTTGATAAAGCCAATTTGGGCGAAATATTGGAATAAAAAGAGTGTTTTTACTATGAAAATGCATATTTTTATCCCTACTGGATATTAAACTGAGTATGTGCCTAAATAGTATAGTATAGTCAGTATATACCCATTTTTCGTTTTCTTTTAATCAACCTCTCTTCCGAAATACCTTTTTTTTTCGTTTTTGCAGTATTATTTAACCCCCAAGAATTGCAATATAAGTATAAGTTATCTAAATGTGTTTGAACTTCAGCAGGTGACTTGCCTAAAATAGCCAGGTCATCAGCAAGTAATAGTAAAATCAACACACTATCAACTTTATTCAAACCAGAGTTAATGCTATCTTGTAGGTCAAGTTCAAGGTCTTCAACAAATAAAGAAAACAAAATCGGCGACATTGCCTCCCCTTGCCTCAGCCCAACAGCATAGCTAAAATAATCAGAACACGATGAACATGATTTGACACGTGACTTCATTTTTGCATACATGTCTTTCACTATTCTAAGCAATTTGCCTTGTAATACATACCAGACTTAAACATTTTTAACCATAATGCATTACGGTAAATACTATCGAAGCATTTTAACATGTCGACATATATAACATACAAACGTTTATTTTAATTTAAATAATTTTGAACAATTGGCATCAGTATCAAAATAGCATTAACAGTTGGATAACCTTTCCTAAATCCAAACCTTTTATGATATCTGCCGAATGTTGTATGTGTGCAAATTTTCCGCATTTTTATCTGAAAGGTAAATACCCCTCGAGTGCATTCCTTTCAATAGGCAGGTGTATAGTTTTAACGGGATTTCTCATAATGACCGAAAATCAACGTAAGTCAAACATGTGCCATATGTGATTGAATGCAATGAATTATATATCAATTTATTGTTTTATACGAAATAATGTTAACACGAATTTCTGTTCGTAGAAATGTAATAAACCAATTATGATATACTATCCACACGAATTATAACATTGAAGACATAACACATACACATATATTGTAATCGATACGGTATATAGATAGGTACTAGTTATCGCTGTGTGCAACATTTATGTGGTTTCTTCATTAAATACTTGCACATTTTTATGAGGTTGGTGCGTTATTATAGGCAAATTAACATGACAAATCTTGTATACGTTCCACATTTAATAAGGTATAATTGTTAAAATAGAACAGTTAAGTGGAATGTTTTAAATTCAACTTCCTGATTAAGGTTATAGAATGTAAGAGTGTAAAGTAAGTCGGAAACAAGCGCTTTAGAGTGAAAAATATCCTAAAACGAGATCATACACACCAGTTACAATACTCACTAAATTTACCTCCCTTTGATAAAAATGGGCCAATATTGAAAACTATTAATTTTAACAGAACAGAACAGACAGTTTATTTAGACTTATACATTGTCTTTAATGCATATAATTATAAATAAAGTAATTTCACGTATCAGTATACTATAGTAGGTAACCAAATCAATATAATAATGTATACGTGTTAGTAAGTTAAATGTCATTTCATAACTAAATTCAATGAAATGACATTTCTAAACAAAATAAGTACAGAGAACAACAACGATTTTGACAAGGAGAAATATAATAATTTTAAAGGCAGTAAGGACAAACTATTACAAATACTATCAGTGACTGCAAAGTGATACATACACTTCTTTCAAGAAAGTCAAACTATTAATTCAGTAGTATTATTTAAAATAGCATTTCGTACAGTTAATGCTTCCTTTACATATTTACACATGTTTAATATTTCAAATGTACAAGTTGATGTTAATAAACTATGGAACTTAACAACTGATGGATTCATAAAATAAAAACGTTTAATGAATTTTTGCCGTAGAAAACGGTAAAATGAACAAACACAAATAAAATGGAATTCATCCTCTATGTCCCGTTTATTACAACAAAGGCAATAACGTTCTTCACGGGGGATATTGTTGCGTGACTATCTTCCTGTCTGAATTCTCAATGGATGGGCAGAAGTCCTTAATTTCACAAAGTATAAACGTAGACTCTTGGGTAATAAATCTAAGTAGTTTTCATATTCAATAGTAGTTTTAAACATTCTATACATATCTAGAGTAGAAATTATATTCATATCACCAAACCATTCTTGCTTAAAGGTGTCAATAATTCTGTATTTCAATTCACAAACAAAAGCATGTCTATTAGTTATATTTGCAGCTTCAAAAACATAGGAAAATCCGTAATCGTTTAACAATTGTTTAACATTTGCAACCAAATTGTTGCATCCCTTATTACAATCATTTAATGCTTGAATATACACAGTTTGTATAATAATATTTTTACTGTTAATAATTTTTAACCAGCACTTAACAATTCTTACATATCTATTTACATATAATGGATATCTGCCTAGCTCACCATAAACTGTAGCGTTACATGTGTTAATTTTCACATTTAACAATCTCTTGCAAAAATTTTAATGAATGTGTTCGATCTCTTGATTTATTAAAACCCCATATTTCAGAGGCATAACAACAAATAGATCCAACAACTGACAAAGAATCAAACAACTGACAAAATAATTTCGACTTAAGATCATACTGCTTACATTTATAAAGTAAAATATTCATAGCCTTAAAGGGGCCTTTTCACAGATTTTTGCATGTTTTGAAGTGTTTCATTAAATGCTTTATATTGATAAATGTAAACTGGATATACAAAGATCCAGTAAAAAAATCAATAATAACATTAAAAAAAGAAAAAAAAGTAACCCTCAGCAGGGCTCGAACCACTGACCCCCGGGGTCTGGGAGTAAAAAGTCTACCACTTAGACCACTCGGCCATCCTTCATGATACAATAACAGTTGTATTATATAAGCAATCCACGTAGTTTCCCAAAATATAACGGCAACAACAGAACTCTCCAAATTATTAATTCGTTTCGCGTTGCAACGCTTTATAATTTTCAGGTTTTTAAATCGTCAAAAGATGCATATAATGGCTTTTTTAGAGCATGGTAAGTGCTCAGTATTACTTTTTCATTACAAATATCATAACTAAAACGAAAATTTGCGAATCTGAAACAACTTTTTTCAATTTTGTCAATTTACCCAAACGTTAAAAGGCCCCTTTAAAGGGGCCTTTTCACAGATTTTGGCATGTTTTGAAGTTTGTCATTAAATGCTTTATATTGATAAATGTAAACATTGGATCTAAAAAGCTCCAGTAAAAAATCAAGAATAAAATATAAAAAAAGGAAAAAAAGTAGCCCGCAGCAGGGCTCGAACCAGTGACCACCGGAGTCCTGGAGTAAAAACCAATTAGACCGCTCAGCCATCCTGCCAAGTATGTATGAGCGACGTATTTTATACGTTATATAAGCAATCTTTGTAGTTTCACAAAATTAAACGACAACATCAGAACTCGCCAAATTATTCAATCGTTTCGCGTTGCAACGCTTTATAATTTTCAGGTTTTTAAATCGTCAAAAGACGCATATAATGGCTATATTAGACCATGGTAAATGTTCAGTATTACTGTTTCCTCACAAATATCATAACTAAAACGAAAATTTGCGAAACTGAAACAACTTTTTTTCAATTTTGTCAATTTACCAAAACGTGAAAAGTACCCATTAAGCCCCATGTATTACAATAGACATATAGGTTTTCTAAATGGTTCTGGTGTTTTACCTAGAATAGCCATGTCATCCGCAAATAATAATAAAATTAAGGTTATGTCGTCTATATTTAGGCAAGACAATGTGCTATCTTGCAAAAATAGTTCTAAATCTTCTACAAACAGTGAAAAAATAATTGGGGACATTACCTCCCCTTGTCTTAGACCGACAGCATAACTAAAGTATTCAGAATATGATGTACACGACTTAATACAAGATATAACATTTTCATACATATTCTAAATTATTCTCAATAGTACACCAGATTTATACATTCTTAACCATAATGCATTGCGATATATACTATCAAAACATTTGAGCAAATCAACATATATAACATACAAACGTTTGTTTTCATGTAAAATATGCTGCACAACAGACAACAAGATATAAATAACATCGACAGTTGAACATCCTTTTCTAAATCCAAATTTGGCATCAAAAATTTTAGCATTGTCTTCACAAAACGATTCGATACGTTTGTTTAAAATGGTTGTAAACAACTTAGAAAAACAACTAACAAGTGTTATCCCTCTATAATTACTAACATCATCAACAGAGCCTTTTTATGCAGAGGTATGATAACTCCTTCTGTCCACTGATCGGGAAAAAGCCAGAAACTAAAATACTATTAAACATGTCACATAAATTATTTGATAAAATATCCAAACTTTCAAGAAAATATTCATTTAAAATAAAGTCACTGCCACCCGCTTTATTACGTTTTAAGCGTTCAACTGCATTCCTAACTTCATCTACCGGTACTGTTATCGGCTGGTCTAGTTCTGGAAAAGTACAATTTTCCTCATTAAAATTGTTATTTGAACAAAATTCTTCAGCTTCGGCATTATTAGTATGATTAATAGTATTACTCAAATTTTCAAAATAATCCTTGAATGCATGTATTGAAATTTTATTGCCATTTATTTTGTTTTTAGAAATAAAATATTTCCAAAATTGCTTCGGCTTTTTACTCTTTAAATTTTCAATTTCTATCATTTTGCGTTTAAATGCATCCCTTTTCTTTTTTGTTAATTAACTGCTTATAAATACTTTTCTTTTCGCACAGCGTTTTCCTATTTATATCAGACTTAATACAATTAAGACATCGTAATGTGTCATGGTATTGATTTCGAGCAATTATACACTCGTTGTCAAACCAATCAGCGTGTTTTATACAACTGTCAACAAAGAACGTGGTTTATTTTTGTAAACATGCGATTTTAAAAACAAAGGATCCGCAACGTTCCGGATTGTATTAGTAAATTTTTCTACAGCTACGTTAATTGGCCAGTCGCCAAATACGCGATCGCTCCGTCCAGGGAAGTCGAGAGATAATTCATTAGCTCTCGGAGAACGTGCTCGCGCGCTGTGTCCATTTATACCTATATATACATACATCGGTGGTTTAGTCCAAATTGTTGACGCTCTAAAATATTAAGCTACTTTTTATATGGGTAATATTTTGTTCCAAAGAATTTAGCCCATATAAAAAGTATCTCTAAATTCTTTGCGCGTCTTATAAATAAGACTAATCGGTGGTTGTGACTAACACAATTGTATGCAATGTAAATTGCGTTACGTGTTTGATTGACAGATCAGTATATTATAATACGATATACGTAAAATGAGTTTCTATTTTCGAAGGGATTTATGAACTTGTGGCTATTTTGTCCACATAGTGACGAACGTGTGTTTACTTGAGAATTTACTGTTGCTTAATTAACGTCAGGTATGCGGGACCCAAGAGTATTCGCCGTAACGAATATTTTAATGAACACAGAAATAAACCAAAGTAAGCATAGCATATGACGTATAAATTAAATAAAAGATACCGTACAACACGTTAATTTTGTTTATTGTAATTTCCTTATTACCAAACATGTTTCAGCCATAGTCTTAATCAGTCGTATATTTATATAACCTCTGTGTAAGTGTGCTACTTATTGTATGCATTGTTGCAGTATGAATAATTATATCCACTTAGTTGTATGTTAACCCTCAACTGCAAATAGGTCATCAATGTTTATGAAGCGGATTAATATTTAAGTTGTAAAAACTGATTTTGCCACATGTATTGCATCTCTTTTACAGAAAGGATCATAAGGCGTTAAGTAAAAAATTGTTTCACCCACGAACCCGACCGACCCATCCGATTCAATATTAACGTTAACATATAAAGGAAGGTATGTTGCAAAGCAAATTTTGAAATTTATGTCATCGAACAGCAGTATTAAGTTGGGAAATACCTTGTTTATGTTTTTAAAAAAAACGTTTTACGAAAAACAAATTGTGACCGAACTACCTGCGAAATTTTTCGCCCATGTTAGTGGATACAAATGGCTTCATTTGGCTTATTGCTCGTGTTTCGCCTACATTCATCGACCCTTATTCAGTTTCATATTCAGTCTTAAACGTACGTAACATAAAGAATAATATATAAGGTCAACTCGATGCACATTTGTACCATTCTGTAATTGCAACGTAGAAAACATATGTTTTCATTTTTTAACTATTTGTTTTATACAAGTCATCGTAGGAAGTTAAAAACTATTCCTTAAAAGGCATACTGCCAGTGCTTTTGTACACACATCACCACTGGTCCGCACTTTTAAATGGACACTTACAACAATCGTCATGAAATGGTCATTTTCCGGAGTACTCATAAATAAATATACCGAAATACCTTCTTGTAAATGTTCTAGTTATTTAATAGCAAGTGTTAATATGAAAGTTAGATAAATAGAACGATAACGCTAAACATACAAGTCGCAAAATTACTTTAAATAAATCACCTTTAAAATCATTCAAATGGTAAGGCAAAACACGCTAGCATAGAACATTTATTTTACATTAACCTTCAAATAGACAAACGATACAAATCGATTTATTCCATTAGCTTTAGAGAAAACCTACCTTTAATAAGCGATTTCAAACGTCATATTTTATATGATTGAAGTGTTATATAACTTCATTTGAAATTTGTAGTTGTAATAGGATTTTATCTTACTTGCAATTTGTGGTATTTTCATTACCTATCTAATAGAAATAAACTTACAATTTGTGTTTTTTTTCTTTAATATTCAAATTTTATTATGACCACCAGCGTGTGCTTTTAATTACTTGTGTCCTACCTAATATTGGAATAATAATGTAGGCACTTGTATATTTTTATTCATGAAACAAGACAGGATACCCATGATTGCAATATCCATAACGATTTACATATAAATGATATTGAAATATTAAGAAAAAAAACACGAAGATTTAAACGTTGGCGTCGCCTCATTTCGTATAGACAAACAGACAAACAGAAAGACCGACAGAGAAACCGACAGAGAGACAAAGAGACAGACAGACAGACAGACAGACAGACAGACAGACAGACAGACAGACAGACAGACAGACAGACAGACAGACAGACAGACAGACAGACAGACAGTTGGACCGACCGACAGACAAAAAGACAGACGGATAGACAGACAAACGCTAAAGAAGACACAAAGAGTCACAGACACACAGACGGAAAAACATTTCACATTGGTGCGTTATGACATTTTTGCGTGGATGGATGGAATCATCAATGATTTCGTGAGCGTAACACACACTTTTCAACGAGGAAGAGGAAGGTAAATATACAGAAGCAAATGCATTTCCTCGATAGTTGTTATTTCAAAAACATTTCTTAATCATTTACATCAACACATGCAAATCGTGGTAGCGGTACGTTTGTGTTGTAACTTCTTAAGAAATTTAAATTGATTACACCATTGATAAGGGAGAACGTTCGTAGGTGCGCATCATTTCAATCAGGACATCATGCATGCGCTAGGACTTCTGTTCGTGGTTTTTATAGGTAAGATATTTTATTCATAAAGGCGAGTCTTTCGACTGTGACTTTTTTTTAGTTTCTATATCTTATAATTAATATGATAAATCAGATTTTTGTTACACAAATTTTTTATATCTGATTGTAGAAATATGGGAAAAAATGTATTATTGGAAGAAATTTCAATAGTAGACATTTTTTACGATATAACTAATATCGTTTCAAACTGTGCGATGTTTAGAACATAACAATGCTTTGTGATGATAACGTACCAATTGGGCCTCGGTCTAATAATTATACGTGCAGTAATTTAAAGTTTTGATTTTGTTAAACAGTTAAGGTATTAACATGACATTGGGAATTTTTACATCGGTGACAGTTAATATTTCAAAAGTACACGTGCACGCAATTGTTCGTAATTATAATTGCTTAAATAGGGCACGAGGCAACAATGAAACTTGATTGCTAGTGTATTTGCTCTTGCTGTCTTCATACATGCACACAAAATAAGAATGCTATATTGCTACAAACTAAAATTAGTCATAAGGATGCAGTTCAGATCAGGTTTACAAATACAGATGTGGTTATATCAACGAGTCACGTTTATTGTTATACATTTATCCAATCACAAAAGTAAGATGAGAGGTCTGTTCACAGAGCAATTATTTAGCCAATCTCAATGCGAGTGAGTACGTGAATAAAGTGGTAATGACTCGTGACCAAACGTATCTAGACAGCGGGAAGCCCAGTCGTAGGGGATGATCCGCGTGATTTGAGCATTAAAGTTGTAAAGTACGTCGTTAAATGTGCTGTGTCACAATTTACCATGTAAGTTGACATTTGCGTGCTTTATTTTTAGTGCTTACAATACAAACGGTGTTAATAAACAGAATGAATTAAATATGAAGCACAAAACAGTATATTCGTATGAGATGGGTCAGTCGTATAAAGAACCGTATGACATATTAAAGTTACGATACAGTTTTCGGAGACGTAGCGTTACGAAGCTGATAATATGTTTATTTCAGAACATCTATTAATTTCCTTCGAGTTTTTCGTTTTAGAAACACAACAAATTCATATACCTGTTATGAGGTAAAATGTGTGCCGTAACTTAAATTTATCGCACGATCTTTCATAATAAATTCTTACGACAGGGGTCCAGAATCGTGCGTTTTTTTTAGCGATATGCATCCAAAAACGCGAGTTGCGTGGCATGACAGAAGCATTTTTTGCTTCTTATCTTGGTCATTATGTCCAGAATAATTTATGGCTTGACATTAAAATGTAGGTTCACAACTTTTTCCTCCTTGAGATTTGAAATAAGGCAAATGTTTCCATAAGTAACATCATATGCAGACTAGCGGATGCGTGTTTCTCTTATTGGATTTATACATAGTCGGCATCAAATATGCATCCAGACATGTGCTACATACCGTGAAGCAGTACATGTGTGTATATTAATTGAGTCGCGCTCATTGGCGGTAAAGAACCACAATTCTGTCAATCTCCACGCAGAGTTGTCGTTCCTTTCTTTCACATACAATTTGATCCAGCTATGCTGTTTCCCGTCAAATCTCTGCGCGGAGTTGGCAATTCTGTAAAGGAATGTTAGCGTGTGCACTGTACGTTGTATACTTCCATGAACACGTATGGCTGTTTGTTTGGTCCGAAGTGACCGTGTCTTTTGACAGGCATCACTACAGTACAGTTTAAAGAATATGTACATGCACTAAATTTTAATCATGCACACATTCGCATGACCATGGTGACGTAAGTCTATTGGTACAGGGAACTAAAATATTGTTAAAGGAACTATTTTTCCCGGTCGCCGCTTCATTGTGAACGTTAGAGCGCACACAACAATGTTTTTTTATCCTCGTTTTGAGAAAACTGGGCTTAATGCTTGTGCGTAAAGTGTCATCCGAGATAAGCATTTGTAGTCCAATTAGTTTAATCAGGGACGACGCTTTCCGCTTTTATGTAATTTTTCATTTAAAAAAAGTCTCTTCAAAACGAAAATCCAGTTTATGCGGAAAGCATCGTCCGTGATGAACCTGTGCGTTCCGCACAGGCTAATCTGTAACGACCCATTACGCACATTAATTAAGCCCCGTTGCACAGAGCGAGGCTCATTTGATGACCTGTTATCTGGTTACAGCAGGAAACGCGGATGGCTTGCCGCTGCTCCACTGCGACAACGTCACGATAGTAACGCGAGAAGAATGGGGCGCTCAGCCGTCCAAGTCGGTCAGCTACATGGGCACGCCGGTCAGCGTCGTCTTCATTCACCACACGGCGATGAGCGAGTGTCACACGAAGTTCAGGTGCGCAGAGGAGATGCGCATCATACAGCGCTTTCATCAGGTTGACAGAGGTGCCTGTTAAAATAAACAATCTTTGCTTCAAAGAAATTGCGTATAGGGAGATGGGAATATATAGTATTAGATGTTTATTTTGAAATAATAATGTTCGTCTTTCTTTACAAAGAACAATACATCGAGTGCATAAAACATCCCCTAAACCAGTCTATTTGTGATGAAAAATCCACGAGGAAATGTTGAAATAACCATCCCGCCAATTTCCAAATCTGAAAAACTAGCCAAACCGGTAATTCTGTAACGCAAATAATATAACCTATTAAGCGGCATTTATATTCGAGACAGCTATGTCTTTATGGAAACCTACACGGTACAACACATTATCCGTTTAAGGAAACTCCTACAATATCTTTGTACATACAGTTGCACATGGCTGCAAGTATTTCCTGAGAAATATATTCTTCATTATACTCTTACAGGCTGGGATGACATCGGTTACAACTTTTTAATTGGAGAGGATGGTCGGGCCTACGAAGGCCGAGCCTGGGACCGGATTGGAGCGCACACACTAGGCTGGAACAACGTGGCGATTGCGTTTTCTATTATGGGCGACTACAGTCACAAGCTCCCGAACGACGCCGCATTGGACGCCGTTCATGCCATGATCGACTACGGGATCAAACTCGGCAAGATCACCCCGGACTACAAATTGTACGGCCACCGGGACGCTGGCACCACGGAGTGTCCGGGGCAGCAGCTGTACGATCTGATACGAACCTGGAAACATAACGGTCGCCTTGGCAACGAGCCTCTCGTGAAACCAACGCCCATCCCTTACCAACCCACCACGTCCACCAGTGGAATCTATTAAACAAAAGCATTCTCAACAACAAAAATTCCGTATAATGTATGAATAATTTGAGAGTAAAAGTGTCCTCTGTTATCACATATATAATACATAACAATGATTAATAAATAAGTTCTTTGATTGATGTGCGTCTTTTCCATGATCGCAAGGTCGCCGCAACAGACATGCTCAAGCGCGTAAGTTGGTGTGTCGGTCCTGCGTGAAATATCCTTCGTAAGGACAGCGTGTGCAGATCGCGTGTGGAATCTATGTCCGACGCACCTTGTTTTTCACCGAATTCGCTCGCCGTGATACTATGCTTCTCTTTGGATGAAGTACTAAGCCTTTGCGGTCACCGTGCGACTGACCTGTGTTGGTCGCAGATTGACCACAAGTGCCGTATTAAGACCTTTATCGTTTTTAACCAGGAGATGGCATTTGTGAATATCAAAAATATAAAACATCTGCAATCCCTGGAAATCGTGCGCCTGGTCTGTGGTCTGCTTCTTACGCAGTTAATTCTGGCCAAGGCTTACTACACCACCGCACAGTGTTTACTTATAATATCGGTCGAATTAGCTACGAAATCTTAAATCTTTGGTGGCAAATTCAAATTTACTCCTAGCAACATAAAACATCCTTCAGATTGAATTGTCTCTAAATAAATTAACCTCGCTTTGGGTGGGAAAACGGGGCATAATGCATGTTTAGTTTCTCCCCAGATTAGGCCTGTGCTGCCGCACAGGCTAATCAGGGACAACACTATCTGCTTTTATTTTTAAGGCAGTCACTATTTGCGAAAATCCGGTTTAGGCGGAAAGAGTTGTCCCAGATTAACCTGTGAAGACTGCACAGGCTAATCTCGGACAACACTTAACGCACATGCAAGCTCCGTTTTCACTGTGCGAGGCTCAAATGGTTAAGAAGGATTAATATTAAAGTTAATAACTGCTTTGTAACTGAATATGCAACAGATAATGGACTGACACTTCCACGATAACAAGAGCACCGCATAACGGGTGCCACGCTCGGCTGCGAAAGCTTGTCAGATTTTTTTTTTGCTTTTTTATGCCCCCGAAGGAGGGCATATAGTGATCGGACTGTCCGTCCGTCTGTCCGTCACACTTTGCGTTTAGGTTTCGAAAATGCTCATAACTTTTATGTCGCTTCAAATAGCAATTTCATATTTTGCATGCATGTGTATATGGACAAGGCCTTTCCATACGCATACCAATTTTGTCCCCTGTGACCTTGACCTTGAACTTAGGGTCCGCGTTTAGGTTTCAAAATCTGCGTTTAGGTTTCGAAAAAAGCTCATAACTTCTATCAAGCGTTTTTAGGGGGCATAAGTCATAATATGGTGACAGCTCTTGTTTGTTTTGTTTTTTTAAAGAGGTCACAATGACCTTGACCTTTGATCTAGTGACCCAAACATGGGTGTGGGGTGTAGAACTCATCAATGTGCATCTACATGTGAAGTTTCAAAGTTGTATATGTATAGGTGGAAGCACTGTAAGAATTAAATATATATTTAAATTCTTAGCTTTTAAATTGTTAAACCGCCGATTGATAAGACAAACACATAGTTATTCAGGATTTGAAGCTAAATACATTATAAGACGCCAAAGTTCGAGAATCGCCATGTAAGGCCATGAATAAAAGAGTTGAAACTGGCGCATCTCTCTAGTGTTGTAATTTAATTATGTGACGATCCCAAATTCCGAACAAGCACTTTGATTTTAGAGCCAATGTTAAGGTTTTAGCACGAGGCCGGCGTTCGACACGACAAGCTGGCTATGACAATAGCTCAGGTTTTCTCCGAAAACAGCCTCACTAAAAATAAGAAGTTTATGTGGTAAAATCTTCCAAACAAATCCATCAATCAAAGGGAAAATAAGAAACATTGAGGCAACAAGAAAGGCAGCAGTTTATCTGTTTTACTGATATATTGATATACTTAGTCATATCTCATGATTGGCATGCATGTATATGTTTAGCAAAAACAAACGAATCAAGGAACAATGCATAATATTAATTACATGTCATTGTTAATTACATAACCTTATTGCACATACATATTTGCATACTACGCAATGTATAGACATATAAAATAACAATAATACAAAATTGAACAAATCATTCTTACTTATATGTATCAAATACAAATTCATTATAAATAAAACACATTTCACAGCTCATACCTTACTAAGCAAAATGAGTCATATAACTGTATTTGTGATTTGGCTTTCATCATGAAGATTAAAACTTTAGAGAACACCATACTACCGGGGTACTACATGATAAATTTATACATTACCTCAATTAAAGGAAATCAAACATCAGATTGAAGAATTCAGCATCACTTAGACACATACTATATTGACCAAGGTTTAAATGCCGTGTTCAGTATTCGTCGAAGGATTTGTCAGGTAAAACTGTTCTTAAATATGAGTTCTCTAGTTTTAAACTTGACTTCAATACATGTGCATGTTTTTACTTTTTCAATCCAAGCAGGTAAGCAACAAAGACTGAAATTGGAATGTACGCAATATTGTGTGTATTATTCACAAAAAGATCAAATCACACTAAAACAGAGACGCAAATGTTCATGTGACAATAACCCCCAGCATTTATCCTCATTGTAACAACAAAGTAAATATAATTTAATATATACGTACAATTAAACTGACAGGACACTTTATACTGCATGCAAGGGCATGAATAATACTGTTCATAATTTATGGCAAGCCAGAAGCCTGCATTATCAATTTATAATAAATTATAATTATTTTAACGACACTAAAGCACAACAATAACAGTTAGGATGTATTGGAATGTACACACAATTATTATGTTGAGGTTCTCCTCAAAAACACATATATACCAAGAACTTTTTATCATCCTGTATATTTTTCTAAATTAACCCTTTCCCACTCAGAAGCAAATTGAAAATGGCTATGTGCAAACAGCATAAAACTAGAACAGCTTGCAAGTTACTTGCAGTCTGTTCTGGTTTCATGCTGTTTGCTGCTCATCAGTACCTAAAAGTTGGAAATGAAGCCTTTTCAACTTTTATTTAGTCAGAAAGGTCTTAAATAAAATATAACTTTCTCAGGGACTACAAAAGTGTAAACATACGTATCTAAGTGGTAAAGGGTTACACTGTGAAATGCTGTAACAACAATTAAGTATTTTACAATTGCATAATAACTTATACTGCATTCAAAGGTATAGAGGTATTTCTGTTTCAACTATCTGCTATGAAAGATCTAAAGAGTGTGGAAACTAAACAATTGAAATGACAGAACAGAACAGTTCTGTTCTATTAAAATGACAACTTGACACCTTTTAACAAACTTAAGTATTTTACACTGGCAGGAAATACTACATTGCATACAACGCTATACATACTTAAATAGTTTGTTTCTTCATTTTTTTAAATTTTCAATTAACAACAAAAAATATTAATACCAAAATACCATAGTGGTAGTCTTCATAGTAAAATTTTTTTTTTCATCTAAGATTATTTTCTTAACTATTTTGAATAAACATATGCCAATAAACCACTTGTCATATTTGGCTGTTCTTTTGTGGATAAGAAAAAATGTGTGGTTTTATTCTTACACAACAGAAATTAAAGATAATGTTATGACCAATAAAAACAAGTTATAGAAAACTGAATTGTCTACACTATTTAAGACCTCCAACACTGTAACTCAGGTTCACATAGCAACCAAACCCTCACAAGCTGCCAGACTGTACAGGAAGTTTTTGTTTGCCGGAGGTTTGTCGCGTTCACATAGCAACCAATCCCTCACATGCTGCCAGACTGTACAGGAAGTTCTCCGTTGCTGGGGGCATCTTGCGTTCCTTTAGGGTCTCCAGGGCTATCGTTCCATCGTCACTTGCCAGGGACTTCAGGTTGGTGAGAAGCTCTTTGGTTTTTGTTGAAATCTCCTGTGAGAGCAGAAAATAATTATGTATGAGCGACAGTCCAGTAGACAGGCAAGAACAGATAACAATGGGAGTAAGCATAATTGGGAACTGAATAAACATCTCATGTGCAATTCTATTTTGGCTTTAGTCACACTTCTAGCCAACTCACAATTCTTGCCAATCTAATTAAAGTTCATACTCACATTTATTGCAAATCTCATTGATGTTCATACTCACAATTCCAGCAGATCTAATTTAAGTTCATACTCACAAATCCTGCCAATCTCATTGAAGTTCATACTCACAAATCCTTCCAATCTCATCAAGGTTCATACTCAAATTCTTGCCAATCTCTTTGAAGTTCATACTTACTCTTCCTGCCAATCTCATCAAAGTTCATACACTTCCTGCCAATCTCATTGAAGTTCATACTCGCACTATCTGCCAATCTCATTGAAGTTCATTCTCACACTTTCTGCCAAACTCATTGAAGTTCATACGCAAAATTCCTGCAAATATTATTGAAGTTCATATTCAAAATTCCTGCCAATCTCATTGAAGTTCATACTAACAATTCCTGCCAATCTCATTGAAGTTCAGACTTACAATTCCTGCCAATCTCATTGAAGTTCATACTTACAATTCCTGCCAATCTCATTGAAGTTCACACTTACAATTCCTGCCAATCTTAATGAAGTGCATACTTACAATTCCTGCCAATCTCATTGAAGTTCATACTCACAAATCCTGCCAATCTCATTGAGGTTCATACTCACAAATCCTGCCAATCTCATCAAGGTTCATACTCAAAATTCTTGCCAATCTAACTGAAGTTCATACTCACAATTCCTGCCAATCTCATTGAAGTCCATACTCACACTTCCTGCCAATCTCATCAAAGTTCATACCCACACTTCCTGCCAATCTCGTTGAAGTTCATACTCGCACTATCTGCCAATCTCATTGAAGTTCATACTCAAACTTTGCGCCAAACTCATTGAAGTTCATACGCACAATTCCTGCAAATCTCATTGAAGTTCATACTCTAAATTCCTGCCAATCTCATTGAAGTTCATACTTACAATTCCTGCCAATCTCATTGAAGTTCATACTTACAATTCCTGCCAATCTCATTGAAGTTCATACTCACAATTCCTGCCAATCTCATTGAAGTTCATACTTACAATTCCTGCCAATCTCATTGAAGTTCATACTTACAATTCCTGCCAATCTCATAGAAGTTTATACTCACTATTCCTGCCAATCTCATTAAAGTTCATACCTTGTACACATAATTAGTAGATACATTTAAATGAAACTATGTATTATAGGATGGGTTTAAAGCATAGTTTAATTCGATATTTCTTAAGGAAACAAGAACTTTGTCACAGAAAAAACAGCAGACACCAAGCGAGGTAATTTTGTGAGAGTAAAAACAGTTTCTCTAAAGGTTCAGCAACATGTTTGCACTTTTGAGTTTTGTCAGGATGCATATTTCTGTGTTCAACACTTAAATAACCAAATATTTTGTCTGATGAAAAAACTTAAATAAGTGCATATTCCCCACATGGCCCTCTATACAAATACCATAGCTTTTCTTCTTGAGTGGCTGCAGGATCCAAATTTTTGTTTCCCCTTATTTCTGGTACTATAGCAACCACAATTATTGTCTGACAATTTTTTTAATAACCAGCATAATTTTTATATTGTCTGACGATTTTGTTTTTAATAACCTGCATCAATTTAATATTACCCTCCATTCTTACACAAAGTTCCACTTATCTAGAGTACTTTTTAAGCTATCCCAATATTTTTTGGAAGGACTGCAGTTGGCCAGGAACCAGAAGGAGACTAATAAGCACCTTGCTCTACTTCTTAAGAAAATTGAAACAAATCAATAAATTACGGAAACAAATCTGCATTTAAGCTAGATAAATGTATCTTGAGTAAGGCTAAATAAAATAATAAAGCAGAGTGATTCTGACCACCTCATATTGATCAACTAAACACACACACCTGAATTGGCAGAGCTTTTATTACTTCAGAACTAGCCGAATGACACAGATGAAACCTTGACTGAAGTTAACCCTTTCAGTGCTGGAACGTAATTTTGAAGGCCTTTGCAAACAGTTTGAATCTAGATGAGACGCCACAAAACGTGGCGTCTCATCAGGCTCCAAACTATTTGCTATTCTGATGGTATTCTTTGAAAACAAGAAACCGACAGAGACGGGTGATGTGCCCCAAAGTTTTTTTGTCACAATATTGCACTATATATTCATATCGAAGGAAACGTCTTCAGGGGCATACCTTTGGACAAAATAATACGATGGATGGTTTAGCAACTTTAAAATTTCAAAGGGCCATAACTCATCTAACCAGAACCCACTAATAACATGCGCATCTCCTCAAGGTAGTTAAGCTTCCTATAAAGCTTCATTGTATTCCAGTCAGTAGTTGGGGAGAAATAGCCCGGACAAGAATTGCACTATATGTACAGTTTATAGAAAATTTCAAAGGGCCATAACTCTGTGAAAAATCATCCCACCATAACCGGCCGATAATATGAACATCTCCTGTTGGTAGTGAAGCTTTCCATAAAGTTTCATTGAATTCCCGTGATAAATTGCTGAGAAATAGCTCGGACAAGAATTGCACTATATGTACAATGGAAAATTTCAAAGGGCCATAACTCTTAAAAAATCATCCGACCAGAACCAGCTGATAATATGCACATCTCCTGTTGGTAGTGAAGCTTCCCATAAAGTTTAATTGAATTCCGGTCATTGGTTGCTGAGAAATAGCCGGGACAAGAATTGCACTATATGTACAGTTAATGGAAAATTTCAAAGGGCCATAACTCTGTGAAAAAATCATCTGACCAGAACCCGCTGATCATGCACATCTCCTTTTGGTATTGAAGATTCCCATAAAGTTTAATTGAATTCCGGTCATTAGTTGCTGAGTAATAGCCCGGACAAAATTGTGCACGGACGGACAGACAAACGGACGGACGGACGAAGCGGCGACTATATCCCCCCCCCTCCCTAATTTTTTTTGGGGGGAGCATAAAAATCCAAGAAAATGCTTATTTTAGAAATTCTGCAGACGACATTTTAGCAGACGACAGCATGCAAAGGGTTAAGTGGGTGCAATGTAGCATTGGCACTGACCTTAATTGCTATCTGGGAGGTATTGGCTGGATTCTCTGTAAGTTTCACCATGGCCAGAGCGATGTCTTTGTGTAGCTTGCCCATGGCCATGGCCTCTGTAAACATGTGAGGTGAATTCATCAGAAGACAGATATAGGAAAACGCAGTTGAATGCATGAGAGAAAAAGTGTTGTTCTAGATTAGCTTGTGCAGTCCACACAGGCTACATGTAATCAATGATGGCACTTTCTGTGTTATGGTATTTATCATTTGAAAAAAAGTCTCTTCTTACTAACAAGAAACCGTTGGAGAAGGGTGATGCTCCCCAAAGGTTTTTTTTGTCACAATATTGCACTTTATAATCAGATAAAAGGAAACGTCTTGAAGAGCATAACTATGGACCAAATAATACGATGGATGGTTTAGCAACTTGAAAATTTCAAAGGGCCATAACTCTCTAAATAAATCATCTAACCAGAACCCACTAATAACATGCGCATCTCTTCAAGGTAGTTAAGTTTCCCATGAAGCTTCATTGAAGTCCAGCCAGAAGTTGGGGAGAAATAGCCCGGACAAGAATTGCACTATATGTACAGTTTATAGAAAATTTCAAAGGGCATTAACTCTCTAAATAAATCATTTAACCAGAACCCCCTAATAACATGCGCATCTCCTCAAGGTAGTTAAGCATCCCATTAAGCTTCATTGAAGTCCAGTCAGTAGTTGGGGAGAAATAGCTCGGACAAGAATTGCACTATATGTACAGTTTATAGAAAATTTCAAAGGGCCATAACTCTGTGAAAAATCATCCGACCATAACTGGCTGATAATATGCACATCTCCTGTTAGTAGTGAAGCTTCCCATAAAGTTTCATTGAATTCCCCTGATAAGTTGCTGAGAAATAGCTCGGACAAGAATTGCACTATATGTACAATGGAAAATTTCAAAGGGCCATTACTCTGTGAAAAATCATCCGACCACAACCGGCTGATAATATGCACATCTCCTGTTGGTAGTGAAGCTTCGCATAAAGTTTCATTGAATTTCCCATAATAAGTTGCTGAGAAACAGCTCAGACAAGAATTGCACTATATGTACGATGGAAAATTTCAAAGGGTCATAACTCTGTGAAAAATCATCCGACCAGAACCGGCTGATAATATGAACATCTCCTCTTGGTAGTGAAGCTTCCCATAAAGTTTAATTGAATTACGGTCATTAGTTGCTGAGAAATAGCCCGGACAAGAATTGCACTATATGTACAGTTAATGAAAATTTCAAAAGGCCATTACTCTGTGAAAAATCATCCGACCAGAACTGGCTGATAATATGCACATCTCCTCTTAGTAGTGAAGCTTCCCATAAAGTTTCATTGAATTCCGGTCATTAGTTGCTAAGAAATAGCCCAGACAAGAATTGCACTGTATGTACAGTTAATGGAAAATTTCAAAGGGCCATAACTCTGTAAAAAAGCATCCGACCAAAACCCACTAATAATATGCACATCTCCTGTTGGTAGTGAAGCTTCCCATTAAGTTTCATTGAAATTCGGTCATTAGTTGCTGAGAAATAGCCCGGACAAAAATTGTGCACGGACGGACAGACGAAGCGGCGATTATATGCTCCCCCCAAAAAAATGTGGGGGGAGCATAAAAATCAAGTTTAGGTGAATTGTCTGATATACCTGTGGAGAGTGCACAGGCTTAGCTGGGACGACACTTAACTCACACAAATTAGGGACCGTTTTTCCAGAGCAAAATTTAGAGATTTTTGTGCATTCATGTGTGTCCAAGTTTGTTTCTGCAAAGATTTGGAGTCAATTGATTGGATTAGAAAACATACAGGTGCTTTTAAATAAGCATTGAAATATTAAATCACAACAGGTCTGAGCAATCCTTCATTGACAAAGACTCACTGTCTGGTCAATGACGCAGAACAACTACCTAGTAAGTCATTTTGGAACCTAACCAATGTGATCTTTTCATTTATGAAGAAAATTGTATTAGAACTAAATAGTTTTGTGTAAAACATTACAACTGAATATTCAACAGAAAGTTTAAAATTGATGACACATTTTTTATATACATGTATGTTTATATGATGAGAGGTAACTAGTATGTATTGACAGTTATAGACACAGTTCCTAATTTGGAGGACGATTATTATTTTTCTTGCTTCAATGTTATATGAGAAAGCAGAAAGGAGAGCTCCATATTTACCCTTAGCATGATTGGCAATGCTTATCTGGCCTGTAGTACCATTCACATATACATCATATAGCTCTGTTCTGCAAGTAACATACATTTATAAAGCAAAATAACTGTTATAGCAATTTACAAATTATGAAAGATTTTCTGCATACTTAAAGAACGCTTGCAACTCCAACAAACATGGGCAGATTAGTATTACCACAGCCAGCACTTAATGTTGAGACCATTTGATAATGCCTTCCATGTATACAGAGGTTGCATTTGATAACTTTTTTCAATTTTTTTAACACTGTGTATTATTCATATGACATTTTACTTGACACTTTCACATACAGTAACACAAACCATTGATTGCATTACATTTGCAGTCTTTTAACTATAATGTAATAAAATAAATAATTCAAATAACAAATGATTGAACTTAACAATTACAGGTAAAGCTAGAATCTGTGTTAAATAAACTAAAACACAGTCCTTAAAATTGACAAACCATTTTGCAAAATCAAAATCGCACTTTAAGATGCTAGTTTTACTCCATGGCTACACGCACATTTTATATAAAAAAAAGAACCTTAAGTACCATAAACTATAGAGGGCTTTTAGCATCTTATAGATATATAGAATATAACCATTAAACCTAACTGATAAAAATATCAAGAATAATAAACAAGAGGGCCATGATGGCCCTGAATCGCTCACCTGACTGACCTTGCTAACCTTGCTACATCAACTTACATTAAGACGTGATGAAAACTGTGACCTCTTTCATCTACACAAGGTTTAACTAGAATTGGCCGGTGACCTAATTTTTACCCCAGATGACCCATATAGGATCCAAAATCAGATATTATCAAGATAAACATTCTGACCATATTTCATTAAGATCAGATGAAAACTATAACCTCAATTGTCTACACAAGGTTTTTCTATGATTTGGCCTAGTGACCTAGTTTCTGACCCCAGATGACCCAAATACAACCCCAATCCAGATTTTATAAAGTTAAACATTCTGACAAAATTTCATAAAGATCTGATGGAAACTGTGATCTTTATTGTCTACACAAGGTTTTTCTATGATTTGACCTAGTGACTTACTGGTAGTTTTTGACCCCAGATGACCCAAATACAATCCCAACCCAGATTTCATCAAGATTAACATTCTGGCCAAATTTTATAAAGATTGGGCGAAAACTGTCACCTCTACTGTCTACACATGTTTGTTTTTTAACTTTGACCTAGTGACATAGTATTTGACCCTAGATGTCCTAAATTCGATCCCAACCCAGATTTTAACAAGACAAACATTCTGACCATATTTCAAGATCTGATGAAAACTGTGACCTCTATTGTCTACACAAGGTTTTTCTATGATTTGACCTAGTGACCTAGTTTCTGACCCCAGATGACCCAAATACAATCCCAATCCAGATTTCATCAAGATAAACATTCTGACCAAATTTCATAAAGATTGGATGAAAACTGTGACCTCCATTGTCTACACAAGGTTTTTCTATTATTTGACCTAGTTTTTGACCCCAGATGACCCAAATACAATCCCAACCCAGATTTCATCAAGATAAACATTCTTACCAAATTTCATAAAGATTGGATGAAAACTGTGAGTCTGTGACCTCTACTGTCTACACAAACAAATTGTTGACAGACGCACGCACACACAACGGACGCCGGACATCACACGATCACATAAGCTCACTGTGTCACTTTGTGACAGGTGAGCTAACAAGAGCTGTCAGAGGACAGCGCGCTCGACTATTCAAATGCTTGACATTATAACATAAGCCATCATGGGGAAATTGTTCATATATTCATTTATAATTTATTAGACGATCTTTCAAAAATAAAAAAAGGAAAAAAAAAACATTTTTTTTTTAAGGGGGGGGGGTTGAGAGGGGGTTTAATGTGGTGTGTGGTCATTTATTAGACGATCTTTCAAAAATAAAAAAGATTAATAAAAAAAATAAAAAAATTTTTTTTTGGGGGGGGGGGTAGGGGGGGGTGAGAGGGGGTATAATGTGGGTGTGGTAATTTATTAGAATGTTTAAAAAAAATAGTGGGGGGTTAAGGGGGTAGGGGGGTGAGAGGGGGGTATAATGTAGGGTGGGGTAATTTATAAGGTGATGTTTAAAAAACAAATGGGGGGAGGTTGGGGGGATTCTGTGTAAGGGCGTGGGGTATTGTTTGGGTGGAATCCATTGTGGTATTCAGGTAAGTGTTGTTTTGTCAAAGTAATAACAAGGGCTGTTTGTAAAACATGCATGCCCCCCATATGGGCTCTTTGTTGTAGTGGCAGCCATTGTGTGAATACTTTTTTGTCACTGTGACCTTGACCTTTGACCTAGTGACCTGAAAATCAATAGGGGTCATCTGCGAGTCACGATCAATGTACCTATGAAGTGTCATGATCCTAGGCAAAAGCATTCTTGAGTTATCATCCGAAAATCATTTTACTATTTCGGGTCACTGTGACCTTGACCTTTGACCTTGTGACCTCAAAATCAATAGGGGTCATCTGCGAGTCATGATCAATCTACCTATGAAGTTTCATGATCCTAGGCATATGCGTTCTTGAGGTATCATCCGAAAACCATTTTACTATTTCGGGTCACCTTGACCTTTGACCTAGTGACCTCAAAATCAATAGGGGTCATCTGCGAGTCATGATCAATCTACCCATGAAGTTTCATGATCCTAGGCGTATGCGTTCTTGAGTTATCATCCGGAAACCATTTTACTATTTCGGGTCACCGTGACCTTGACCTTTGACCTAAAAATCAATAGGGGTCATCTGCGAGTCATGATCAATCTACCCATGAAGTTTCATGATCCTAGGCGTATGCGTATTTGAGTTATCATCCGGAAACCATTTTACTATTTTGGGTCACCGTGACCTTGACCTTTGACCTAGTGACCTCAAAATCAATAGGGGTCATCTGCAAGTCATGATCAATGTACCTATGAAGTTTCATGATCCTAGCCCCAAGCGTTCTTGAGTTATCATCCGGAAACCACCTGGTGGACGGACCGACCGACAGACCGACCGACCGACATGTGCAAATCAATATACCCCCTCTTCTTCGAAGGGGGGCATAATAAAATGTGATCATAAATAAAGAAGTTATGGCAATTTAAGCAAAATGTTAAATTATCTAAGTGTAAAAGGGGCCATAATTATGTAAAAATCCTTGATACAGTGGTTTGCTCTTGTTTATAGGTGGGGTCATGTTGGTAAACAAGTATGCAACATATAAAAGCAAAGGATATAGGAAATATTTGGGGTAGTACGCAAACTTGAACATAGATTTATCAATAATATGCATATTCTAAGGATAAAAGGGGCAATAATTATGACAAAATGCTTGATAGAGTTGTCTGCTCTTGTTTATAGGTTGGGGTAATGTTGGTTAACAAGTATGCAAAATATGAAAGCAATATGTCAAGGGACAATGAAATTAAATGGGGTAGTACGAAAACTTTAACATTTGCTGCATATTCTAAGTGGAAAAGGGGCCATAATTATGACAAAATGCTTGATAGAGTTGTCTGCTCTTGTTTATAGTTTGGGGTCATGTTGGTTAACAAGTATGCAAAATATTAAAGCAATAGGTAAAGGGAAAATGAAAATAATTGGGGTAGTACGAAAACTTTAACATTTGCACGCTAACGCTAACAGAACAGAACAGAACGGAAATGCCAACGCCGAGGTGAGTAAGATAGCTCCACTATATATATTTCATATATAATAGTCGAGCTAAAAATGAACAAAAGAAATTGGCAAAACTGTTAACACGTGTTCACACTTCCACTGTCTTTCTTTCTGCATTGAATGCCTGTTATTTCCAAACACAATAACATCACACTATCAACTCGGAATTTTGTGTCCCCGATTCAGATTCTATTTACCATTGAGAATATGAGCAACTTGACCAGATAACTTCTAAAAAATGCCCATAAACCCTGGCTGCCACTGGACTTACCTAGATTCTATGGAGGCATCAGTAAAGCCAGCCACGTAGTGACTGGTATTCTGAAGGTCCCCTATCTCGTCCTTGTTAAGCTCCACAAAGGGGTAGACAACCTGCCAGTTCTGCCGATGCCAAACAAACGCTGGTAGTGACCTGAAGTAAAACCAGAGAAATAATTCTATTCATATGGCTTGTGCTCTGTCAATGCATGTGCTTAAAGTATTGTCCACTTTATGCATAGACTGGATCTTAGTTTACAAGAGGCTTTTTTAAACAAAAAATCCATGAAATAGGAAAGTGTCATCCCTGATTAGCCTGTGTTGATTGCATGGATAAGGGACAACACTTAACCCTTTGCATGCTGGGAAATTTGTCGTCTGCTAAAATTTCGTCTGTACAATTTCTAAAATTAGCATTTTCTTCTATTTTTTTCAAAGAATACTATCAGAATAGCAAACAGTTTGGATCCTGATGAGACGCCACGTTCTGTGGCGTCTCATCTGGATCCAAACTGTTTGCAAAGGCCTTTAAAATTCGGTTCCCGCACTGAAAGGGTTCATGAACACATGTAAAGCCCTGTTTTTCTAGAACCCAGCTCATATTAAAGTCTGGAAACCACGGTAACAGAATCCTGTTAAGCTGAATTATAAATTTGTGTCATTATAAAATAAATGCTTACCACAAGGATGGCAATAATAAAGCATTAAATACAAAATAAAGACATATCACCTTTTTTTTAATTTATGTTCTTTGTACTTAAAGGCTTGCAACAATAAAGAACTAAAGAAACTCAAAACATATCTTTTTATGTGTTAAAATTTATGGGGGTGTTTACAATAAAATTGTTTACACATTGTTAAACAAAATAGTAAATTGCAGGAGAAATACAACTTAAAATCTTTCTGTTAGGTTATGTTCCATGTTTCAAGCAAAGTAAAGATTTGGATTCATTTTAATTCTAATAGGAATGGCTTTTAAAAAAGTGTAGCTTAAGAAATTTCATAAAAATGGGTTGAGAAACTCCGTCATGATTACCAGGTTTGACTATGAACCCATTATTGGTCTAATGGACAGATACAATACAGTCTGCACAGGCTTTTGAGGGAGGACGCGTTGCGCTTAGTAAGGATTTTGTACAGAAGAGACTTCCTTTAAACAAAACACTCAATAAAATGGTATTGCACAGGCTAAGAAGGCACTTTCTCGCATGCATTAAGCCCTGTTTTCCCAGAGTGACACCCTATTGTTTAAGTACCCAAGAAAGAACAGGCATCAAAAGAATAGTATTCTTCATAATATTGTAAACTATTCTTCAAAAGAATAGTTCATAATCTTATGAACAAAAATAAAAACAAATGTGAAACCAAACTCCAAAAGCAACCTTGTAAATGTCAGAAGTTCTCCCAGAGACTGCTCAGGGTAGTAGACAGCTATCTTCTTCTTTAAAAGCATGGCTGTGTAGATCAAAATGGTCTCCAGTCCAAATATTGAAATAATACCTGAAAGAAACGAGTACAAGTACAGCATTTCAGTTTACAAGTTACGGTCTTGGGTCAAAAATTCAGATATCCATTGATTTAACCAACATAACACATAAAACAAGAGATATGTTTGTCAGAAACACAATACCCCTTACTGCCCCGCTTTAAAGCCTTAGAGGATGACCTTGACCTTCCACCACTCAAAATGTGCAGCTCCATGAGATACACATGCATGCCAAATATGAAGTTGCTATCTTCAATATTGCAAAAGTTATGACCAAGGTTAAAGTTTTAGGACAGAATGACAGAATGACAGGCCAAAAACAATATACCTCCAATCATATGATCCGGGGGCATAAAAACATGTGTAATTGAACAAAAGGGCATATATATTGACACAGACAGTACCAGTTATTGCCACAAATGCAATATCTGTGTTAAAACAATGCATATTGACGGTAAGTCTTTACACATAAATTTTAATTTAGCAACAATACAAACAATACAATACATTGTATAAACTAATCTTATACAATCTTATCTTTCTTCTGGAAATATAATTTCTGTTTAAAGGCCCCTTGGATTCTTTAAACAAGCAAATTCGTTAAAATGATATCCCCCGCTAAGAAACCTTGTTTATGGATCGGTGCAAATCCCTTGATATACAGTATTATCAACAAGTGTAGGGTAATAATCAATAGGTAATAATTAAGTGTACGGTAATTGTATTTATAAATTGTATTTCCCGTCATGAATATCTACACACCCATAAAGTTTCATTTTTAAATCTTGCAGCATATCTGAGATTAAGCCTTGAAAAGTTACATCATACAAAAACAACAAAGGGCAATAACTCTTAATTCTGAAAATGAAGGGTTATGGTTCATGTGCATGACACTTCTTGCTGTTGATTCCACTCATCCATAAGATTTCATGTTGAAATGTTGTATCGCATCTGAGATGCGATTGCGCACCGAAAAGTTCCATCATACTAAAACAACAAAGGGCAATAAATCTTATTTAAGAAAGTGAAGGGTTATGGTTCTTAAGCATCGGCCTTCTCCTCATTAATATCAATACATCCATAAGTTTCATGTTGAAATCTTGCATGATATCTGAGATATAGCCCTGAAAAGTTTCATCATACACTTGGAGACTTTTCTAACGCAACACTGTTATCAATTCAATATAGCTCCCTTATTTTAGAATGGATTTTGTTGAAATTTCGACTAATTTAACACATATCTAAAACTTCATGTAAATTTAAATAAAATTTATCAACATTGAAATATCAAACATAACAAAATAAAACAAGAGCACCACCTAACGATGAAGTTTCAAAGTTGTAGAAGGAAGCACTTTGATTTGAGAGCCAATGTTCAAAAGGTTAACAAAATGTTAAGGGTTTCGCACGATGCAGACGGAGGACAACATGACACGAGGAGCTGGCTATGACAATACCTCAGGTTTTCTCCAAAAACAGCCGAGCTAAAAATCACTGCAAAGTGATTCTCAAAATTGTACAACATAAAATAAAAATGTGAAAAGTAAAATGCATTGACTTACTAAGTCTTAATGACTGACCAGATTGCAATATTGCTCCTGAATATTTGTACCTAGCCATTTTTTTTTTAATTTTATGTTTTCCTGGGGTAAAAACTCACCTAGAATGATGAAATTGAAAGTAAATTGGAATTATATAGCATTGTACTACACTTGATGATTTTTCTAAAACAACATTGCTCAAACTGAAATATCTCAGTTATGAGTAAATATTTTTATTTAAAAGTGTACATGTGATCATAAGACTACAGTAGGTAATATGTAGCGAACGATAAAATCAGTTGATCTGAGACTGATCGGATGCTTAAGCAAGTGGGGACGATGCAGCATGACGATTGCGCGGATTGCACTCCTGAATTTTTTTAACAAGACATTTTGTTTTTAAAATTTTCTGTTTTTCTGGTGCATCAGCCCACCTTAAATGAATGAATTGAAATAAAAGTATAATCGTAGGGCATTTATTCAGTTCCACGTGCAAAAAGATGAAACCACACCTACCCACCGTACAAAAGCGCCCGATTGTTTAGGATGAATGATTTTATCATCATCTTATACAGAATATAGTCAAATGATTACAAGTGCAATTTTAAATCAAAATCTTCACTCATTAGTGAGATATTCAAGTTTGAAAAGTGTTGCATTAGAAAAGTCTCCAAGTGTACAAAAAACAAAGGACAATAACACTTATAATTAAAGTTTAGCATTATGGATCTCGTGCATGGCACTTCTCGTAATTGATGTCATGAAGTTTCATGTAGATATCTTATATAGTTTCTGAGATATAGTCCTAAAAAGTTTTGTGACAGACAGACAGACAGACAAACAGAGACAGACAACACCAATTCTATATCCCTCAGCCTTTGGCAAGATAAAAAGAACCAATTTATTTTTTTACCAATATTAACTTGAATTCCAAAATTTTATAATTTAAGTGTACTTAAGTTGTGCAACTTCTAATAAGCTTTATTGATACTAACCCAGGTTAGCAGCAGGTAAGTATTAAGATATTTATTCATGCACGTGGTGAGAAAACTTCCAACCCCCCATATCTTACCTAATACATTAGTATTGGCAAAAGCATGTTTCTGCTGGAAGTCCTGCACAGAAAACTTGCCATTGGCATCCCCTGACCACTTCCCCTTTGTGACGACACCGAGGTATACTTCCAGCACAGTGGTTGGGCTACCTGCACGACAATACTGGGCCGCAGCCGTCCGACACAGGGCTTCATACTTCTCTGGATTAAAGTCCTTTGATTCAATCACTAGAGAAAAGGCTTCCACCTAAAACAGAATAAACCAAACGGTAAAATATACACCATCTTTTCATAAAATGTACTTCTGTCAATATATGCAACAAAAAAACATCACCATCAAAGTCAAAAGGTAAATAGTAAGCAAAATATGCCTTACCATGAAATTAATGCCTTTTTTTTTATTATCAATAGTTGCATATTTAGATTGTTAAGATTTTTTAAATTCCATTTTTAGGGAAGTATTTTAAAATTATAAAATATTTTTGAAAATTGAATTGTTTTGGAAACAATTTTTTTAAGTCATAGTGCCTACCAACCACACATTCATAGTGTTCTTCATTTAAACAACATAAATATATTGATTAAGTGTTTTACAGGTATGTTTGTTTACATTAGTTTCCTTAAATAAATTGAAGCTAAATCTTTAAACAATTAATTTGTATTATGTTTGTCCTAACCTTAGGTAAATTATTATTCTCAGGGAGCTTATGCGTGAAGATGTAGTACCAGTTTCGTTCAACCTGGCTGTAGAGGAACAATATAAAGTCCTCTGCTTTCCAGGCCAGACAACACTTCTTCATGAACAGTTCCCTGTGTGCCTCTGTCACTGATGGGTAGGACCAGGTCCACAACACATCACCATTGGTGTCTTTTTCTGAAATGTAACAGATAAATCATGTTCAATAAATGCTTTTATTTTCATATGTAGTAATCTATAAAAATAACAATTTATCAATAATTGTTACTAAAGATGAAAAGATGAAAAAGATTATTAAAAGGTCATAAAAAATATCTCATGATGCCATTTTAAGTCCTTAAACATTTGCAGAAAGTTTGATGAAGATTTTATGACAACTGTACGAGTTAGAGAGAAATCTTTGGCACGAACAATGGGCAATAAGTGTCCGGGTGCATATTGGATGAATATCTGACTTTGCTGCCACAAATGTATGTCAACACACATTTGCAGAAAGTTAAAACTGTCAGAAAAAGAGGGCAAAAACAGCAATTAGCAAATTTTGTATTCATCTCATCAGGGCAATATCTCTCTTAAACTGCCTATTGCCAAGGATTGTCCAACTACCCAAAAGTTTGTCACAAGCCAGGCTGAAAAAGTAGGAGGGTTGGGTGTACTGTAGGGCTAGCTGTTCTAACCTGTTAACGATACAGCCAGTTACCGAAACGTCAATGAGACATTTAACAAGTGGCAGCAAGACCTGGAGGCTAAAACCAAGAGATTGGGATACACATGGAGACAACTAGAAGGTACAAGGTGCAAGTTAGTAAGTAAGGAAGGTGCCAATTGAATAGTGAACCAAAGTTGAGGTTCATTTCAAGTTATCAAATATTTCTAGAAAAATTGGTAAGGATTTTATGAAAACGGTATGACTTGAACAAATTAATATGCTGCCTTCTCCATCAGAAATCTGCTCACCCAACAGCACATGTAGGTGTTCCTATAAAACGTTCTTTCAAATGATTGGCATATGAAAACTTGGAGACATTATATATCAACTTGATAATACTTGGATTTCATTTGAGTTTCAGTAGTACAGCAGTAGATTTGATTTTGTTTAATTGCAACTAGATATCCTATCCAAAGACTTGTTTGGATTTTCCCTTTTGGTTGATTAAAGAGCATGGCACAGGTGAGGCCCATGTTCTTTTTATTACCCAGTTCTACCCACCAAGCATGCACCTTGATTCAATGTCTTGTGTTGGATATGCTAGTAGTGGCAGGTGATTGAACCTGCTACAAATGAGGTGTTAGAATTCTAGTTGGCCTATTTTTATTTCTTGATTACACTTACATGAAAATGCTTTAAAAAATTCAAATGATAAATGATTAAAGGGGCCTTTTCACAGATTTTGGCATATTTTGAAGTTTGTCATTAAATGCTTTATATTGATAAATGTAAACATTGGATCTTAAAAGCTCCAGTAAAAAATCAAGAATAAAATTTTAAAAAAGGAAAAAAAGTAGCTGAAAACCAGAGCTCGAACCAGTGATCCCTGGAGTCCTGGAGTTAGTCTGAAGTAAAAACGCATTAGCCCTCTCAGCTATTTCCACTAGGTATACACAGTTTAAGTATTTTATACCTTTTATAAGCAATCTTCGTAGTTTCGTAAATTTAAACGACAACACAGAACTCTCCAAATTATTCAATCGTTTCGAGTTGCAATGCTTTATAATTTTTAGGTTTTTAAATCGTCAAAAGATACATATAATGGCTATATTGGACTATGGTCAATGTTCAGTAATACTGTTTCCTCACAAATATCATAACTAAAACCAAAATTTGCGAATCTGAAAAAAATATTTCAGTTTTGTCAATTTACCAAACCGTGAAAAGATCCCTTTAATGGACTCATTCCATAGAATCGGTCCAACATAAGGGCTGCAGTACCTCTAAAAACAATTGGGTGTTTTTCTGATAAAGATTTTAATTGAAAGTCGATAAAAATTCCACTAAATTTGCACACATGCCATGTGTTAGCATAAATTGTTGATGTAATGATGTATCCAAAATATTAGTGTTATCCTAATAATATATTTATGGAACATAGAAACTGAGTATCTACACAGGTACATATATATATAATTGAAAACTATAATCTGTGCTTGAAACTAGCGCTCAAATCCTTTGCACTCTAATTTGTATATTGAATGAAAACATTTTATACATGTATTTGATTTTATTCTTAGAGCGCTGGGCTCATAAAGTTATATGTCAACCAGATATCTTCTAGGAGTGAATGTTAAGCCACTGCATAACGATTCAGGATGTGTAACAGTGCTCCAGCTAGGCCTAAATCGAAGGGCGCCGCTCCCTGCCCTCCCGAACCTCCGCCCTTCCCCCCCCCCCCCCCCCCCGAACCTCCGCCGTGCCCCCCCCCCCCTCAAAAAAAAATAAAAAAAAATATTTATTTTTTATTTTTTTTACATATGATAATTCATTAATCTCTTATTACATTGTAATTAGTTTAATCCTCATGGTAGACATTATATTTGAATGGTTTAATAATAATGGGATTAATACAATTATTTATAACATATAAATGAACATGCAATAGAAAGCATTCCAGAAACACTCGCGCGCTCGAACATGCCCTTTTCACAAAATACTGCGCGTCAAAAGTGCCCTTTTCACAAAATACTGCGCGTCAAAATGGGTTATGGAGGTTTCGGTAAATGACAAGTTCGGTAAATTGATTTATAGAGTAAAAGCCGTGGAGGTTTCGGTAAATTGATTTTATAGAGGAGGTATACCTACAACGAGGTGTTAATGACACCTATTATCGGCTTACAATAACATTAGGGGCATTTATTTGCAAACTGTGAATTAATTTTGATGTACATTAATTGAGTTGTTTGGCACTAATTAAATTATATGTTTAAATGTACGATGTTTGCAAAGTGTTATTATTAATTATCCAGGCTTGCAACCTATTAATATTCTAATCGATGGAGGTAAATTATATATTAAGGTCATGATCGTTTTGTAATTTATATATGTTTTTAAACAATTAGTTGATAAAAACCTTAATTAAAGAGTATTAGTTAAAAAAAATATAATAATGTGGCTCTTACAAGAGGTGGCCTCCACAGGATGGCATAGACGCATCAACGCACGAGCGTGTTCAGCCAACCTTGGTCTTTACAAGTTGGCCAACCTTCTCAGAGAGGAATCTGAGACAGTTGATCTACATATACGGCTGGTGAGCCAGCACCTTCTCACGAAGATCAGACGGAAGAAGTATGTTACGATACACGGCAGACTACATCAAGCATGGGATGACTACGAAGAGGAGAAGCTGACAACCACTGAACTTCTGAGGATCATCAGCCTCATCAATGCCCTTGGACCATCCAGCAGCGGTCCACCACATGCTCGACGACGACGAGTCTTGAACGATGAACGACTAATATGGTTGAAATGTAACATTAAATTGAACAGTGTCGTACATGTATCTCATTTGTATAAGAAAATCTGAATGATAATAATGTGTCTTATTAATATTGTAGTGCGTCAAAAATGTATCTAATTAATATGTGATTACTCCCTCATTTTTTTTTAAATGACATGAAATATTCAAATATATATATTGCATCCAAGGTTTAGTTGTTGCTTATTTATAATATATGGTAAATAAAACGGATTACAAAGTAAATCAGTTATTATTTTTTTATTGAACCGATTTGTTTAGGCAAAAAATGATATCAGTTATTTTGGCCGTAAAACCCATTGTTCCAGTACAGTAGCCAGGTGCCTGTGTATTAATTTGATAATATAATGATCATCACGGCAGCTTGCTATTACACAGTGTATTCATTCGGCTGACGTTGTGTTAGATGTCATTTTTATCAGTTTTCAATTATGTGTATCTCTTCGCTTAACTCAACGTTCAATGACACGCGCACTTAACATAATTATAAAACATAACGCGTATCATTATATTACTTTTTATTAATTAAGTACACGTATTAAATTTTATATATTGTTTTTTCTTGTGTTTTTCTCAACCAGAAAGAAATAATAAAACATATAAATAAATATAAAATTCAACATGAAATCATTTTTATTAAATCATAAGAAACTTTTTAAAATAGCATTAAACTTAATTGAAGAGCTTACATTGATTCCGCCATAAATCATTATTTCTTATTACTATTATGTTACTATTATGTTATTTAAATAAAAGCACCAATTTAAAAAACAAACAACAGTATTGCGTTATTTAAATCGTAAAATTAACTAGAAATATTTCCTAACAGAATTCGTTTTTCAGAGGTAGCTCATTCATTTCCTTTAATTCTTTACCTTAGGCACAGCATTAATTACTCAACTCAAAAGTAATCCACAGTTTGCAAATAAATGCCCCCAATGTTATTGTAAGCCGATAATAGGTGTCATTAACACCTCCTTGTAGGTATACTTCTTCTATAAAATCAATTTACCGAAACCTCCACGGCTTTTACTCTATAAATCAATTTACCGAACTTGTCATTTACCGAAACCTCCAGCACCCGTCAAAAGTGCCCTTTTGACAAAAAAGCCCCCCTGCCCTTTTCAAATCCTAGCTGGAGCACTGGTGTAACAATTAACATAATGACATTAAGGTTGACCATTGTGTGGGTATTTAATTGATCACAGGTGGACTCCGCCAATTTGCTTCATTATTTAATTTAATAGTTTGGCAATTGGCATTGGGCCATTTTGGGGGTGTTATTCAAACAAGTTACTAGTCTATGTTCAAGTCACAAGTGTTTGTTCCGTCAGTCCGATAACTTTTAACATTATGAAAAAAGGAAATAAGACGATTGAATTGAAAAGACAATGACTTTAATGTATCGCGATATCTTTTACAAAATAAGCAATGTAGAAACATGAATACCAATTATTCCACAGCAAACTAAATCTCCCAGCCCAGCCATATTAGGTTACAAACCACTATAACTGTTGTAACAGATATTTTCTTGCCTGTAAATTAGTACCTTTCGTCCTGTTGTACACCGCCGGTTTTCAAAAATGGCGTCTAAAAGAAATTTGTACAGACCTGCACAAGTGCAAGAAAATGTTGGCCAGCAAAAGCCGAGGTTAATTCAAGACGAAATCATAGTTTTAAAACATACTTCATGCAATGCATTTTCTAAGAAAATGCGTTATTAAGTGAGAAATATAAATGATAACGACAAACAACAATATTTCGTGTATCCGAAATTTCATGTATCCGAAACGAGATTTTTACAAATACAATACTGACTTTGAGGTTTAATTTAGCTGTATTTGCCTAAGATAGTCTGCTTGAAATTTTTTTTTAAACAAATATTGTTTAGTAAAATGCAAATCATTAAGTTCTCTAGATGTATATAAACTTAAAAGGCGTTGTTTCGTGGCTTCGAAATTCATGACAGAACACGGCTTTACTTATTAACTATGCTGATGGCAAACATTCATTTACACCGATTGTAATTGTGTGTGAGACTTGTATATAAGTGTGACTGTGTTTGTAAGTTTACAGTTAAATAGACACCTTTTAACATACTCATGATTTCATGAACAACAGCATAAGTCTAGCCTGTTATTCAATAGATTTTTGAAGGGAAATGTTAGGATTAATGACATAGATTTTACCGTGATTGTGACCATTGTTTGCAGGAAAACATTGGCCCAAGGTCGCTTGATTACAAATAGCCGTCCTCCAACTGGTTTCAATGCTGGTAGCAATCCATCTTCAGGTAAACATTGTTGGCCTTGTTTCAGAAAATGAGAGCTAAGGATCTAAGAATATCATGCTTAAATGTTTTAACAGGAATATTCCATGTTTTGTTAAAATCCTCAAAAGAAAACTGAAAACATTCAAACAGTAGTTTTAAAATAGTACTGATATCATTCATGATTTTTAGCTCGGGGTTTTCGGAGAAAACCGGAGGTATTGTCATTACCAGCTCGTCGTGTCGTCCGCCATCCGCATCTTGCTAAAACCTTAACATTGGCTCTAAAATCAAAGTGCTTCCACCTACAACTTTGAAACTTCATATGTAGATGCACCTTGATGAGTTCTACACAGTCACGCCACACCCATTTTGGGGTCACTAGGTCAAATGTCAAGGTCACTGTGACATCTAAAAAATAAAAATTCTGACAAGCTTTCATTTATTCAAAACTGCACCATAGCCGAGCGTGGCACCCGTTTCGCGGTGCTCTTGTTTTATTTAAATTAACATAATCATTGATAATGCTCAAGGTCCCTTAACTCAGCAAGACGCTGTGACTCGGTTCTTATCTTGTGCAACATTTCAAATTACCACAGTAAATCCCTTATTTATTTTAATTATTTAAGCCATGTATTGTACCTCTACCAATGAAAACTTTAAACATCTGCAGCAGAATAGTCTTTATTAATTACATATTTGCTTTGAAATGACATGATGCCAGCTGTCAATCTTTTTCTTCTTGGTAATTGTATCAGCCAATAAGTGCTCAGGCTGCTGAATACACACAGTCCCCACATGATGATCAGGGATCATATTTTTTTCGGTTCTGTCGGTCCTAGACCGATTGAGGTCATAAAAGACCGATTGAAAATCCCAAACAGTCGGTCCGATTCTGTTTGCTAAAATTCCCATGCCATGAAATCGATTACACAGTGTACATGATAACACACCCTAATGACATTCTTATCTCGATTAGGTGTGATAGAATAATTGGCTGCAATCTCTAAACCGGTCAGGACCGGTTTATTGCACGTCAGACCAAGAATCAAAAACTTGTGAACAGCGGATTAAAGACGCATCCGAAAAGACGCGTCTGAAAGCACGCGCGGTAACTATACAACACATGCCGATACTTTTTCCACCAGCGCAATTATCCGGTTATATAATTATGAATAAAGTCGCAGATCTGATCGACAGAACAGCCGAAAGTGATTTTTATGGGCGGAACTTCACATAAAATAGTACACAAGAAAATAATATACATTGTATAAATCTTTAGTAAAACCGTGCTAGAATCGAAATAATTTGTGTACTTTATACTTTGTTGTTGAATAACTCATGACCGTAAAATTGGATGCGTGGTTTCAAATGTTTCGCTCTCGTGATTAAATCCCTAAGCATCTTTACTATCGACCGTGGGTTATTTGACAACAAACTATAATGTACACGAATTATTTCTTAATTATTTGGTGTGTTATTGTCAGTAGCCAACCTACGCACAGACATTTGTTTGGTTCAGTGCATGTTTGTAAGCTATTATCGAGTCGACAACAATTTAAAACATCGGTATAGACTTATGAAAAAGTCTGATAAAACAGCACACGAAACAACAATAAAATAGCAAATGATAAAACCAGTTGAGAAAACTTGTTCCGTTAAAAAAAAATGCCTAAGGGAATTTTACTTGAACATTTATTGTACCACCTTCATGAATGGCAAAATCAATGGTATATATTTTAAGGTAATTTGTCATGATTTCGGACATAAATTTTCGGATACTTTTTCCCCATTTATATCCGGACCGATTGAAGTTGCTGGAAAATATGATCCCTGATGATGATGTATACAATAAATGTAAATGTCACAGATCAATATTGACCTATCTCAAAACCTTTGCTTGTTAGATGCAGCGTAAAGGGCATGTTTTTGAATTTATTAGAGTAAAGTTTGCACAGTTGTTTGCACTACCAATTTTTTGTCCAAAATGAGAGTTCTTAAAGTGACTTGTTTCCCATGCGCTAAGAAGTTTTTATTCAGAATCCAAATATTAAAGCCCATGCTTTCTACGAGGAAGTATAACATGATAATGTACATGAGGTAATATTTTTTAATGCTTTTAATCAGTACAACTAATGTTCACAAAATATACAAGGAATGTTATTTGTTGCAATATGTTTGAAATTTTTTCATCTTTTGTGAACAATAAAAATGGAAAATTCTTTTCAGACAACAAATTTTAGTATACGCATTTAAAAATACTTATATGGAACAATGTTTTTATGTTATACATATGAATAACACATGGATATATTACATTATGCTTTAAGGTAGGTAAATAGTGTGTTTTGAAATTGTGAAACTATACTTATCCATACATATACATGCATAAATGACCTGACAAGTTGTATCGCTTACAGGATGTATATCAATAACATGATCTCCAAGGTCAAGGTCACACTTTGAGTTCAAAGGTCAAAAATGGCCATAAATGAGCTTGTCCTGGCCATAACTATGTCATTCATTGTGAGATTTTAAAATCATTTGGCACATTTGTTCACCATCATGGGACGGTGTGTCCCACGAAAGAATCACGTCAATATCTCCAATGTCAAGGTCGCCACGACTAAAAATAGATTTAAAAAAAAAAAACTTACAAAGGGGGTTAATTTTTTTTGGTCATTTCAAAAGTTCAGTTTGAGTTTTCTCCCTTTATCAGATTTTTTTTTCACAATGAAAACCTGGTTTTGTGACAATTTTGTCCCTTGTTTTCAGCTTGTCGTGCCGTCCGCCGTCGGACGTCCACGTCATGCTAAAACCTTAACATTTTGTTAAGGTTTTGAACATTGGCTCTAAAATCAAATTGCTTCCACCTACATCTTTGAAACTTCATATGTAGATGCGCTTGATGAGTTCTACATGCCACACCCATTTTTGGGTCACTAGGTCAAAGGTCAAGGTCACTGTGACCTTTAAAAAAAAAATCTGACAAGCTTTCATTTATACAAAACTGCACCCGTAGCCGAGCGTGGCACCTGCTATGCGGTGCTCTTGTATAGAGTTGCAGTGTACTTTATTTTTGTAAAAATTAGTTTTTATCAAAATAAGACAACTCTAAACTGTTGCGTCATACTTTCTTATTATAATTCACTATTTTTAGTAATTACTGCATATGTGAACGCATGTCTGTCAATGGTAACCAATTTAATACAATTTTAGCTTACATTAGCACTTTTGTGAGCTATTGCGGTCTCCCTATGTTTGTGTATCATAGGTCGTCAACATTTAGCGCCTAACCAATCTAATGGGAACATTTTTCATCCGATCTTGATTAAATTAAGTCATGCTTATCTTTACGATATCTTAGCCATGATGAATCTGGTCAAAATACTAGAACAACAAGTCGAATCGAAACAAAAATCTTGTTACCTTTTTTAAGGTACATCAATAACTCGATATTGATGAAACTTTGTCATAATGCCAATATCTAGACTGATTTTAAATCTAGAATATGCCAGGGATCAAGCAACTGCGCGATTATATCACTGTGGCTTCCCTTTAATCGTCGGATGAAAAGAACCGGCGATATCACTTCGCCCTAAAATCTGGCAGTTATTATATCGCAGCGCTGTCTAAGTGGCTTCTGTTTATTGCTGAATACATGCCAAAGTCAATCAACTGACCGAATCGAAGAAAGTCCGCCCCCTGGCGTAGTAAATTACCTATTGAAAATCGATAAGCAACCATTCACAGCGCTCGTCATTCGCGTATTTGGAAGGAATCTCTTGGCCAAGCAGAAAGAAATCACTAAAGCGTGTAAGTGTTACAAACGGTGTTTTAACTGCTATTGTCAAGTTTTATGGGGGTTATTATCGGATGAACGGCGCCTTTATGATAGTGAGCAATAAATAAAGTAACACTGTGACAAACTCTCACCACAATAAAAAATTATAACGATTATAAGGGCCGCTATTTCTTTACCATTTAATCAATAGTGACTGTCAATACCACGGGTTTGGCAAAAGCATTTAACAAAAACAATTTCTCCACAAAAACACATGAAATCTTGTTTCAACAGGAATTTGTGAGCATTTCTGTTTAATAGTTTCATTATTATAATATTTTGGGAAAGGTAAAGTTTGATTAAGAAACCAACAATTTCGGAAATAAAAAGTATACCATTCACTTGTTGTACTATATTTCGGATATGTTAAAAATTCGGACATTTAAAGATAGGGCATTTATGTGTTGGTTTGTTGTTGATAGTTTGTAAAATTATGTTTTATGATATTTCAGGCAACTAAAATGGATGGTGGCAATTATCTGGGCCTTTCTGTCAAGAAATATGCGTGAAAAACATTCATTTATTTGAGCCTAGAAATCATCCACCACTTACAAAAAACGTTTTAACAACAGAAGCTGTCAAAGCTGATGTATATCATGTCCAAATGACCAAATATAACTGTTTAACAATATGAAGTGAGATGCTTTATTTTCTGATATTTTCTCTTTCCTTTTCAAATGATGTAAATTGGTGTGATTCTATGTTTAAAATTAAATAGTTAATTTTGAAACATTTATGCAGCATACTGTTACATTGATGTTAACATTATTATATTATTTTGGTTATCCGTGTTGTTTATCAAGATGAGAAAAGTTATTTATATACAAATAAAGCTTATTAAGACTTATGAAGGTATGACTTATGAAGGTACTTATAGTTTTTTTTATGTATTACCATATTTTTTCAAGTGATAATACAGTCAATGACATTAATGTAATGTAGTAAGGATTCTTTTAATAATCGTCCTAAATTATTGTTCATATTAATAAGGTTGAAATAACAGACAGTTTTCACACTGCGAAAAAGTGGCAAAAACTTTTTTGGGGCCAGTGAAACCCCTGGGTCATGGTTCACAATGGTCCATTGGTGATCGCAAAAGATCCACTTCTCCCTAAAACTGCCTCACTTCTCCCTCTTTAGAGCTGAGGGAGAAGTGACTCCTCCCAAAAATTGGAGTCTAGCTTGATCCCTGTATGCGTTTTTATCTTGGCATGCATGGCCAAGTTTACATTTGGGTCACGTGCAACCCAAAAGCCATCACCAGGTGAAATGTCAGGAAAATATTATTACCAATCTAGAAATCACAGTTATGACTCTTGATGAAAACTTGGTCAGAGCCATCATTGTCCTTTTTTGTATGACAGGTCTAAAAGGAGGACATACTGGTGGTGTCCTTACACAGGGTCATTTGAACACTAGCAATGTCTCCACCGGTAGCATTTCGGGGCTTCATGCATCCAACTCGTCCCTCAACAATTCCCACCATACCTCTCTCATACAGGGACGGCTGGAGGGATCACTGTTCTCACCAAGAAGGTATTCAAAATATTGCATAATTTCATATGACACCTGTATTTTCATATGACCTCAGTTTTATCAAATAATTCAACTTTGCACAGATCAATTTTTCACGATCTTCACAACTAAAATACACACTTTGACAATGGTAAAATTATCATGCTTTGTTAATATTCAGCATTTAATATCTGTATGTGCAATAGTTGGTTTATGCACTGGGAGTAAAACAATATTGTGAATGTTTTTGATATTTAATGCAGTACCAATAGAATATATTCAATTTACACCAATTGCTTTCAAACATAAGCATCTAAAGCATTTCTTAGTCTTATTAACTTATATTTTTGAGTGAAATAATACACATGATGTACTTTGTTCAGAAATTATTGTTTAATATATATTGAATGATTTTCTGTGGACTGGGACCTTAATAACTTCAGAAGTTTTTAAGACTCAATGTGTGTTAAGTGTTAACTGACACTTTGTTTTATAAATTAGTGTCTGCATAGTATTACAAGAAGTATTTCTTATGAAATTACGTTTTTAGATAAGTTTAATTATATTGAGAAATTTTTGACATTGTAAATCACACAAACAGTACATATATGTGTTTAACTACTTGTAACATTATACATGTAACGCAACTCAATAACTAAAGATCAAAACAAGCATTGTTTTTAGGGTCTATCACATGGTAGGCAAATTATGCTTAATTTTTGTTCTTTTTTAGAGAGGTACCAATGGTGAGTGAAGAAAGAACTCCGAACCATGGTGGCCCTGCAGGTAGTCTTGACCTGACAGACAGTGAGGCAGGGGATGAGGTATGGTACAATGTAGTTTGACAGACATTTAGGCAGTGGATGAGGTATGGTAGAATGTAGCGTGACAGACATTGAGGCAGGTGATGAGGTATGGTAGCATGTAGCATTATGGACATTGAGGCAGGTGATGAGGTATGGTAGAATGTAGCCTGACAGACAGTGAAGCAGTGGCTGAGATATTGTAGATTTTAGCTTGACGGACAGTGAGAAGGGGTTGAGATATGGTAGAATGTAGCCTGACAGACCGTGAGGCAGGAGATGAGGTATGGTAGAATGTAGCCTGACAGACCGTGAGGCAGGAGATTAGGTATGGTAGAATGTAGCCTGACAGTGAGGCAGGGGATGAGGTATGGTAGAATGTAGCTTGACAGACAGTGGATGAGGTATGGTAGTATGCAGCCTTGTGGTCATTGAGGCAGGTTAACGAGGTATGGTAGAATGCAGCCTGATAGACAGTGAGGCAGGGACTGAGGTTTGGTAGAATGTAGCCTGACAGACAGTGAGCATGGGTGTGATTTTTATCTTTTTTGGCTGATTTCCTCCCTTTCAATGGTGAACTAATTTAACACATAGTTGTATAATTTGCCAGATCTATATAGAAACAAAGAGTTTAGTTGAACTTTAAAGGAAGGTAGGACATTTTCCTCTCCTGAGGTGGTTCTTACATCACACGTACAGGGCAACAGATAAGATTTCATGTCAATTAGTTTTCACTGCAAGCTTTTTGAAACAATTAGTTTTTCCCCTTTAATCAATTCGTCAAAAAAAAATTACAGTTAATAAAAACTTACCTTTATTTCTGGGTGAGATGAGCTCTTTAATATTCGGCGGTGACAATTTGCAGCAATTCTTATTGCAATAAATTAACTAAAGTCATGTATTCATATTGTCAATGTTTGCTTGCTTATATTAATAAATTCATTTAATTGTCTATTGACCAAGCATATATGATAATGATTCTGTTTTTACCTGTCCTGTCCGTCAGTCTCAGAGCACACATTTTTAGCTTTAAAACACTCTTTACAACCTCTTTACCCGACGAATTGTTTCGCGTTACAAATTGAAACATATTAGGCGCGCACGCCGCTAATGAAATTTTCTTAGCACGTCCGCGTTTAGAACAAGATGCCGACATTTTCGCCTATTTTTTGACGGAAGAAAATTGTTATGTAGACACCGTTCTGAACCTGTGTTCATATAAACTTTTCACTAATATTTCGACCGCACTGAAAGTTACAATATACTAATTCAAATCAAACACAGTGTGGAGGGTATCGGTAAAATAAAATGACAAAGAATCGATTGCAATTTGTTTTCCAATTTTGTAATTGTTTATTGTACGATCGATTTTGTATTTCAATTCGTTTTCTGTACACTATAAATCGTAAAAACGATAAAACGATCCTTATCTGTTGCCCTGCACCAATAGTGAGGAAGGGGTTGAGAAACTGGTATGGTAGAATGTAGTCTGACTGACAATGAGGCACTGGATGAGGTATTGAAGTCTGTTGCCACCAGCATGGCAGGGGATGAGGTTATGAAGTCTGTGGCCATCAGCATGGCAGGGGATGAGGTAATGAAGTCTGTGGCCAACAGCATGGCAGGGAATGAGGTATGGAAGTCTGTGGCCATCAGCATGGCATGGGATGAGGTATATAAGTCTGTGGCCAACATCATGGCAGGGGATGAGGTATGGAAGTCTGTGGCCAACAGCATGGCAGGGAATGAGGTAATGAAGTCTGTGGCCATCAGCATGGCAGGGTTTGAGGTATGGACGTCTGTGGCCAACAGCATGGCAAGGGATGAGGTATGGAAGTTTGTGGCCAACAGCATGGCAGGGGATGAGGTAATGAAGTCTGTGGCCAACAGCATGGCAGGAGATGAGGTATGGAAGTCTGTGGCCAACAGCATGGCTAGGGATGAGGTATTGAAGTCTGTGGCCAACAGCATGGCAGGGGATGAGGTATGGAAGTCTGTGGCCATCAGCATGGCAGGGGATGAGGTATGGAAGTCTGTGGCCAACAGCATGGCTGGAGATGAGGTATGGAAGTCTGTGGCCAACATCATGGCATGGGATGAGGTATGGAAGTCTGTGGCCAGCAGCATTGCAGGGGATGAGGTATGGAAGTATGTGGCCATGAGCATGGCAGGGGATGAGGTATGGAAGTCTGTGGCCAACAGCATGGCAGAGGATGAGGTATGGAAGTATGTGGCCATGAGCACGGCAGGGGATGAGGTATGGAAGTCTGTGGCCAACAGCATGGCAGGGGATGAGGTATGTAAGTATGTGGCAATGAGCATGGCAGGGGATGAGGTATGGAAGTCTGTGACCAACAGCATGGCAGGGGAGGGGGTAGGAAGTCTGTGGCCAACAGCATGGCAGGGGAGGGGGTATGGAAGTCTGTGGCCATTCGCATGGCAGGGTAGGGGGTATGAAAGTCTGTGGCCACCAGCATAGAAGGTGATTAGGTATGGAAGTCTGTTGCCAACAGCATGGCAAGGGATGAGGCATCAAAGTCTGTGGCCAACAGCATGGCAGGAGAGGGGTGTAACAGTCAGTAGCAATCTGTTATGGTAGTCTGTAATGGGATGTGGTATGGTAGTATATAGTTATCAGCTTTTCGGGTGACAGAGTATGGTAGTTTGTCCAGGGATGGGGTATGCAAGACTGTGGCTATAAGCTTTTCAGGGGATGGTATGGTAGCATATTATTCAGTCATGTCATAATTAAACATTAACAATCCTGCACTAACAATCACAGCAATTCTGAATGCTTAACTATTTGTTATAAATTTTAAATCAATTTATGAAGGTATATTTTTACAATCCTTAAATGTCAATGCATTTGAAGGCAATAATTAGTCTTTTATAAATTGCCAAGATGTCTGAGCCGAGGTCACACTATCCGAGGCCTTCAGAGGTTCTGTGGGTGGATGCTTCAAGGCGGACTTTGAATCCAGACGTGTCAGAGGTCGACATTCGTATTGGTGTGGACGCCTCCCCTGTAAAGATTGTCTGTCACTCCCCCTCCCGCATAAATCATACAAGGTAGGACCTGTAATATAACTGTTGGAAAGTGTTCTTTTTGTTTTGTCGTATATCTATTGATAGTTCACCTGCCACAATCAACAGATCAAGACCTATTGAAATTGTAAATTCTTCCACTCAGGTCAATCTGCAATGCAGTGGTGTTATGGATATGGCGTCCGCCTAGCGACCGGTAGGTCAAGGGTTCGATCCCCACCATGGGAGTGTTCTTTAGATCTCCCCAAAGACACCAAGTACTGGTTCTAGGCCTAGGAAACAGACTCGAGAGCGTTTATATAAGCCTTAGGCTTTCGGTGCAATTGAGCTAAAATAAATAGGTTTAAACTAAACTAATCTGCAACAAACACTGTGTAGTGTTAACCCTTTACCAACTAGATTCGTATTTTGAAGCATATGAAGTCCCACAGAAAGTTATATTTATGCCCCCCTTCGAAGAAGAGGGGGTATATTGCTTTGCTCTTGTCGGTCGGTCGGTCGGTAGGTCGGTCGGTCCGTCCACCAGGTGGTTTTCGGATGATAACTCAAGAACGCTTGGGGCTAGGAACATGAAGCTTCATAGGTACATTGATCATGACTCGCAGATGATCCCTATTGATTTTGAGGTCACTAGGTCAAAGGTCAAGGTCACAGGTGAAGGTCACAGTTACTGGAAATAGGCATTATAAATTTATAAGGATTTAGCATGGTTCAAACAAGGGAAACAACTACGGTTTATGCATGTTCTTTTTATTACAGATTTGCTTCCCTTTAATTCATTCAAAATCTCATTTTACAGCAAAGATTCCAAATCTGACCTGTAAATGAGCCCCATATTTACTGCCAGTGCTAGGTTACCTTTTCCCATTTGATCATTCTTAAGTATTGGTATTGTAATGCTGCTACTGCTGCTGCTACTGCTACTACTACTACTACTACTACTACTACTACTACTACTACTACTACTACTACTACTACTACTACTACTACTACTACTACTTCTACTACTTCTGCTACTGCTGCTGCTGCTGCTGCTACTACTACTACTACTACTACTACACCACCACCACCACCACCACCACTACTACTACTGCCACTACTACTACTATTTTTACTACTACTACTACTACTACTACTACTACTACTACTACTACTACTACTACTACTACTACTACTACAACTACTACTACTACTTCTACTACTACTACTACTACTACTACTACTACTACTTCTACTACTACTACTACTACTACTACTACTACTACTACTATTACTACTACTACTACTACTACTACTACTACTACACTACCACCACCACCACCACCACCACCGTTCACAGTGACAAAAAACGTATTCACACAATGGCTGCTACTACAACTTATAGCCCATATAGGGGGGCATGCATGTTTTACAAACAGCCCTTGTTAATTATATACCTTTATTACTAATTTCAAGTTTTAAAGGCTTCATTTCTAACCCTAAGATACTGATCAGCAGCAAACAGCATAAAATCTGAACAGCCTGCAAGTTACTCGTTGGCTGTTCTGGTTTTATGCTGGTTGCAAGAGCCATTTTTAGCTCGACTATTATATATGAAATATATATAGTGGAGCTATCCTACTCAACCTGGCGTCGGCGTTCCCGTTAGCGTGCAAATGTTAAAGTTTGCGTACTACCCCAAATATTTCCAATGTCCTTTACCAACATGACCCCAATCTATAAACAAGAGCAGACAACTGTATCAAGCATTTTGACAGAATTATGGCCCCTTTTATACTTAGAATATGCATATTATTGATAAATATATGTTAAAGTTTGCGTACTACCCCAAATATTTCCTATGTCCTTTGACATATTGCTTTCATATTTTGCATACTTCTTTACGAACATGATCCCATTCTATAAATAAGAGCAGACAACTGTATCAAGCATTTTGAAAGAATTATGGCCTCTTTTATACTTAGATAATTGAACATTTGGTTAAGTTTTGTGTTTTGGTCCATTTTACTCCTGAAGTATCATAGCTATTGCTTTAAGACTTGGAAAACTCGCTAACTATCATAAGGGGACTGTACAGGGCAAGTTGCATAACTCTGGTTGGCTTTTTAACGGAATTATGGCCCTTTTTTGTCTTAGTAACTTTGATTATTTTGTTAAATGTGTTTACATCTTCTTCTAAAGTATCAAGGCTAGTGCTTTCAAACTTCAAATACTTTCTTACTATCATGTTGGTACTGTACCTGGCAAGTTTAATTTGACATTGACCTTTGAATGACCTTGACTCTCAAGGTCAAATTAATAAATGTTGCTTACATTGCCATAACTCCTTTATTTATGATCACATTTGATTCATACTTTGACAAAACAACACTTACTTGTCACTTTGCTTCTTATTGGGGAAACGGTTAACAAATGTTTTTTCAAGAAATGTCAGTGAGAATAAAGTCTATACTTTCTAAATGATTAGACCTATTTTTCATCAAAACTTGTTAATGGGTCAATTATGTTTTCTGTGATTCCAGACAGAATCATGGGAAAAGCACACCATCTCATGCAGATGTGGAAAACATGAAAATACAGTCCCACAAAAAATCCATTATAATCAAAGAAAAAGTAGCAGGTAAATATGAAGGTAAACATAGGTATTTTGTTAGACCTTGGCACCTCTGACATACTTATTAATATTCATGACTTATTAGTCTGGAATACAGGCTGTCGCAGACGTTTTGAAGGAATAAGTTTTGTCTGTATTTTATTTCAAGAAGTCGAAATGTCTTAAAATGATAACAGAATATGTTGTTTACTCCTTGTGTGGATGAAAACAAGAAAATTGTTAATAGGAAATCTTTAGTTATTGGGTTAAGTATTGTTAAGCTTTCCATATAAGGAACTGTTCCATAAATAATCGACAGGAAACAAAACATGTTCTGCGCAATAAAAATAAGTTAAATAACTCTTAAATACAAATTGAACATACATCTTGACATTCATAAAATGATGTCTTGTTTCTCAAGTACAAATTGAAAATAAACGTAAAATTCTTCAGAATCCTTGAAATGATTCTATTTTTGTAAACATTATCACAAATCTTGTTAATAAAAACAAAACAAGAAGCAACCATTTTTAGCTCATCTATTTAAAAAAGAAATGAGCTATTGTCATCACCTTGGCGTCGGCGTCCAGTTAAGTTTTGTGTTTAGGTACACTTTTCTCATAAAGTATCAATGCTATTGCATTCAAACTTGGTACACTTACTTACTATCATGAGGGGACTGGGCAGGCAAATTTAGATAATTCTGGATTGCATTTTGACAGAATTATGTGCCCTTTTTATACTTAGAAAATTGAAAATTTTGGTTAAGTTTTGTGTTTAGGTCCATTTTATTCCTTAAGTATCAAAGCTATTGCTTTCATACTTGCAACACTTACTATCATAAGGGGACTGTGCAGGCAAAGTAATGTTACTCTGACTGGCATTTTGACAGAATTATGAGCCCGTTTATACTTAGAAAATTGAAAATTTGGTTAAGTTTTGTGTTTAGGTCCACTTTTTTCCTAAAGTATCAAAGCCATTGCTTTCATACTTGCAACACTTACTAACTATCATAAGGGGACTGTGCAGGCAAAGTTATGTAACTCTGACGGGCATTTTGACGGAATTATGTGCCCTTTTTATACTTAGAAAATTGAAAATTTGGTTAAGTTTTGCGTTTAGGTCCACTTTTTTCCTAAAGTATCAAAGCCATTGCTTTCATACTTGCAACACTTACTTACTATCTTAAGGGGACTGTGCAGGCAAAGTTAAGTAACTCTGACTGGCATTTTGACGGAATTATGGGCCCTTTATACTTGAAAATTTGGTTAAGTTTTGTGTTTTGGTCCACTTTACCCCTAAAGTATCATAGATATTGCTTTCATACTTTGAACACTCGCAAACTTTCATAAGTGGACAGTAAAGGACAAGTTGCATAACTCTGGTTGTCATTTTTACGGAATTATGGCCCTTTTTTTGACTTAGTAACTTTGAATATATGGTTACATTTTGTGTTTAGATCAACTTTACTTCTAAAGTATCAAGGCTATTGCTTTTAAACTTTAAATACTTTCATGCTATCATGAGGGTACTGTACCTGGCAAGTTGAATTTTACCTTGACTTTTGAATGACCTTGACTCTCAAGGTCAAATTATAAAATTTTGCTAAAAATTGCCATAACTTCTTTATTTATGATTAGATTCGATTGATACTTTGACAAAACAACTCTTACCTGACATACCACAATTGACTCCGTCCAAACCATCCCCCCCAGGTCTAATAAATGACCACCACACCCTCACACTATACCCCACCCCCACCCCAAAAAAAATAATTTTATGCCCCCCGGTAGGATGGCATATAGCAGTTTAACTGTCCGTCAGTCTGTCAGTCCGGAAAAATTTAACATTGGCCATAACTTTTTAACTTTTTAAGATAGCTACTTGATATTTGGAATGTATGTGTATCTCATTGAGCTAAACATTTTGAGTGGTGAAAGGTCAAGGTCATCCTTCAAGGTCAAATGTCAAATTTAAGGTGTCTGTCCGTCCGAAAACTTTAACATTGGCCATAACTTTTTCAATATTGAAGATAGCAACTTGATATTTGGCATGCATGTGTATCTCATGGAGCTGAATATTTTGCGTGGTGAAAGGTGAAGGTGAAGGTCATCCTTCAAGGTCAAATGTCAAATATATGGCGTCTGTCCGTCCGAAAACTTCAACATTGGCCATTACTTTTTTAATATTGAAGATAGCAACTTGATATTTGGCATGCATGTGTATCTCATGAAGCTGCAAATTTTGAGTGGTGGAAGTTCAAGGTCAAGGTCATCCTTCAAGGTCACACAAAAAATCAAAGCGGCGTTCTCATGAAGCTGCACATTTTGAGTGGTGGAAGTTCAAGGTCATCCTTCAAGGTCAAGGTCATCCTTCAAGGTCAAAGGTCAAAAAACAAATAAAAAATTCAAAGCAGCATTATTATGAAGCTGCACATTTTGAGTGGTGGAAGGTCAAGGTCATTCTTCCAGGTCAAGGTCATCCTTCAAGGTCAAATGTTAAAAAAAAAAATCAAAGTGGCATTATCATGAAGCTGCACATTTTGAGTGGTGTAGGTTCAAGGTCAAGGTCATCCTTCAAGGTCAAGGTCATTCTTCAAGGTCAAAGGTCAAACAAAATGAAAAAAAAATCTAAGCGGCGTTATCATGAAGCTGCACATTTTGAGTGGTGGAAGTTCAAGGTCAAGGTCATCCTTCAAGGTCAAAAAATAAAATATAAAAATTCAAAGCGGCGTTCTCATGAAGCTGCACATTTTGAGTGGTGGTAGTTCAAGGTCAAGGTCATCCTTCAAGGTTAAGGCCATCCTTCAAGGTCAAAGGTCAAAAAATATATTTAAAAATTCAAAGCGGCGTTCTCATGAAGCTGCACATTTGAGTGGTGGAAGTTCAAGGTCAAGGTCATTCTTCAAGGTTAAGGTCATCCTTCAAGGTAAAAAAAATGATATTTCAAAGCGGCCTTCTCATAAAGCTGCACATTTTGAGTGGTGGAAGTTCAAGGTCAAGGTCATCCTTCAAGGACAAAGGTAAAAAAATAAATAAAAAAAATAATTTCAAAGCGACGCAATAGGGGGCATTGTGTTTCTGACAAACACATCTCTTGTTTTTTTAAACATGGTTAAAAAACACAAATATTTATTTTTATTATTTTATTTTTGAAATACCGTCCAACCATCCCACCCAAGAATCCCCCCCCCCCTCCCCCCCCCAATTTTTTTTTTTTGCATTTTTTTTGCATTTTTGGATAATGTAATAAATGACCACACCCCCACACTATACACCCCTCTCCACTCCACCCCTCCCTCCTTTGTGATTGAAATTGAGATAGGTCCCTACACCTTTAAAAAGAAAAATAGATGAGCTGTCTGCATCCGCAAGGAGTGCTCTTGTTATGAATTGTACTGATTAATTTAGCCCCACTGTCAAAAATTGGGCTTTATGCATGTGCGTAAAGTGTTGTCCCATATTAGCCTGTGCAGTCGACTGAACGAGATTTATATCAAGAGACTTCCTTGAAACAAAAAGAACCATTAAAGGGAAAAGTGTTGCCCCTGATAAGCCTGTGCAGAATGAACATTCCAATCTTGGATGACACTACACCAATGAATTAAGCCCAGTCTTCACTGAGAAATGCTCAATTGTGTTAATAACTTTCAGATGATCATATAGACCCATACACAGCTGTCCAGTCTGTACCCATGTCCCCCAACTTCAGTACCAGTGACAGGAAAGTGCTCCAATCTCTGCCCTCCAATATCTCCCAGCCCAACTTCAGTGACTCGGGTGGCTCTGATGTGTTGTATGTTGACCACCATGAACATGATAAGATGTCTGTACGAAGCGAGGATGACTCGGTGTCGTTGAAAGACAATAAAGATGTGGTGGTCACCAACCATAAGTTAAAAATTGGGGACAGGTGAGATTGCTTGGAGATTGTTGGTTTTGGTTTTAAATTATTTGTATGCCCCCCTTCGAAGAAGAGGGGGTATATTGCTTTGCTCATGTCGGTCGGTCTGTCGGTCCGTCCACCAGGTGGTTGTCAGACGATAACTCAAGAACGCTTGGGCCTAGGATCATGAAACTTCATAGGTACATTGATCATGACTCGCAGATGACCCCTATTGATTTTGAGGTCACTAGGTCAAAGGTCAAGGTCACCGTGACCAGAAATAGTAAAATGGTTTTTGAATGATAACTCAAGAACGCATACGCCTAGGATCATGAAACTTCATGGGTAGATTGATCATAACTTGCAGATGACCCCTATTGATTTTGAGGTCACTAGGTCAAAGGTCAAGGTCACGGTGACCCGAAATAGTAAAATGGTTTCCGGATGATAACTCAATAAGGCATACACCTAGGATCATGAAACTTCATGGGTAGATTGATCATGACTCGCAGATGACCCCTATTGATTTTGAGGTCACTAGGTCAAAGGTCAAGGTCACGGTGACCTGAAATAGTAAAATGGTTTTCGGATGATAACTCAAGAACGCTTACGCCTAGAATCATGAAACTTCATAGGTAGATTGATCATGACTTGCAGATGACCCCTATTGATTTTGAGGTCACAAGGTCAAAGGTCAAGGTCACGGTGACCCGAAATAGTAAAATGATTTTCGGATGATTACTCAAGAACGCTTTTGCCTAGGAACATGAAACTTCATAGGTACATTGATCGTGACCCGCAGATGACCCCTATTGATTTTCAGGTCACTAGGTCAAAGGTCAAGGTCACAGTGACAAAAATCGTATTTACACAATGGCTGCCACTACAATGGACAGCCCATATGGGGGGCATGCATGTTTTACAAACAGCCCTTGTTTTTTATGTGTGCTGCTTAAATTGCAACAAAAACCTTTTTTATTTTTGTCCATAACTGGGGTATGTGGGTGTGGGGGGGGGGGGCAAAATGTCTAAAATTGCATTTTAAATGCAAACAAAGGCAATAAAATCAACATAACAAGTAGTAACTTGGATTCAACAAAAGCAATTCTAATAGCAATTAATTCAACCTGTCCTATTGGTGTTCTAACATTCACAATGTGAGCCTTAAAAGTGAAATTTTAAACACATGGGCAGTGCTCTGTACAAAATGGTGGTTTAATACACATGCATAACATGTCCTCCTAAATTAGTCTATGCAGTCCAAACAGGCAAATCAGGGACGACACTGGAATTTTACTAATAACATACTTTCCGAAACACAAAATATCATAAAAGCGGAAAGTGTCGTCCTTGATTAGCCTTTGCGGACTGCGCTGGCTTATCAGAGACGACATTTAACGCAAATGCATTAAACCCCTTTTTCACAGAGCACGGACCATATGTTTAGAATTCACTTTTAAGGCTCACATTGTGACAGGTTGAATAAATACCGCCCGGCCCATATATATTGGAAGTTTATTTATTGAAACACCATAAAACCATATTCACAGAATCATAATATCGTTGTTTTATTTGTAGAACACCGGGTTCAGCAAAAAAAATAAAAGGACCAGAGACAGCCAAGAAAAAGAAACCAGGTAATAATGTTTAGTTCAGGGCTTTTTTTCCCGACTTTGTGAAGCGGCCCTGGCCCCTCACTTTGTGAAAAAATTAGTCGCGAACTTGTCAAAATTGTGAAAAATTGAGTCGCGAACTTCTTAAAATTGTGAAAAAAATGAGTCGCAAACTTCTTAAAATTGTGAAATTCAAAGTTCAATGCGTAAGTATAGTTAAAGCATGTTAAACACTTGAATATTATCAAAATTTCCTTAAATAATGCAATAAAGGCATATTTTCCTTCTATGAATACAGTATTTGATACAATTACAACACATATACATATATCTGATTTGCAAAACATTCATGTATAAGATACAACTAAAATACCTGGTCTCAACACTTTTTTACCACAGGAATAATATTTACACTGTAACTCCAATATAGTGCGGTCCGTTATAACGCTGTGTCCAATATAACGCGGGGGGTGCTTGGATCCCGTTTTTTCTCCAACCTTCCATTTCTGATTCAAATCCATGTTATGCAATTACTTGTATTTTCAGAAAATTCAAAGAAGCCGGCCATCACAGCTTGATTTCTTTATCCGTTCGTTTAACTGATTTTAATCGATTAGAGGTTAAACGACACTCGACAGCTAATTGGTGTTAATCTGTTGTGTTATGTCAATAAAGGTGTGAAAACTCGCGAGTCCGTGTTTATTACATGAATTCCCTATCAAAGCGGTTTGGTGCGCTAATTTCAATAAGGTAAGTGCAAGAGTAATAATTATCAAATTAAAGTTATTTAAAACGATTACCTGTTTATGTTTTATATTTATCGTGTATTGTATTTCATTGTATAAACTATGGCTGTGTAAGTGTGTTATCGTTTATTATATGCTATACAAGCTTGATACATAAAAAGATCTTTGTGTATGTTTAATGTTTCAGTACGTATACGAAAAGTAAATTAAAAAATCCTTACGATTTATTTACATTCTAACGCAGTGTAATTGTTAACAGAGATTCACTTAAATTTTTGCCCGTTATCAGAAAGTCCACGGAAAGCATGTTTTTTACATGCTGCGTATGACGCAATAAAACATTACTTTGTACATGTATCGTATTGCATTCAATCTAAATTTAAATTCGCTCGTCCAATGAAAGCTGTGTCCCATAATGCACTGTACTATTTTTCTGAAAAATGGCGTAGGCATATGAATTTGTTTACAAAATTCGTAAACATATTTCTTGTAATAAATGTTTTACATTATTTTTTCGTAAGTGATGTTGTAATTATATTGGATTATCGGACAAATGTGCATATTAGAAAAGCGGTATATATACTGTTATCGTTCGATTCGATTTATATGCATGTATTTGCGGATGACAACACAGCATGACATAAATAAATAAGCTCAAAACGTATAACGCTGTCCGTTTATAACGCTGTTGCGTGTCTTGGACCCCGTCATCCGCGTTATATTGGAGTTACAGTGTATAAACATAGAGCATTTCTGGAGCATGTTTTGGACTTTAGCTTTAGAACTCTGTTCTTTTTACTCTTGAAAATGTCAATAATGCTCTCAATATCTGAAGAGGAAAATTCCTTCTTCATGATAATTTTCATGTTCTGTGAGCCTGACCCTCGCAAGTGCATGATGATCTCCCTGGGAGGTTGTCATTTGATCTGAAACATTAGGTATACATTGAACAACAGTACTTTTGTAAGAAATGTAAACAAGTTATTTTATTTTCACATTTTTCCACAAAGCATAAATAGACTACATACAAAGTTTGAATCATGAATATGTGTCATGAATATGCATTTAAATTAAAAATATATGAAGGGAACACATTATTACTTTAACCAAGATTTACAATCGTAAACAGATACGAATAACAAGTCTCGGTCATCAATACTAGAGGACGTTTTGACTAGCTTCCATCAATACATAAGCCGCGGCAGATGCTTTCACCTCAATCAAATGACTTTCCTAATAATGTGCATGTTTCAAAACTTACCCTTCTGTAGAAAATTTTTGTTTCTTCACTGTTATCCCAAATTTCAATAAATCTGGATTATTTTGCGTTTTTTTAATTTTCTTCGTGTAGTAACGAGCGTTCCGCGTCGCCATTTTTTATAGTGGCGTTGCTAGGCAGAGCTTTATCTATTTACGCCGGTTTCACCGGTTACTCAACACTTAAAATCAATTAAAACAAGCAAACATCATTAATGTGAGTCGACAATTTTTCGCGAATTCGGAAATTAAAAACTAGGTTATGAAACTTATATTTCTGTTCTGAAATGGCCGTTTTTGACAGTTTTGAGCACGAAACGGCCGTTTTTGTAAATAGTCACGGACATGTAAGGATTGTGAATTGGCCGTGTCAAAATTGTGAAATGTCCGTCCACGGCCAATCGCAAAGAAGGAAAAAAAGCCCTGTAGTTAATAAGTTTTATTTACCTGCCAATAATTACCATAAGTTGCATTTTAAATCCTGCAGCAGTGTATAAGGCACACACATTTTGAATTCCAAAATGGAGGGAAAAATGGTTTCTAGTCAGAAAAATAAGCAAAGCGGATATCAACGACCATTTTTCAATGCACAACTGGTTGATCACATGAGTGAAACCTAAGTCATTGGCACTGAAATGGATGACTTATTTTGAATGCAATTAAAAGGGTTTTATGATTGAGAACATAGGAGCATATTAATTTCGCCAAGATAATACTAAAATTCCTGTAAATTCGTCATAATCAGTGGCACGTTCAAAATAAATTCTTATTGCCACACTGACCGCTTGGGTCATTATACCCTTTGGACTTCCGTTTAAAAAAATGTGTTAGGACACTTTTTAGCTCACCTGATAGCTCAGGTGAGCTTTTGTGACCGGTCTTTTTCCGTCGTCCGTCCTTCCGTCGTCCGTCCACATTTGTTCGTAAACACTCTAGAGGCCACATTTATTGTCCGATCTTCATGAAACTTGGTTAGAAGCTTCTTCATTATTTTTTATCGAGTGCACCGGGATTGTCTCCCATATGGCCATCGTCCCCAGAAAAACGTGTTAGTTGGTTACGGGGGATAGTGCAAAATACAGGAGACACCCCGTTACAGAGGTGACCCTGGGTCTTTTAGTGCCCAGTGTATAGCACCTAGTACACTGCACCTCGGTTTAACGTCTCATGCGAAAGACGAGTTAGTAGGTTAGGTGCAGCGGGGGATCGAACCAGCGATCTCTGGATTGTGAAGCCAGTGTGTGTTACCACTAGACCACGGATCCGCTACTTGGTCAGAAGCTTTGTCCCATTGAAATCTCGGTCGAGTTTGAAACTGGGTCGTGCCGGGTCAAAAACTAGGTCACTAGGTCAAAAAAAAAGAAAAACTTGTAAACACTGTAGAAGTCACATTTTATGCCCAATCTTCATGTAACTTTGTCAAAATGTTTGTCTTAATAATATGTTGGTTGAGTTCAAAAGTGGTTCCAGTCTGTTGAAAAACATGGCCACCAGTGGGTGGGGCAGTTTTCCTTATTTGGCTATAGAGAAACCTTGTAAACACTCTAGAAGTCACAATTTTTGCCCAATCATCATGAAAGTTGGTCAAAACATTGGTTTTATTGATATCTCAGACAAGTTCGAAAATGGTCCAGATCTGTGAAAAAAACATGGCCGCCAGTGGGCGGGGCATTTTTCTCTATATGTATATAGTGAAAACATGTGAACACTCTAGAATTCACATTTTTGCTCAATTTTCATGAAACCAAAGGTTTTTTTTGTCACAATATTGCATTATATATTCAGATAAAAGGAAACGTCTTGAGGGCACAGTAGTTGGGGGGACAAGAATTTTTTTATCGAAAATTTCAAAGGGCCATAACTCTATGAAAAATCATCCGACCAGAACCCACTGATAATATGCACATCTCCTCTTGGTAGTGAAGTTTCCCATAAAGTTTCATTGAAATCCGGTCATTAGTTGCTGAGAAATAGCCCGGACAAAAATTGTGCACGGACGGACGCACACACGCACTGACAAACGAAGCGGCGACTATATGCTCCCCCCAAAATAAATTTTGGGGGAGCATAAAAATGAATGTTTTACAGACAAAGATGCTCTCAAGTAAAACAAATGGACATAAGAAATTAATTTAGATTTTATTGTTAGTTTTTGGCATCCTATAGAAAGAAGTGTAAGAAGTTTTCATTGGGAACATTCTGGATAAGATTGTAAATAATGCTTCAGTTGGCAGAATGCAGCGTTTCTACAATTGAAAACTATAGACTGAGGATTGGTCTTTTGCTTTTCTTTTTTAATTCATGTTATTTTCAATGGGGGGGGGGATGTTAGAGATGATAAATTACTGTTAAATAATATTTTAATTTTTCTTTTGCTATGATTATTCTCTTATACAGTTTAAAGCATTTGCAACAAAGCATTTCCAAAGGCTTTTATTTATTTTACCTTCTTTACATTTCTATGAAACTACTTAGGTGACAGTGGTACAAGGTAATTGATTTCAACACTGGAATAACTGTAAATTTTTAACACTTGGTACGATTATTATTTCGCCTTCTGGAGTAGGCGTGCAGGCTGGTACTGAGTTAACTTTGATTTTACAGAAAAGCTTTTTTTTAAGCCATAATTGTCAGTACTCTGTAGTTTATGTAGTTGAATAATGAAACACATAAATGTGTGCTAGGGATGTTTACAGGGGCATTATTATTTTTAGAACATCTGGGTATGTTTAAGTAAGAATATAATGACACATGTTGTTTCATAACAGCCTGGGTTTAATTGATGTTCAATGATTATTTTTGCATTAATATATTTGATGCAATAGTAAAAATTAAACTAAAACATTTAGGATCTAAAGATATTTGTGTTTTCGGTAATTTTAATATACCCAACTTATTCAATGAATTAAAATTTAAAAAGTATATATAACTATAAAATAGAAATATTCACATATAAGTGTGCGTATCCCAATCATTATCATACAAAGTTTGTCTCTTTACAGGCCGTGTAATACCGTCCCGTTTTATGCAGGCCATGGAAACCAAAGTAAAGACATCACTCTCATCCAGGATGGAAAAGGTAGAGTCCTTCTACCATCCTAGTAATAGAAGTATCAGTTTGTTTTGTGCAGTTTTTTTATTCCCCAGGTAGGAGGGCATATAGTGATCGGACTGTCCGTCCGTCTTTCCGTCACACTTTGCGTTTAGGTTTCGAAAAATGCTCATAACTTCTATGTCTCTTGAGATGTAACCTTCATATTTGGTATGCATGTGTATATGGACAAGGTCTTTCCATACGCACACAAATTTTGACCCCTGTGACCTTGATGTTGAACTTAGGGTCCGCATTTAGGTTTCAAAATCTGCGTTAAGGTTTCGAAAAATGCTCATAACTTCTATGTCCCTTGATATATATCCTTCATATTTGGTATGCATGTGTTATGGACATGGCCTTTCCATACGCAAAAAAATTTTGACCCCTGTGACCTTGACCTTGAACTTAGGGTCCGTGTTTAGGTTTCGAAATCTGCGTTTAGGTTTTGAAAAATGCTCATAACTTCTATGTCCCTTGAGAAATAACCTTCATATTTAGTATGCATGTGTATATGGACATGACCTTTCCATACGCACACAAATTTTGACCCCTGTGACCTTGACCTTGAACTTAGGGTATGGGTTTAGGTTTCGAAATCTGCGTTTAGGTTTAGAAAAAAGCTCATAACTTCTATGTCCCTTGAGAAATAACCTTCATATTTAGTATGCATGTGTATATGGACAAGGCCTTTCCATACGCACACAAATTTTGACCCCTGTGACCTTGACCTTGAACTTAGGGTATGGGTTTAGGTTTCGAAATCTGCGTTATAAAGCCAGTATCCTATCAAGCGTTTATAGGGGGCATAAGTCATCCTATGGTGACAGCTCTTGTTTTTAATTTCTATGAAACTGCGTATTTACAAAAGCATATGCATATGACATTTTTTTAAAGTGATATTATGGGCATTTTTCACTGTTGAATTGAGCTGAAAAGAATTAACAGGTCAAAAGAATTAGTTAAAATGTTGTACAATGTAACTGACCAATTATCTACAACTCATCTTGCTACCAGTTGTTTATAAAAAATATATATTATTTTCGATATTTTACATGACTCACCCAGTCCTCTAAGCCGAAATAATCCATGAAACAAAATTGTGTTTTTGTGTCATATTAACGAATCTGCATAAAAACTGCATTTAGACTCACATCATTCATCGAATCCTTTCTGTCGTCAGTTGTCAAAACGAAAGTACGGTTGATATGCAATTGGATTATTTTCTCTTTCCGGGATATTGTTTTAGTAGGTTGATGCTGCATTAACAAATATAATAAGTGTATATGAAGTGAAAACACCAAAAATAAACAATGGTTGCGATAGACACCTATATACTGTTAGATGCCCATAATAACACTTTAACAGATTCATAGTTAATATTGGCCAGAATTTCTGTTGAAAAATAGGACGCTTTGATTATACAGGATTGTCAGGTAATCGATTGAACCCCCAAAAGTCATTTGTAGGCAATAACCGTGAAGGAAAGGAATATATATATTTATTTGGGATCAATTATTAACACATCGGATTCCATCTTTCATAATGTCATGCCGTTTTCGAATCGCTGGCATCTATTGCTTAATTTATAGATCGATAATGGTAGATGCTTGTAGCAGCGCAGCCCCCTTTTTGACAATAACACTTTAAAAGAACCGCATCACACAACAAATTTCACAATTAAATTTGAAATCCACAATTTAAGTGCCCCATAAAACATGTCTTAAAAAAAACTCAATTTATTATTATATAGTAATGTTTTTTTACAGTACACTGTATAAGCCATTTGATCACATGGTAAAAAGGATGTGTAGACCTCGTTTCTCTTCTGAAATATGGAATTTTGTACAAAAGAAATATTTTGTTATTACAGTTTTTATGCCCCCGGATTGAAAGATCGAGGGTATATTGTTTTAGGCCTGTCTGTCATTCATTCATTGTGTGTGTCCCAAAACCTTGGTTAAAGTTATGCTATAACTTTTGCATTATTGAAGATAGCAACTTGATATTTTGCATGCATGTGTATCTCATGGAGCTGCACATTTTGAGTGGTGAAAGGTCAAGGTCATCCTTCAAGGTCAAAGGTCAAATATATGGCTTCAAAGCGGTGGAATAGGGGGCATTGTGTTTCTGACAAACACATCTCTTGTTTTCTTTTTTGACAGACATCAACAGATTCCACCAAAGGATCCAGAAGTTTGGACATGCCCCAATCCACCCGTAAAGTTGCTCGCAATCCACGACCAGCATCCTCCTCCTCTGCGTCAGCCAGTAAGAAGGAGAAAGAGACGAGGCGACCTTCCACACCAGAAAATCAGTCCATGGCGTCGTCCACGGGAGGTAAAACCTCCACCCCAACAATGGACTGCTCCAATTTTACTCATGAAATGGACATTGATGCCTCGGCTATACACCCTGAAGCGTCAATTCTTGCAGGTAGATGATGATATGAGCTTCGCATAGTAATTTATTTTTCTGAATTCAGTCTTAAACAAACAGCAACAAATTAAACTAAATCTTTTTTTAAGTTGTGTGATGTTTTTTCAAAAGCGAATGTTTCATCGCTGGGAAGGTGATTTGCATTTCTCCTTAAGAGATAAAATGTTGGTTTTAATTTAAATTAGGATTAAATAGAACAATGTTTACATTAGTAGGATTGTTATACTTGCGGCATTCACACTCATACGTTTTCAACACCCATGTAGAAATTCAGTGATAGATTTTGTTCTTAATCCTCTTCCCTTCAGGTGGACACGGGGTCTCCAATCAAGGTCGTACAAGGTCAAGATTACAACATGACCTTGCGGATGACCTTTTGGGTCAGTCCATTGTCTCCAACGTATCAATATACCATCAGTCAACTGTCTCATCAAAGCCAAAACAGGTACAACATCTCTACCACTGTAGATGAGAACTTTTTTATTTAACCAGGTCTTCAACCAAGTTTGAAATTCTTGTGATAAGATTGGGGTACGTCAGCGGATTTGCAGGCGTTCAACTTAAAAGAGTTAGATTCCTTCCGATAATATTTGTATGCATTTAACAATCTTATTGAAACTTAAGACAATAAAATTACATTGAGACCTAGCTTTGGATTTGTATCTTTATCGTGTTGGGAAAAGGTTAAGGTCACCAGACATTCCCAAAACTATTTTTAGTCCACAGGACATTCTGTCCTGTTGATTTGACAAACTTGAAGGACTGGACTGGGGTTCATAGGACCAAAACATGATGTCACCAACTCAAACTTATTGACATAATGATAAATGGAAACATGTTATGCAAAATAATCAACACAACACTGAACACTAACAAATCACAACACACTTACAGTATTCTAATGAAAAATATTTAAACCAAAAATTAGTTAAAAACAAACCAATTTCTCAATTGAAAATACGATTATTGTAAACTGGTATGCAAATTGTTGTTTAAACAAAAGTTTTCAGATACTGATCAGGACTTGTTTCCTTCTTTAGCCCCCTTCCCCTAAGAGAAAGGCCCCTTCCCCAAACTTAATTTCTTTACAATTATGCAAATTTTCCTAAATTTTAAGTTTACCTTTGAAAAAATTCCCCCCTTTCTTAGTTTTGTGGATATTTCCCCCGTAAAATTGAAGGCCAGGCCTTTTCCCCACATTAAGAAACTAGAAATGGCGCAGCAGAGGCTAGCGCATCCCCACACCGCATATTTTACCCAGGGGGCACCCCAGGGTTGGTAATGGGGCCATGCATAGTTAAGATTGACTGTATTGTCATAAGAGATGTTCAGTATCAATTGGAAGTGAATTGGTGTAGAAATGACGAAGTAAATGTAAAATAACACAAAACAAGAGATGTGTTTGTCAGAAACACAATGACCCCTCTTGCGCCGCTTTGATTTACTTTTAAAAAAATTCATTTGGCAGGATCATTACTTACCTCCCTTTAAAGCTTATTACTTCCCTTGGATTTGTTTTTTTTACCTTTGGCCTTGAAGGATGACCTTGACCTTTCACCACTCAAAATGTGCAGCTCCATGAAATACACATGCATGCCAAATATCAAGTTGCTATCTTCAATATTGCAAAAGTTATGGCCAATGCACCATACGGGGGGCATAAAAATGAGTGAAAATCTCTGACCTGGCCCCACCCCAACCCCCATAACTTTTGACCCAGGGGTCAGATCAAAATTCCGAATAGTGCAGAGTCGCACATATGCTCATAGCTACCATGTGTGTAAGAGAATTGAGAAATTGCACTGAAATTATGTGTTTTGATTACTTATATCTTGTTTAGACCCAGCATGGGAGTTTTGGATGTAAGTTAAAAGTTTAAGGTAACTGTTACCAAAAAAAAGGCTTTTACTCAATTACCTGAGTTGGGATGGGGATATTGTTCCTAGATTTTGTGTTTCGGTAGCTTGCATTCTTATAGGCAGCTTATATGTATACAAAGCTTCCCTCTGAGACCAGTTGGATCAAGATCTCGGAACTGTTTCTCATATTAGAAAGACTGTTTCTGATCAATAGCTTGACATTTCATGGGGATGTTTTCTGATAATGTGTTTGTTAGTAGCTTACATGCAGAGCTAACTAAGGATTGTATATGGGACCAGGTGTGGTAAAGGATACTGTTAATGAAGAAAGAAAAACTGTTTTCATTCTTAAAACTTTTATGGTAGACCTAGCATAGAATTGCACACATTTTTTAATTAGATTAGTAACTAAAGCGTTTGAAGTTTGGTATTTAAATTGCAATAATTCGTGCTTGACATTGATGTTCATCAATAAAGGTCTTATGATCAATTAAAAAGAATAAATATTCCTGCATTCAGCTTATTTCCTCTTTTCAGTGCGCAGATTGGTGTCCATAGTGTTAGTTCTTAGCTATTATGAGTCTTTTTAAAGTTGGGGTGCACTTTGGATAATTATCCCCTTGAAGTGTTTTTATATGGTACTTCATTTTATGTTATTTATTGTGGTAAATGTTGGAAATGATTGGCTTACGGTGAATTTTTTTATCCTGAAAGGATTTTGTCAAAACTAAAGGATTTAAAGCTTTCTTATTGTTATGAAGAAAAAAAAGATTTACTAATAACCAGTGGTGGTAACCTTTCATTGCATTTCACTACTGGGTATGAAGCTAGATTTGTTTTTCTCTTATTCCAGAAAAAGGATGCAAAAAGTGCACAGAAAGCGATAGACCTTCAATACATGTTTTCTCAACAGTGGGCCTTCCTAGAAGCAAAGGCCAAACAAACCTTGCATGAGCAGGAGCAACAAGCTATGGTAACGATAACAACCAGTGTTTGTTTACTCTTTTTTTTGTTTTTTTTTGTAATCTGGTAGCCCTGCTCTTGACATCATAAATATATACAGCTATTGACTCAGAGGGATGTTTAACTCATTCATGCCTAGCGTCTAGAAAAAAGGCCTTGGCAAACAGAGTAGACCCAGATGAGATGCCGCATAATGTGGCGTTCTATCAGGGTCTAGGCTGTTTGCTTAAAGGAATTTCTGTAAGAAATATTATAAAATTAGAAATAAATATACCAGACATCCTGAACTTTGGAAATAAATTGATCCAATTTAGAAGGATGGGTGAGTCCACTAGGCATTAATGGGTTAAAACATTTATTTTGTGCAGCAATAGATACAATGCAGTATCCTCAAAAGTCCCAAAACTACTACAGGCAACAAGGTCTTGTAATCTTGTTACTATTACTGGCCTGAATAATGGCTGAATTCCAAAGCATTGGCAAGTCAACTAGTAATTGATACTTGACCAAAAAAAACAAAAAAAAACATAAAAATTATTTCAGAGACCTTGACTTGTATGTGCCTTGTCAAAAGGAGGGCGGACTTTTTGGGAGTCTGCATTGCACTTGAAAAAATTATATAGCTAAATACATTAATTATTTAATATTTGTGTGTTTTTTCGCAGGTGTAAACGTAGTATATGCAGTTAATAGTTTGTTGTACTTAAGAGATTCTAATTGCCTCTTGTTGCTTTTATCAAAATGGCATGCTCAGTTCTTGTTCAGGATTCCCCCTTGCTCACAATATTTGTTTAGCCAAATTAACTGTTGAACATACAAATTCTTCTCATTTTGGCTGCATCATAAGGCATTTTGACAAACACACAAATGTATCCAAATACTATTCTCTAATGCACAATCTCCTTTTTTGTAGCCATTGGAAATAGAAAATACTCAGAGTAGCTCTTACTCGTTGATTCTCGTCACACATGCTTTCTTTTATTCTCATTTCAAATATCTCTCAACAGGCTCAAATATACGGTGTGTACGAGGAAGTAGAAAAGTTGCGTAAAGAAAAAACAGAAAAAGATAAATACCTTGCCAGGCTCCAGCATACTAATAACACGGATCACATGGCTGAAGTGCAGGTATGGAAAGGTTTATATAAGACGCGTTCTGGGAAAAAGGGGCTAAATACATGTATATATGTGTAAAGTGTCATCCCTGATTAGCCTGTGCAGTTATATGTAAACAAAATTTAACTTCAGCTGCTCTAGTGGGAAAGAATGATTATTTAAGATATGTGATCTTGTATTTGTTGCCTCATAACACTAGACACACCAACCCAATGTGTTATTAACACATTAAGCTAAGTAAAACTGGTTTAACTGTCAGAACAAACACAATATAAGGAGATCTTTATCCTTTGTGGAACAGGCAGATGTATTTCTTGATTGGTTGTGTTTTCTCGCTTGTGCTTAGCCAAGCAAAAGAAGATTCATCTGAATGAGTAGAAGTATCTTTTTAATTAGCTGTTCAGTAAAGCACAGGTTCATGGTCTTATTAAGAAACATGTACTGATATTCCATACATACCAGATGTGTGACGACACTGTATGTATGTGCATTAAGCCAAATGATTTCCAAAAACAAGGCTCAAAAAATAATTGCACAGAATGTTATTTTTTTCCCCACAGAGTCAGTGCGTGGGCCCTGTCATAAATAATAACTACCGTATACGTGCGCTTATAAGACGCCCTCGCTTATAAGACGCACCCCGATTTCGGACTTTATAATCGGTGGATTTAAGACTGACCCGCGTGTAAGACGCGGTAAAATTTTGCCGTTTTCATCGGCCGAAAAACGGCAGAATGTTGAAGAAAATCAATAAGAAACACATTGAGAATTTTTCAAACTCGCGCTGCATACAATTAGTAATTCACGCAAGTCCAAAAATAAAACAATCAAACATCAAAGTAAATTATATTTGTTTATTTCATGACATATAAGTAGGTTTTAATTTATTTTCAAGTATTATTCATACAGTAAAAATAATTATCAAATTAACACAATTTCTAACAATTGCGTATTTAATCAATTTGCCATAACAATTTCAAACATATTACGTTCGTAATTGATCGTATCAGTCATCTTAAAATCCCTCGAAATCCTCATCATCGCTTTCACCGAACAGTTCGTAGAATTCCTCACTAGTGAGATTGTCATCGTAAACCCAGTCGCCGATATCATTATCATCATCGTCGCATTCACTAATCTTTGCACAGGCCGATACATCCTCAGATTGATCGCGATTTTCCACAAGATCATCAAACAACTCGTCGTCCTGTGTACCATCCATTGAGTTTGAGATCATAAGAGTTACGTTTGCGTTTCATTTTGACGATTTCAGTAGTTCTAATTTGTAAATATAATTGTATTGTTTGACGGGTATTGAAAACTAAGAGGCAGATATAGATTACCTTGATTATGCAAATGTTACGCCCATTGTCTATAGGTAATGCCTACTTTCATAAAATTAGCCAATCGCGTGATAGAGTGAAATCACGGGTCAAGAAGAAAGCCACATGTGGATAATTGCATGCGGTCGCTCTTTGCTCCCGCTGTCGTGGGTCCCTAATAAATAAGGTGTCATCGGCATAAGGGGATCGTCTGAATGAACGTGTTTATTTAACAATTGACAGTTGCAAACTGGTAATTATTTTCAGACGATACGCTTATTGCCAATTATGTCTTAATTGACAATTAACAGCGTCGAACAAAGACGATCAGGTGATACAAATTTGTCAAGAAGCACTTGCAATCGCGTGTTTATTTAACAATTAACAGTTTCAAACTGCGAACTGATGTTGCTGTAATTTTAAGCATGTTAGGCATCGTGTCGCCGCTTACACACGTATACTATTATGTCCAATTTATATGACATTTAACGACGTCGCGCGCAGACAATCGGGTGATACAAACTTTTCAAGTATAACCACGGACAATATAACGCCTTACGACCCCAAAATAACAAAATTCAAATAAAAAATAATAGACAACAAAATCATTAACGATATATTTTATTTTAAGTAAATCGGTAACTGAACATAGCGTTCCGATACACAGTACGGGCAAATACAGACTTTAGAGAAAATGCAAATGGCTGCCGCGATGATTCAAAACAATTGACAAGTGTCCAACTTGGCCAGCGTAAGCCCAGTAAACTCGATATTTTGAAAAATTTCGCTTATTTTCACAAGTATCTCGCTTATAAGACGCGACCCCCACTTTAACTTATTAATTTGAGTCTTAAAAATGCGTCTTATAAGCGCACGTATACGGTATGCAATAAACTCACCTTTTGTTTCCACAGCGTCAGTGCTTGGGCCCCGTTGTGAACAGTCTGCCCGAACTTCAGAAGCAGTACAGCAACCTGGCGTATGCACTGGACACCACGCGACATCAGATACCAATGACAGAGGTCTACGTGCCAGACAACAAAGAACAGTTTGAAGGTAGAGCTCGGACGGGATTTCAGTGTATTTGTTGGTTTAATGTATGAGCTTTAAGAACAGTTTCTGCTTTAAGGAACTTTTTGTTTAAAGGAAGTCTGTTCTGATTGGAAATCCTTTTTGGGCAGAAAGGGTCATCCCTGATGAGCCTGTACAGACTTCACTGGTTAATCTGGAACAATACTTTACGCACATAAGCCCAGGTTTTCTCACAACGAGGCTCAGTTTATTATGACCCAATTAAAAGAAACGGAGATATACTGGTTTGCAACCGTCCTTCTGTCTGAGAGAGAGGGTCTGTAGACCATTTCAGTTCCATGCAATAACAAGACAACAATTTGACCTACCGTAATTACTCTATGTTTTCGGACACTCAAAGTTTTTGGATTTTCGAACACACGAGTTTACATCCATAATTAATGTCTCTAAGTTTTCAGACATTATATTTTACAGCGCTATTTTACCAAAGTTCGGTCCTGTTTTCGATATCTATTGACACTTTGATCATGGGGTTTAACAACGAGATTAACATCATAAAACATGGCAGGTGCATGCCTGAGGGCAACGGACCATTACATTTGCGTTATTGGGTAAATAACCTTATAAACCGGTATTAAACAATGGTTTCGCCCGATAGCATAAGCGTTATGACAATAACCAGGGGTAGTGCCAATGAACAGTTCAATTATCTACCACAATGGTACTTCCCCTTCTCAGTAAAATAACTGTGACAAATACTAAACGCTTCAAAGTGTGATGCACCCTATTGCAAGTTTTACGAACAATGAAAGGTGTTAGACAACAACTATGGGAAATGAACAAACAAAGAATTTATAGTTTGCTTTTTTATTGCGTTAATTACAGGTTCATATTAGCGACTATCGGTACATCACATGCTCATCTTTGAACAAGTTGGTCAAAGAACAACCTTGTAGTAACTTTCTTTCAAATAAATTAAGCATTTAAAATTATTTAAAGTGCAGTGCAAACATATATAACTGTAATTTATACTATAAGGCATGGTATTTTACAAGTGCGTGCTATTACTGGTAGTCGTTGATACAATTGACGCTATTTTCGGACACTTCAATTTTCGACTTAAGTTTTCGGACACCTGTATTTTGTGAATATTTTTCGTATCTAAGTTTTCGGGCACGAAAAAAAATATTATTTTTAAGTGTCCGTAAACATAGAGTAATTATGGTACCATAAATCAAATCTGTAGAAGGTACTTGGTGACCTACCATAATTCAAATCTGTACGAGGTACTTGGTGACCTACCATAATGCAAATCTGAATGAGGTACTTGGTGACCTACCATAATGCAAATCTGTATCAGGTATTTGGTGACTTGTCATCATGCAAACATGTATGAGATATTTGGTGACCTACAATAATGCAAATTTGTATGAGGTACTTGGTGACCTACCATAATGCAAATCTGTATGACGTACTTGATGACCTACCATAATGCTTATCTGAATGAGGTACTTGGTGACTGACCATAATTCAAATCTGTATGAGGAACTTGGTAACATACCATAATGCAAATCTGTATAAAGTACTTGGTGACTGACCATAATTCAAATCTGTATGAAGTACTTGGTGACTGACCATAATTCAAATCTGTATGAAGTACTTGGTGACTGACCATAATTCAAATCTGTATGAGGAACTTGGTAACATACCATAATGCAAATCTGTATAAAGTACTTGGTGACTGACCATAATTCAAATCTTTATAAAGTACTTGGTGACCTACCATAATTCAAATCTGTATGAAGTACTTGGTGACCTACCATAATGCAAATCTGTATGAAGTACTTGGTGACCTACCATAATGCAAATCTGTATGAAGTACTTTGTGACCTGCCATAATGCAAATCTGTATGAGGTACTTGGTGACCTCCCATAATGCAAATCTGTATGAGATACTTTGGAGGAAAGTAACAAGCCTTTCCATTTTGAGGTTATCAGGTCAAAGATCAAGGGATCAGGGGCTTTGCACATACATTTCATTTCTTCATGAAATTTTGAGAACACTTGCACAGCCCATCATGCAAATTAGGATTATTGTTACTTTGGGTATAGGAAGACACCTGAGGTAAAAAGGTCACAGGGGCATTTGATTTAAACAAACACCTCTTTTACAAATTTCCCATATTGATGACTTTTCTGCAAGTTTATGGGCACAACCGGTACATGTTTTACAAACATCTAATTTTGTATGTTAGATAATACACATGTAAGCTGCTTTCGATTACATAGTTTGCACAAATCTCTTTAGGAAATCTGGTCATTCATAACAGGGGGGCTCACTAAAGATAACTTAACCTTTGAGCTTTTGTCTCAAGTGTATTGCTCAGCAAATGCCCAATATTAATTTGTATGCCCCCTTTCGAAGAAAAGGGGGCATATAGTGATCGGACTGTCCGTCTGTCTGTCCGTCTTTCCGTCACACTTTGCGTTTAGGTTTCGAAAAATGCTCATAACTTCTATGTCCCTTGAGATATAACCTTCATTTTTGGTATGCATGTGTATATGGACAAGGCCTTTCCATAGGCACACAAATTTACACCCCTGTGACCTTGAACTTAGGGTCCGCGTTTAGGTTTCAAATCTGCGTTTTGGTTTAGAAAAAAGCTCATAACTTCTTTCAAGCGTTTATAGGGGGCATAAGTCATCCTATGGTGACAGCTCTTGTTCTCTTTCTGTCAAGTTTTTAAAATGTGTACAGTCTAATACTGAAATTAAAGTAGGACTTTCAAATTGTATGGTTGGGACTTCAAAAATTTAAGCCATAGAAGTCAGGACTTCCAACTTGAAAAGCTTGTCAACTTTTAAAAGCGTGAAGAATTGCTGCATGTTTACTTTACTTGAAAAGTGTGTTAGCAGTCATTCTTAAAAATTTTGGAAAACAAGAATGAAAAGATAGAACATTACTAAGGTGTTTCTCTGGAGCAGCATAGTTGCTCTGATCAAAATAAATGTATTCCCTTTCATGTGACCCATTGATTTTTCTAATCATCTCAATAATCATAATTCAAGCAAGCCCTGCTCATAATTCATCAGTTTGTGGCTTTCAATGTTGAACTAATCTCCATGACTGCTTTCTCTTCTAATTGATGTAGTAAATTGTTTTTAGCTCATCTATATTTTGGGGGAAAAAAAGAGCTATTGTCATCACCTGAGCTTCGGCGTCTGCGTCAGCGTCCGGTTAAGTTTTGTGTTTAGGTCAACTTTTCTCATAAAGTATCAAAGCTATTGCATTCAAACATGGCACACTCACTTACTGTCATGAGAGGACTAGGCAGGCAAAGTCAGATAACTCTGGCTGGCATTTTTATGCCCCCCTTCGAAGAAGAGGGGGTATATTGCTTTGCACATGTCGGTTGGTCTGTCGGTCGGTCTGTTCACCAGGTGGTTTCCGGATGATAACTCAAGAACGCTTGGGCCTAGGATCATGAAACTTTATAGGAACATTGATCATGACTCGCAGATGACCCCTATTGATTTTGAGGTCACAAGGTCAAAGGTCAAGGTCATGGTGACCCGAAATAGTAAAATGGTTTCCGGATGATAACTCAAGAACGCTTATGCCTAGGATCATGAAACTTGATAGGTAGATTGATCAGGACTCACAGATGACCCCTATTGATTTTTAGGTCACTAGGTCAAAGGTCAAGGTCACGGTGACCCGAAATAGTAAAATGGTTTCCGGATGATAACTCAAGAAAGCTTATGCCTAGAATCATGAAACTTCATAGGTAGATTGATAATGACTGGCAGATGACCCCTATTGATTTTGAGGTCACTAGGTCAAAGGTCAAGGTCACGGTGACCCGAAATAGTAAAATGGTTTCCGGATGATAACTCAAAAACGCTTATGCCTAGGATCATGTAACTTGATAGGTAGATTGATAATGACTGGCATATGACCCCTATTGATTTTCAGGTCATTAGGTCAAAGGTCAAGGTCACGGTGACCCGAAATAGTAAAATGGTTTCCGGATGATAACTCAAGAACGCTTATGCCTAGGATCATGAAACTTGATAGGTACATTGATCATGACTCGCAGACGACCCCTTTTGATTTTCAGGTCACTAGGTCAAAGGTCAAGGTGACCCCCCAAATAGTAACATGGTTTCCGGATGATAACTGAAGAACACTTATGCCTAGGATCATGAAACTTGATAGGTAGATTGATCATGACTCGCAGATGGCCCCTATTGATTTTCAGGTCACTAGGTCAAAGGTCAAGGTCACAGTGACAAAAAACATATTCACCCAATGGCTGTCACTACAACGGAGAGCCCATATGGGGGGCATGCATGTTTTACAAACAGCCCTTGTTACAGAATAATGTGCCCTTTTTATACTTAGAAAATTTAAAATTTGGTTAAATTTTGTGTTTAGGTCCACTTTATTCCTAAAGTAACAAAGCTATTGATTTCATACTTGCAACACTTACTACCTATCATAAGGGGACTGTGCAGGCAAAGTTATGTAACTCTATCTGGCATTTTGACAGAATTATGGCCCCTTTTATACTTAGAAAATTGAAAATTTGGTTAAGTTTTATGTTTAGGTCCACTTTATTCCCCCAGTATCAAAGTTATTGCTTTCATACTTGCACATTTACTAACTACCATAAGTGGACTGTGCATGCAAAGTAATGTAACTTAAAAGAAATTTTAAAATTTGGGTAGTTTTGTAAAGTTTTGTGTTTAGGTCCACTTTCTTCCTAAAGTATCAAAGCTATTTCATTCATACATGTAACACTTACTTACTATCATAAAGGGACTGTGCAGGCAAAGTTATGTAACTCTGACTGGCATTTTGACAGAATTATGGCCCTTTTTTACTCAGTAACTTTGAATATTTGGTTAAATTTTGTGTTTTGATCCACTTTACTGCTAAAGTATAAAGGCTTTTGCTTTCAAACTTCAAATACTGTCTTACTATTATGAGGGTACTGTACCTGGCGAGTTGAATTTCACCTTGACCTTTGATTGACCTTGACTCTCAAGGTCAAAGTATTAAAGTTTGCTAAATTTGCCATAACTTCTTTATTGTCCCCTACTGGTTTCACCGGAGGGGACTTATGGTTTTCGCTCCGTGAGTCTGTCTGTCTGGCTGTCTGTCTGTCACACTTTTCTGGATCCTTCGATAACTTTAAAAGTTCTTCATATTTTTTCATGACACTTGAAACATGGATAGATGGTAATATGGACATTTAGCACGTCATTTCTTTTTGCTCCTACGTCAAAAATTCTGGTTGATATGGCAACAAATAGACTAGAAATGCTGCTGAAAATGGTAGTTTTCCTGATCCTGCGATAACTTTAAAAGTTCTTCATATTTTTTATGAAACTTATAACATGGATAGATTGCAACATGGACATTATGCACGTCATTTCAATTTGTTCCTACGTCAACAATTCTGGTTGATATGGAAACAAAACAAAAATTTAAATCTGACAATGTAGGAATTTCTGGCAATGGTGGAACCGGTAGGGGACATATACTGCTTGGCAATAGTCTTGTTTATGATCAGATTTGTTTCATACTTTGACAAAACAACACTTACCTTACAAACCCTTAGACTCCACCCAAACCATCACCCACACCCCACCCCACAATCCCCCCCCCCTCCCCCAAAATTTAAAAATAAATAAAAATAAATTTCCATTTGGTTCTTATTTTTTAAAGATCATGTAATAAATCATCACACCCCAACGCTTTACGCCCCTCTCATAAATCATCACACCCCAACACTATACGCCCCTCAGTAACCCCCCCCCCCCCAAAAAAAAAATAATATATATATATATATATATAAAAAATAAAATAATATTTGTTTTTTTGAAACATGGTATAAAAAATATTTTTATTATTTTATTTTTGAAAGACTGTCCAGCCATCCCATGTTTTTCATTTTTGAAAGATAATGTAATTAAAGACCACACCCTCACACTACACACCCCTCTCCACCCCCACCCCTCCCCCCTTTTTGATTGAAGTACTGAGATAGGTCCTTTCATTTTTAAAAAGAAAAATGGAAGAGCGGTCTGCACCAGCTAGGCGGTGCTCTTGTTTCTTTCTGTATCAATGAAAAGTTTAAGTAGATCTTTAAAAGGTATATATTCTGTTGTCATTGCAGCCAAACTGGAAGCCCATCTGCTGGAGAGCGAGCGCCTGCTGGGAGAAATCTCGTCCATTACTCGGCAGGACGTGCCCAACATAGTGAGCATGGGTACTGCCCTGTCAACCATGGAACAGTCCGTAGAAACCATGAAAAACGAACTGAAAAAGTATGGGATCCTTTCAGCTTTTTGTTAGAGTTATTTGTAAGAGTTATTTATCTTTCCTCTGATTCCATTATGGCAGTTATAATTTACTGGCAGAAGTACAGGAACAAGTTTCACGACAATTTTGATTTTGTGGTGTATTGAAATTTAGTTAAAATACACACACTTAACATTGTATGGTTAAATCTATCTTGACAGTAATATAAAAGTGACAACAGCTTACATGAAAGTACCCAAGTAACATTTGTATCAAGGAATTTTGTTATATTGCTCCAGGAGTGAGGAGTTGCTAGCGGCGGTGGAAACTTTGACGATACAGGAGTGTTCTTTGCGGGTTCAGTCCATCCAAACACTGGAACTAACCTGATGTGTGCGGCAACCAAGACTACAAAAGTCCCGCATTACCCACTGTTATTTATTCTTAGTGCCTTCAACAGTTGAAACTAGTGATGTTTTTTGACTGGCCTCAAGTGTATGTTTTCAAGTGATAAAATGTTGTGTAAGTGAGTTTCAGATAAGGAATATACCAGAACCTTTCACGCAAAATACCTTAATTATCATTATTTTATTAAAAAAAAAAATTATAATAAAAATATAAAAATATAAAAATATTTTCTCCCTTTAATATTCATGCAGATGGAAGTGATATGTTTGTGATATTGTTTTCATGAATATATTGGTCAAATGCTGGGCTTATCATAGGCTGTTTACAATTTTTAAATATTTTTTTACAAATTTTAACCTTTACAGACCATAAGCAACCATGTTCACACAGACCCAATAATTATGTGGTCTTGCTATTTTCCTTCATAAAAAGAGTTGTACCAAATGCTGAAGTATCATTAAAAATGAAACATGAAGAAATTTAAGTAAAGAAATGAGCACATAGATTATGCAAGTACAAACCTTTGAATATGTAATAAAAAGCAAATAGATAATAACAACTCAGGGGTTTTCAGCCTTGTTTAACAGGGGCCTGTTAAAGGCCCCTTAATAGGCCCCTTCCCAATTGAAAATTTCTTCAAAATCATGCAGTTTTCCCCAAAATCCTAACTTACACCAGCTTTTTCATTTCCCAAAGCAGAAATTTTAGCAAGAATGCTTCCCAAAATGAGCAATTTCTTCCCAAAATCCATAGGCTAGGGCCTCTTCCCAATGAAGCGAGGAAAACCCCTGCAACTAAGGTGCACTGGGGTATATATATAGAAAAAAAACGAGTAAGTCATGCCACATTTGTCTTACAAAGGGTAAAAAGAAGTATTGAAAATAAAACCTGTTCAATCTACAAAATATACATTGGATAAAACATCCATAACTTGTAAATGCCGATTGCACATTAAAAGACTAAATGCGTTAAGTTTTTGGTAAGTTGTCTTCAATCTTATATTGTGCCAGGCCAGTTCGGAAATTATATGTAGTAAAGATCAAGCTAGTTTTTTATAAAAAAAATGGTTATATGATAATGGTTTTCTTTCTAAATTGTGTCTTTACTAAATGTTAAGTCTGTGATGTAGATTTATAGTTTTGTGTATAAAATATTTACAAAAGAAGTTTAGTATTTTCATTATCATTTTAGAAGTAGGAATGAATTTAACTTATTTAAATTAATATAAAACTTAACATTGCTGGAGCAATAATTACTAAATAAGTAGTAATTGTTGCACAAATTGTTATGGTATGAATTTATAAAAACTAAATGTATAAACAAACTGTTGTGATGCATAACTGTGTCCATTTGCAAGATAAAGTAAGTATAAATATTTTATTAAAAACTTAAATGCTTATCATTATTATTAAGTTAAAAGTATATGGTTGCTTGCTGTTAAAGTATGTTCATGGTTTGGGAAAGTTTCATAAGCTTACTGCATTGAATTTATTGTTATTAACCAGGTTTTCCGAAGGAAAAAACTGGTTATTAGATTGGCGAATGCGGGCGGGCTGGCTGGCTGGCGGGCTGGCGGAATAAGCTTGTCCGGGCCATAACTATGTCGTTCATTGTCAGATTTTAAAATCATTTGGCACATTTGTTCACCATCATTGGAGGGTGTGTCGCGCGAAATAATTACGTCGATATCTCCAAGGTCAAGGTCACACTTTGAGTTCAAAGGTCAAAAATGGCCATAAATGAGCTTGTCCGAGCCATAACTATGTCGTTCATCGTCAGATTTTAAAATCATTTGGCACATTTGTTCACCATCATTGGACGGTGTGTCGCGCGAAATAATTACGTCGATATCTCCAAGGTCAAGGTCACACTTTGAGTTCAAAGGTCAAAAATGGCCATAAATGAGCTTGTCCTGGCCATAACTATGTCATTCATTGTGAGATTTTAAAATCATTTGGCACATTTGTTCACCATCATGGGACGGTGTGTCCCACGAAAGATTCACGTCAATATCTCCAATGTCAAGGTCGCCACGACTAAAAATAGATTTAAAAAAAAAAAAAAACTTACAAAGGGGGTTAATTTTTTTTGGTCATTTCAAAAGTTCAGTTTGAGTTTTCTCCCTTTATCAGATTTTTTTTTCACAATGAAAGCCTGGTTTTGTGACAATTTTGTCCCTTGTTTTGGTATTAAAACAAGGCCATTTTGTTAGATCTGATACATTTTATTTAAACCTTGAAGCATGTATTTGATATGTTGTTCTTAAAAAAAAGAGAGATTAATTCTGTTGTTCTTGTTATGTTGTTTGTAACATTGAGCAAACTTTTGTATATGCATTTGTTTTTACGCCTCAACAGAGTGGGGCATTGAGGATTGCACTTTTCTGTCCAGTTATCCACTCCAATGCTTGTGTGTTGAAATTTTTTTTACTACTTTTTGGATCTTGCTCAAATTTCATGGTTAAATTACCTTAATTTACACATTTTGGCTGTCACGTGTTTGGCTAAGTAATAGCCTTATGTTTGTAGTTCCACTATAGAAAAAATAGTCCCAAAATTGTGAAGTCCACTTAAACTGCTGGGTTGATATCGCTAATCATTTCACAGTTGAATGAACTTAATGTGTAGATAGTTAAAAACACGGGAATAATGTCTGGTGAGTGTTGACGCATTATGGCCATTTGTTTCTGTTCTGTCTTCCATAGAATATATAGTCCCACAAGTTTATTGTTAAACTTCTTTTAAGCAACAATATGAATCTTGATCAAACTTTCACAGTTGAATGAAGTTAATGTGTTTCATAGTAAAGAAAGAAATTTTGACTCTACCAGTTTACGCTACATTTTAGCCAGTTTGTCTTTTGTCCACTGTTAAATATAAAGTGGATTTGTTAATATCCTAAACATATTTTGTGGGGGCATCAGTATCTCGGACGTATTTCTAGTTAATCAAGAATTTCAATAGTAAATCCGTCTCGTTTTTATGCCCCCGGATCGAAAGATCAGGGGTATATTGTTTTTGGCCTGTCTGTCTGTCATTCTGTCCCAAAACTTTCAGGTTACAGTAAAGTTTTGCAATAACTTTTGAAATGTTGAACATAGCAACTTGATACTTGGCATGCATGTGTATCTCATGGAGCTGCACATTTTGATTGGTGAAAGGTCAAGGTCATCCTTCAAGGTCAAAGGTCAAAAATTAAAAACTTTAATATATTAAAGTTTTGCAATAACTTTTGAAATATTGAACGTAGCAACTTGATATTTGGCATGCATGTGTATCTCATGGAGCTGCACATTTTGAGTGGTGAAAGGTCACGGTCAAGGTCATCCTTCAAGGTCAAAGATCGAAAATTTAAAACTTTAATATAGTAAAGTATTGCAATAACTTTTGAAATATTGAACATAGCAACTTGATATTTGGCATGCATGTGTATCTCATGGAGCTGCACACTTTGAGTGGTGAAAGGTCAAGGTTATCCTTCAAGGTCAAAGGTTTAAAAAAAAGCGGTGCATTAAGGGGCATTGTGTTTCTGACAAACACATCTCTTGTTAGTTAATACAACATGAAGTATATACAAGAATTTTGTTAAAGTCCAGTTATTTGAATAATTTACCTTGGATATTGTGTGATGTAAAGAACTTATTTACTCTAAATTATCTTGTCAAAGTGTTACAATCTTTTCATTTCAAAATGCTTGTTTGTTTTTACAAAACATACTCTACCAGTATTTTAAATATGCACATGATTAATTTTCAGCCAATGCAGTTATATGATAAACAAACCTTGTCATGATCAGTTGATTTGTACATACTTGTTAAATTTGTGTATATTGAATAAAGAAATATAGACGTACACAGTGTTGCTTAATTGGTTGGACAAAAGTCATAAATTGTGAATGGCTTTTTGTCAATTAAAATTTGATACATTATCATCAGAAAACACGTTGATTGGTAACCTGGAAACTACTGTAGGTATTTCGATTGTATAGCAGTACCATGTAGATGTAGATTTAATCATACTAAATATGTTTTATGAGGGGCCTAAAAGGTCCCAGATGACCTTTTTCGTGAAAAGTAGTTGCATAATAAACGTTGTTCATCATAAGAGGCTTAATTATTCTGTTTCCAGTTAATAACATTTTTTCAGGCATTCGTTCAGCATATATTTACCAAACTATGAACAAGTCAATTTAATAAATGTAATTTGATGTGAATATGGCGTAATATTGTACTTAACGCACTTGAAGAGTCAATAATAACAGGGTATATATTTACGAGATGATATTATTGCCAAAATAAAGAGTAATGGAACACGATTTGATAGGTGGAGTTTAAAATGAAAAGAGGGGGCGTAACATAGTTGCAAAGGGTGTCTTTATGGCCGGTTTGACTTTTGTGACCGGTTTGACTTGCTTCATCATCTGTCAGAATCTCCCGCAAGTCAAAAAATATTCGGATACAGTCGGTCGGGTAGTTCCGGATCACTAGCGTAAATAATGGTGTTAATATTTTTAAAAGAAAGCAATTGCTTTCAAAATACTTGGATTGTTGAGGCAAAATATTTCATCTTTCAGGCCATATTAATTTATTAATACTTACCAATACATTTCTAATGCCAATTAGAACTTATTCACTTGCATTAAGTCGGCTAGTTCTGAATCAAGTGCGGTAATTTCGGATCACTCGGACTATTGGGAAGATGTAGGTCAGGGATCATCTCAAAACTTATTTTGACTGTCAACAATTATTTTGACTGTCAAAAAAATGATGCATGTATTAAATAAAACATCAGATAAGTTCGTTTGTTTCAGTTTAATAACTGTCTGACAATTTAATAACATTATAGTGTGTACACAGGAGAATAAAGCTGTTGGAAAGTAGTTATGTTTTGATTTGAAATGGATTCCTCTGTATTATTTGTTATATAAAACAAACACAAATTCTCAATACAAGCAATTCATTGATAAACTCAAGATATCTTCTTGGGAAATAACATAATATGATAACATTTAACAGCAATAGAATCACAATAATGTACAAACTGTATGAAAATATGACATATATGCTTATGACTAGAACATTTTATGTATGACAGTATGACTAGAAAATATTTTTATAGCTAAGGTCCTAAAAAATACAGAACTTTATATAAATGTATTTATAACAAGAGATGTGTTTGTCAGGAACACAATGCCCCCTATTGCGACGCTTTGATTTTTTTATCATTTGGCAGGTACAGATAATTATCTCCCTTTAAAGCTTATTCCTTCCTTGGATTAGCTTCTTTGACCTTGAACGATGACCTTTACCTTTCACCACTCAAAATGTGCAGCTCCATGAGATACACATGCATGCCAAATATCAAGTTTCTATCTTAAATATTGCAAAAGTTATCAAAAAACTTTAACTAAGGTTAAAGTTTTGGGACGGAATGACATACAGGCCAAAAACAATATGCCCCGATTATTCGATCCGGGGGCATAAAAATGACAACTGAACATAAACAAGTACCTCTGGAATGCATTTGCTAATTATAGGATCACAATAATGTAAAAATATATAAAAGCATCCATAAAAAGTATAACATACACCAGTGCCTCTGGAATAAATTTGCTTAAGAAATGGAAAACAATACAAGATATCAAGTTACTTTTTTGGTAAATAGTATAGTATGATAACATGTAACAATAATAGGATCCCAATAATGTAAAAATAATGGAATAAAAGTATTAAAAAAAACATAAACCAGTACCTCTGGGATAAAAATGGTAAAGAAATGGAAGACAATACTAGATATCAAGTGAATTTTTTGGTAAATAACATATTATGGCAACATTTTACAATAATAGGATCACAATAATGTACAAATATATAAAAGTATCCGCTTTAGCCTCTTTGCCAATGACTGTGCAGAGCACCCGTGCTTTTTAGGACCCATCAGTCCAACTTGACAACTATCTGAAATGCAAAATCACAGCATAAATACACATTAAAAATAGAATAAATATTTAAAATATAACCAATCTCCTTCCAGCACTAATAACATCTTACCATTATTTATTAATCCATATATTTTTCTATAGTACAGTTTTTAGCACTCCGCTGGTTTTTTATCACTCCGCTATTATACCTTTAAATGTTATAACTTATTACTTAACACATAAACATACAAACAAACCAAAGATGCATTCAACAAATGCTTACTGTATGTGTTAGCCTTGACCTTGTGACTTAGACCTAATGCCTCATAACTGGCTTGCATAATAGATCTCAATCAGATGCAAGAACATATAAAGTTTGGAGAACCAGGTCCATAAAATTTCATTATATGAGCAATGTTAAAGTTTTAGGGCAGAAAGACAGACAGAATAAACAAAATTCAATCTTATTCTCTGTATTTCTCGACATTGAAGTCATAAAATAGTATTATAATTAAATAATTCCAATGAAACATTATATCAAATTTATGAGAAACTAGGCACTTTTCCTTTCTGTATACAAAAACTTTTGTGGTAGCTAGAGCTTTAAAATATTACTAACACAGTATTTAAACAATAATAAACTGTTTTGAGATTTTCCCCAATCAGCTGATCCGCAACTGACATGTACACGAGGTGCAATTTCCATGCTTTAATTCCATAAATCAAAAACATATACTAAAATCACTCACAGGAATTTAAAAATACTAATAAATAAACAAATTCATGCCAAATGTACAAGCATTTACCAAGGAAATGTGCTTCTAAATCGTCTTTTAATTGTTGACGCGTGTTAAAGATAGACGGTGCGACGGTAAAATGACACGACTGTGATAGTTACCAAAGTGTGATTTTCAATGAAAACACCGTTGAAATAAGAAGCAAAACTGTGTTATTGCTAGAAATTGATCACATTTTCCAAAAATCACAGTTATATTGATATGGCAATATCTTTTAGACTAATATTTTAATTAAATCATAGAGTTGATTCGGAATTACCCGAGATCCGGAACTACCCGATCGACTGTACTATCATGGAAGGAGTTGAAATAAAAGTTAAAGATTCTAAAAAGGTATACATAAAATAAAGCCCATTAGCCGATTTTAATGATAATTAAAATATGCGGAATGATCCTACTGTTTCATTGTTTTTAGCAAAGTATTTGTAAATGTGATATATTTTCGCGACATTTTGTTTACACGTGTTTTAGTTAAGTTTAAACCTATTTATTTTAGCTCGATTGCATCGAAAGCCTATGGCTTATATAAACGCGCTCGAGTCCGTTTCCTGGGCCTAGAACCAGTACTTGGTGGAAGATTTATAGAACGCTCCCATGTTGGGGATCGAACCCGTGACCTCCCGGTCGCTAGGTGGACACCATATCCATTAGTCATTACACCACGGCGACACGTGTTTTGTCAAGTAATTTAACTATTTATTCCATTTCTCGAATACAACACGGGTATTATGGTTATTTAAGCTTAACTGCTTAGTACTACATATTATGTAGTATTCATTACGAATCAATTATCTTTCAGATAAGAGATGCATTTATAAATGACAATAGGTAATAAACTATTCTAGGTTACACACTACACAGCTAAAAAATTTGGTATTAAAACAAAAAGTGTTCCAAAGTGAGTCCAATTATCAACTATTTAAAGTGATATTATGGGCATCTAACAGTTCATAAGTGTCTATCGCAACTGTTGTTTATTTTTGGTGTTTTCACTTCATATACAGTCGATTGGTGTATAGCGGATTTGGATCTAGATCGGTGAAAAAACATGGCCTCCAGTGGGCAGGGCATTTTTCTCTATATGTATATAGTGAAAACATGTGAACACTCTAGAAGTCACATTTTTGGCCCAATTTTCATGAAATTTGGTCAGAACATTTGTTTCCTTGATATGAGAGCTGAGTTTTAAAATGGTTCTGGTCAGTTGAATAACATGGCTGCCGGGGGGGGAGGGGCAGTTTTCCATATTTGGCTATAGAGAAACCTTGTAAACACGCTAGAAGTCACATTTTTTGCCCAATCTCCATGAAAGTTGGTCAAACCATTGGTTTTAATGTCATAAATACTGACCTGTTATCGTATGCTTATACTTTCCAAGGGGAAATAACTCATCCGGAATTTTAACTGGGAATCCGCCACCTCAATACCGTAATACAGGCCAGGTTAAACATAGTGCAATGCAACCTAGCCAAAAATCGGTAACCAACCCTCAATATTCTTTCCGGATCAACCAGGTGTATACGTGTCTTTTACGGCTCTGAATTAAAATATTGTTTTTCACTTGGTTGATTGGGGTTTTGAATAGATAAATTGTGTTATTTATCTTTTTATTTCTCATTCGGATTAATTTGTGTGGATTTAATGGATTTTGTTTCATTTGTAAAAGGTAAGCCATGCTTGTTTTTATCGAACAATGGTTTATTTCTACCATGCTGGGTGTTTTCAGGCGCGAACGACCACGTGCAAAACGTGCTCTTCTAATACATTGCTAGAACGTGCAAAGCATGTTCTTCTAATGTGTTACGAGATCGTGCAAAGCGTGTTCTTCTATTGACAGATTGTTTATCATTTGCCATTGTGTGCAATAATGATTTTAACGTTCCGTATGACAATCTAATTGATCGTCATTTTATTTTTCATCTGTTTTGAATTAAACTTTTGTTTAATTTATGATCTACGGCAGTATTATTATAATTTTCATTATGGTCAAATAATGATTTTATGTGCCGTATGATAATCTGGTCTGTGACCAGTTTATGGTTGAATATGCTTTGCTCTTGTTTTTCATATATTCGACTACATGATGGTCGCAGAAACAAGAGTGGATAAATACCCGGTGACTTCGCAGATCATGGATGATAGTTGCAGTATCAGTCACCGGGTATCGGGCACGATCGCGACCGTACTATGCTAAGTCTCTTAGACAGTCGGTCAACATCAGACCATATGGCGACACCCGTCAGCCGGTCTTTGCCCGATGGCATTGGTCAAGGACATCGACCAATGCCGGACCATTTGGCATCCGCCATACGGTCATTATCCGGTGACAACACTGGTCATGATATGACCGGTACGTCACCGGGGACGTTGATCACGGACCATTGATCGACGTCTGACCGGCCGGTCCGGTCACCGGTCATGTCACCGGTCCGGTCCGGTCATTGATCACCGGTCCGGTCCGGTCACCGGTCCGGTCCGGTCACCGGTCATGTCACCGGTCCGGTCCGGTCACCGGTCCAGTCCGGTCACCGGTCCGGTCCGGTCACCGGTCCGGTCATTGATCACCGGTCCGGTCCGGTCACCGGTCATGTCACCGGTCCGGTCACCGGTCATGTCACCGGTCCGGTCACCGGTCATGTCACCGGTCCGGTCACCGGTCCGGTCACCGGTCCGGTCCGGTCACCGGTCCGGTCATTGATCACCGGTCCGGTCCGGTCACCGGTCATGTCACCGGTCCGGTCACCGGTCATGTCACCGGTCCGGTCACCGGTCATGTCACCGGTCCGGTCCGGTCACCGGTCATGTCACCGGTCCGGTCATGTCACCGGTCCGGTCATGTCAACGGTCCGGTCCGGTCACCGGTCCGGTCATTGATCACCGCTCCGGTCACCGGTCAACAGTCATCAGTTAGGCCTGCCACCGATAACACCAGTCACCGGTCAAGAAGAAGAACTCGGTCTTCTTCATTGAATTATTCTCCTATTCTTCGTTGAATACATCGTCTTCATCAAGGATTAGACATCGGACACGCTCTTCTTCGTCGAGCAGTTCTCATCGTCGCGGCTCTCGTAAAGCGATTCCGTAGTGTAGTGGTTACACGCTCGCTTCACATGTGAGAGGCCCAAGGTTCGAGCCCCAGTAGAATCAAATTATTAGGAGACGTTATTCTAGAAGATCTCGGTCTCATCGCAGCCGATCCACATCTCGGCCGATCCAGATCTCGACATCGCAGGAAACGAGGACGTCGTCAACCTTCACGTAGACATCAGCGGACTGCATTGAGCACCACTGGATATTTATCGAACATACCTCTCCTTCATTGAGCAGTTCTCGGCGTTGATACGCTCGTAAGCGATCATGTCAATGCTCACGGAGACAATATTGTAGAAGACAATATTTCCAGCGTAGCCGAACAATATTTCGGCATCGAAGTTATATGGATGTCGCCACTTCTCACGTAGGCGTTAATGAACCTACTGGTCATATCGACGTTCTCCATTTTATTCCTTTAGGAATATCATGTCTCCATTCCACGTGTGATGGTTCTTCTTATGGCATCCACACATGTTGCAGTCACCGAGCCGTAGTTGTATACGAACACTAGTTCGTTTAACATTCAGGCTTCGGGATAAGCTGTTCTTTTCTCCACTACGACTACAAGGACACTTATGCCTATTAATACTGATAATCTACCGTTGTTTTCCGGTTAACATTATCAGATGACTTCGTGGATGGTCATTCTTCTGCACCAGATATTTCCATTCTGACGCAGTTATATTATACCGGTCCCGATCACCGGACATCGGTCACCATTCATCGGTCATATCACCGATCACTGATCACCGGTCAGAATAAGTGATGTCTCATCGCCATCGGATTGGATTTTTTTGGCATGATCTTCTTTTCCGAGCAGTGCTTGACATTGATAACAGACCATTTGGATTCCACCATTTTTTCGGTCTTTAACTGGTAACGTCACCGGTCATATTATGACTGGTCCGTTCACCGGGCTACAGTTACCGGTCATTGACCGGTCCGGTTCGGTCACCACTTACCAATTACCGGTATTCCACTGTGTTTTCATCGGTCAATTTTTAGTATCACGGGTATCGTCTACATTACATAGTTGTATACCCCTGGCTATGATTGTATTGAATACTATATTTTATGGATTCAACAATCTACATGACTTTTTGTGTTTTTCAATACTGATTTTCTACTGGCGACGGTCACCAAATCATGCTATATCTGTTATTTGTACTTCTATCTCAACCGGCTACATGCAGACTACTGGTCTTGCAGATAGATCGGCTGAAGTGGGCTCGGAGATTAGCATTGAGGTCGAACATTACTATTTGACCTCTATTAATTTATGTTCGAGACCCGAAGGATGAATTGTTTTAACCGCCTTTACCTGTCGGCTACAGACTTTGCAGTCAGTGTCACGGAACAGTTGGGACACATTAATGACGCTAGCAGGATTAGCAAGACGACATTTGTATCGACTTCTGCTTTTCTATTGCTCCTACGGCAGTGCATATTTTCAAGCTACTGGAATCAACAAGAGTTCTGATACATAGGATTGCCTATCAGATTGACCGCATAGCGGCTACAGTCTTGTAGATGGCTTAGGACCTATTGAACTCAGATCTTAGATCCTAGGATCTGGAGGGACCTCATCTTAAAGTTATTCTTCTATTACACTTCTGGCCATAACAGGCCGTCTTCCTATAACTGGTCGTATTCCTTTCGGAATTCGTCCAGGTTAGAAGTCTTGAAGTAAATGGATTAATCAAGTCAGAATTTAAGACTTCCATGCATTCTACCGGCAAGCGTGGACCCGCTTAAGGTTACCCCTAGGGTTTTCACCTTTTTCTGCCATCACACCTCCGATTCCGGAGGTACCACTATCAATCATATTTCCGTACTTCGCAAATCGATGACTTCGCGACCTGTATTATCCAGGATTTTAAAGGCGCCTGTTATTGGTTCAAGAAGAGGCTATATTCTGTAGATAGGTCATTAACTTATAAGTGTTAAACACTGTCCTATTCTACCAATTTTCAAGTGTGTTTGGAGTGGGAAAGTTCGGCTTGCCGTGGTTTCTTTGCCCACCCATCCTTGACAAATGGTTCCGGTCACCGGTCGGTATTTACCGGTCCGGTCACCGGTCCTTCTGCTGAGACGTCTTTTCTTACGTCCGTTTCAGCTTTATTTTTAAGATAATTGTATTAATCTCGGGATTATTTAATGACACAGATTTCCATCTTTTTGTCATTATTTACCACTATTCAGTGGTGTCTAGACTAGAAGATTATCTTGGCAAGAATATAGTTTATTCTACCACAACCTTCCTTACATCTTATACAGATGTGAGCAGATAAGGTTATGGACGATCACATAGAACAACGTATCTTGATTTTCTCAATTATGTGGTATCCTAACGAATATCACCTGCACATATACATCTTGAAAAGCAAAAATTCTTTTTACAGTAGCTGTTTTTCATTTACAACACATTTTCACGATTCCTTTGTGATGGTTTCAACTATCACACATCGGTCGTGGTTTACTTACAGACACGGAGGTGATCATATTATCACTCCTTGTAACTGGAAATCAGGAACTTATTCGTTCTTTGCAAGAACAACAAATTTTCTCTATCGTCTTTCTCATACCAGTTCGTCTCAACGCCCTGTTGGACCTTTTGTCCTGCAGTTCTTTCTTTCGAATTATTTTTCCGTTGGGTTCAATAATGTAATCGCGCATGCGCGCCAGTGAAGTTGCAGACGAGTTGCATGGTGTACATAGTATATCAAAGAATGTTGTTTATCATCAAACGCTAGTTATTAGCGTTATGCGATCGTATATCGCAGTGTATACCGGTATGCTGAACAACGTCAACAATGCAGTTCACAGAAATCGATCCAGCAGGGTGTGCGATTGTTATACATTCGTCCATTGACATAAACTGGAATATCTTGCCTTCTTGGTGAGTTTTTGCAATAACTGAGTTTTTGCCATAATTTCATGAAATATACGTAATGAACCATGGGATTATGGTTCTACGACCTTTTAAGTCTCCTGTACAATTATTTTCAGGAAACTTCTTCACAGGTCAAATATCATATCTCACTGAGACATATTTTTACTGATCCAAACATGTGCCACTTCATGTCTGGCCATTAATAACTTTTAGTTATCTCTACAGAAGAACGTTTTTCTGTTAGAGTTTCAATCCTTGTTACTTGTGCAAGGATAATTCCATCAGAACTGTATAAAGGTTCTATGGAAATTCATTTTTTTTACTGGGTAATTGAGAGCATAGTTATTACCTTAATCACTCTGCTAGATACATAGAGGTTTTTCTCATCTTTTTCTTGATGATAAGAAATTTGTTCTTTTCTTCATCAAAGGATAGAGATTATGCTCTCGTATACCTTGTTTTGTGTAAGTCATCGCAAATCTGTGCTGTCTTACCTATTTTGGAACTGATCCAAACTATGGAACGTCAACACTATGTTTTTCGTTCCTTTACCTTCTTAAGCGGTTTTGACTTGTGTAACATGTTGGGATGCTTAATGAGCTCCCTATGAACCTTTTTCATCAGGCTTATTAACAGTTCCAATATAATTTTAAGACGGTTTTCCTTCTTATTATGGCTTTTACCATACGGAGAAGTGAAATTCATGCTTTTTCTGTTGAATACGACCAATTCCAGTTGGATCTATTGTCGTTTTCACTTTGTTGTGTCAGCCAGGATTCCTTGCTTAATATCAAGTCCTCTATATGGCTTCTACCTTCAAGTTTCCAAGTTTTCTTAAACTGGTAGTCATGAAGATGAGGATAAACTTCTTTGGGCAATCAGGGCTTTGAAGTTCTATCTCAGCAGTGTTAGTCAGAAGTCCATTCGAGGTTCTCAAAGACACTCTTCATTTCCCCCAAAAAAGGGGGGGGGGGAGATGTGTCTGCGGCTTCTATTTCTCGGGGTTAGACCTCGACTAAGGAAAGTTAATCTTATCCTATCTAAGGATTCATTCCTTTTTAGGATCTGACCGCATGAATTAAGAGCTCTGTCTGTTTTGTGGGCATATATTAATCACACCCCACTTTTTGACGTGCTCTAAGCTGTTTACTGGAGGAATCCGACCACCTTGTCATCTTTTTATCTTCGTTTTCTGAAGTGCCAACAATACAATTTGTATACGTTTGGGCTTGTTGTGGTTTCACTAACGGTAGTGTCTTCTTTACGACATAGACATATTACTCTGTCCGAGAAGTCATAATTAATACCGTTTTAACGAAGATTACTTGATATCATTAGCTGATAACCCTGTTTATGGGTTCTACTGTGTTGGGAAAATATATACGAACCTTCCCACCGCAGCTGCAAAATCAGCATACGATAACAGGTCAGTATTTATGACATTAAAACAAATTTTTTAAATAAAATTCATTTTAATTATTAAATACTTACCTGTTATCGGTAAGTCCCACCTCCCACCCCGCTATTCGATTAATATTTTTGTATATATATTGAAAGAATATTGAGGGTTGGTTACCGATTTTTGGCTAGGTTGCATTGCACTATGTTTAACCTGGCCTGTATTACGGTATTGAGGTGGCGGATTCCCAGTTAAAATTCCGGATGAGTTATTTCCCCTTGGAAAGTATAAGCATACGATAACAGGTAAGTATTTAATAATTAAAATGAATTTTATTTAAAAAATTTGTTTTATTGATATCTCAGACGAGTTCGAAAATGGTTCAGATCGGTAAAAAAACATGGCCGCCAGTGGGTGGGGCATTTTTCTCAATATGCATATAGTGAAAACATGTGAACACTCTAGAAGTCACATTTTTGGCCCAATTTTCATGAAATTTGGTCAGAACATTTGTTTTCTTGATATTAGAGTTGAGTTTGAAAATGGTTCCGGTCAGTTTAATAACATGGCTGCCAGGGGGGGGGGGGCTGTTTTCTTATATTTAATAGTAAAAAAAGCTTTGAACACTCTAGAAGTCACATTTTATGCCCAATCATCATGAAGTTTGATGTTTGGTAAGGGGGTCTACTCTAAATATAGGTCACCAGGTCAAATCTTACAAAAACAAAATCGCTCCATATGCCAGAGTTTTGGTTCAATAATGATGAAACTTGACCAGGATGTTTGTCTGGACAATATCTAGGTCAAGTTTAACGTTTGGTAAAGATTGAATGAACCGACTTCTCTCAGGTGAGCGAACTAGGGCCATCTTGGCCCTCTTGTTTTATTTTACTGATCATTTCGGCTAAGAGGACTGGGTAAGTCATGTTAAGTATTGAATATAAAATATTTTTTTATTACCAACTGGTAGCAAGATGAGTTGCAAATAGTTGGTCAGTAACCACATTTTAACTAACTCTTTTGACATGTTAATTCTTTCAGCTCAATTCAACAGTGAAAAATGCCCATAATATCACTTTAATGTTAAGATAAATATTTCTGTTTACTTATATTGAATTAAAGTTAGATCAATTTACTGTAAACATTTTGCTTCTTAAAACATGTTTAAAATTAGTTGTACAATAACCTGTTTTCTTTCTGCTATTTAAGATAGGCCATAAATTGGAACTTATCTCAAACCAAAATTGCCAAAAAAATCACAGTATACAAACAAAAATTTTTTTTTTAAAAGAACTGTCTAATGATAATTATCTCAATTTTATTTCATTAAAAACTAACAAAGTGTATGACTATAATTCATATGATTATTTTGGAAAAAATCCTAAATTTGCCCTTTTATGGATTTAAATAATCCCAATTTGACCAGACTCTTTTTTCCAAAATAACTAGGAAAAACAACTGATAACTTAATAAAAGATTGTTTTAATATTTTTTGATAGCTGTAGTCAGTGACTACTATAATGCCTGTTTGGTAAGTTCTTCTAGCCATAGAACCACACATTAAGCAACATATGTGAAATAAAATTGTTGTATTTTGTCCAGATAGTTATCATTTTAAATTGAAAATGTGCAGAAATTTGAGAGAATATATTGAATTGAAAAATGATGATGCAGGGCCGAGGCCTATACTCAAACCAGCACTATAAAGTCGGAGATGTGATTCTTGAGGAGGCTCCACTGGTGTCATGCCAGTTTGCCTGGAACGAGCTGTACCAGTACACAGCGTGCGAGAACTGCCTGCGCTCCCTTGAGACGGCGGAGGCCATGGCCCAGAGACTCACGTCCAACCCAGCGCTGGTGCTGCCCTTCCCAGAGTGCTGTGAGGTGAAACAGGACCTCATAGTGCACTGTCCCAATTGTCAGGTGAATAAGCGGAATATTCTGTATCCCTTTACCACTTGGATATGTATTTTTACGCATTTGTTTGTTCATAGAAAGTTACATTTAATTTAAGACCTTTCTTAAAAAATTCAAGTTTTATAGGCTTCATTTCTAACCCTTGGATACTGATGAACAGCAAACAGCATTAAACCTGAACAGATTGCAAGTTACTCGCAGGCTGTTCTGGTTTTATGCTGTTTGCATATAGCCATTTTCACTTCTGAGTGGGAGAGGGTAAATGTCACCAAAGTAGTTACATCCCTGCAAATTTTTAGAGGTGATATGTTGGATTCTTATGTTTCGAATGTCGGAAAGGCCCCACCAAGGATCATATATCTTGTGTTTTTGCTGGTCTATGACCAGTATATTTTTACTATTTACAGATTCTTAAAAATTGAGAATAAAACTGTTTTCAATAGGTTCATTTAAAGGGGCTTTTTCACGTTTTGGTAAATTTACAAAATTGAAAAAAGTTGTTTTATATTCACAAATTTTCGTTTTAGGTATGATATTTGTGAGGAAACCGTAATACTGAACATTTACCATGCTCAAAAATAGCCTTTATATGCATCTTTTGACGATTTAAAAACCTGAAAATTATAAAGCGTTGCAACACGAAACAATTGAATAATTTGGAGAGTTCTGTTGTTGTCGTTATATTGTGTGAAACTACGAGGATCGATTATATGAAGTATAAAATACATCTTTCATTGTATATGGAAGGATGGTCGAGTGGTATAATGCAGAGACCTTTTACTCCAGGGGTCAGTGGTTCGAGTCCTGCTGAGGTTTACTTTTTTTTCTTTTTTTATGTTTTATTCTTGATTTTTTACTGGAGCTTTTTAGATCCAATGTTTACATTAATCAATATAAAGCATTTAATGAAAAACTTCAAATCATATCAAAATCTGTGAAAAGGCCCCTGTAAAAAATCTGGATGGTATGTCTACTAAATGTTTACATTAAGGGAACCTTAAATTGGAAATTCAAGGCAGTCATTTGGAAACAATACTTTTTTAGATTGGGAATGGGGCCTAACTTTGGCCCCAATTTTGACCAAAAAACACCGAAGGCTGATTGTGTTTGTTAAACGACCAATGGAAATTACTGGGCTTCATCCTAACATTTTTTAATAAATTCTTTAGTCACTTGAAAATCACCGTAATTGGCCTAATTGTGTAACCAATCCTAATGTTTTATGACCCTAAGGAAATAAATGTGCAAATGTGTGTGAATCCCTGATGGTTAAATAACCTCAGTCAAGTCTATATAAGTCAATAATTGGGGTGGTTTTGCAGAAGATTGTTGGCTTGTTGAAACTTCTTTCAACTGGTTCTTTACAGTGTTTTTCTCCATGATGAAATTTTAGGATTTTGAATATAAATATGAAAAGTTAATTGAATTTTATTGTATACTAACAATGTAGCTTACATAAATAATAAGACAATTTGGACACACAATTTGTTTTGGACATACATAATTTGGATACATATTAAACCTTGTGGAAAACCACATTTATTTATACAAATCACAATAATTGTGTTGTAATGTTAAAACGCAAAATAAACTTTCTTATTAAAAGTGTATGAATGTTAGAGGTGTAAATATTCAAATTAAATATTAAAATGCACATTTTTGGGCATGCACTATATTTGGATAAAATTAGGGCTGTCACGATACGCCGTGAGCGTACCGCGGTATATCGTGGTACGGCAACACTGTATCGCGGTACGTACCGCGATATTTTACAGAATATGTATCTGTGAAGAAAACAGCAGAATAACAAGTTTTACAAACTTTATTAAACTCAATAATCAGAAAACACTGGTATCATAGTATGACTAGAAACTGTAAAAGAAACTGTAATAAACTTGATAGAAGTAGTCATTGTTATAATGTTATTGTTTGCGTCTTTTTCTAAAATGTCCGCCATGTTGTTTACAATAGCTGTGACTAAGATCTGTGTAAATCGAACGCTTCAAGGGCATGTTCAAAATGCGGAGTCAGCGGGCCCAGTATTGAAAATCCGTAGCGTTCTGACTCTTCCTCGACTTATTCAGAATCTTAAGCTAACATGATTTGGAAGTGCCATGCTTTGAACGATCGATATACTAAAGAAAGAAAATAAGAAATAGAATAAACATCTTTTGGATAATTATGAACTTATTTGCAAAGGAAATCTGTCCCTAATTCCAAAAAAGGTACGGACCTATACATCGCCGTATTTTAAACGTGAAAGTTAAACATCTACAAGTGGGAGCGCTTGCTTGACCTGGATATTAACAGATTATTTATTTAGCCCTTTTGAACCGCTTCTACATTTTTCAAAACGATATATATATCAAAATAATTATGTAATGTATTTATATCTGTGCTAATATAATAATATTAAAAAAACCGGTGCGGCAACGCCGTACCGCGGTGCGATTTTTTTCACGACATGCACCGCGATATACCGGTATACCGGTGAATCGTGACAGCCCTAGATAAAATACACAGAATAATTTGCAGGTCTCAGACCTGATTGACTAAGGCAGATCATTGCGGATTTTTTTCATAATTACAACTAACTTTGAAACCATTTATTTGAAACTGATTATTTCTTTTTAATTTTATTCACAATTTATAGTACAAGTGTACCAATACCGACAAGAAAACTACCTTGCTCCATCCTTATATTCTGAACCCTTTCCCAATCAGAATCAAAGTGAAAACAAGCTTATTCAACCAACACCAACCCAGCCCACCATGCAAGTAACTCGCAGGCTGCTCATCAGCATCTGAGGGTTTGAAATGAAGCTGTTTAGTTTGTTAGAACTTGAACCTATTAAGGAAAGTGTTTCATTTAATTTGCTTTTCTTAGAGACAACAAACATATCACAATGTGTATCAGAGAGGGAAATGGTAAAAAATGTTATACTTGTTGCCATGGAAACCATGATTCCAGTATGCCTCAAACTCAGGTTTCACAGGGCTATTTTTGCCATCTTTGTGAACCCACCTTGGCCCGCTCATTTTGTGAAAAAAATGAGTCATACACTTTTCAAAATTGTAAAAAAATGAGTCACGAATTGTTGAAAATTGTTAAAAATTTTGTCGTTAACTTTTAACAAATCTAAAAATATTAGTCACAAAATTCTTTATATTATGAAAATTTTAGTAGTGAACTTCTCAAATGTTTTAAAAACAGAAAAAGAAGGAAAAAAAGCCCAGTTTCATACTGTGGCCATGGAAAGCATGATTCCTGTCTGCTTTAAACCCAGGTTTCCTACTGTGGCACAGCTTGCAGGGACCGGGCATGGGCCTCACACCACAAGGCGCTGTGTCTGGGCAGAGACCGAGAAAACCCAGAGCACCCTCTGAACAAGCTGCACGACACCTGGAGGAACATCCACTTCCCTCCAGAGACTGCCAGCGTCATGCTGCTGCTGAAAATGATCGCCATGGTGAAACAGGTATGGCAGGGACTTTTCTCTCATTTGGAAATGGTGCTAGCCTATTGATTTTGAGAAGAATTGTTGCATTAACCCTTTACCCCTTAGATATGTATTTTGATGTATTTTTAGTCCCTTAGAATGTTAAGTTTTATTTAAGACCTTTCTAACTAGATTCACATTTTTTAGGCCTTATTTCCTACCCTTTAAAACTGATGAGCAGCAAATAGCATAAAACCTGAACAGACTGTGAGTTACTCACGGGCTGTTCTGGTTTTATGCTGTTTGCCCATACAGTGTAGCCCTTTTTTACACAGCTTCTGAGTGTGAAAGGGTTAATAGGCGATTGTGAAAATGAAAAAGCTTGTGTAAGTTTGATGTAGGTGAACACTGCATGATTTTAATGAAGGTTTTGATTGGGAAGCCACCTTATATTGGCCTCTCTTACATACAGTGAAAAAAACCTGTAACATTATTACTTTTAAAAAGCTTGATCCATATTAAGCCTTTACTCGCAGTTACTTGCAGGCTGTTCTGGGTTTGTTCTGTTTGCACATAGCCATTTTCGCTTTGCCTCTGAGTGGGAAATGGTTAATTCTCTTTACATTATATTGCTTTGGGAACATGGAACATTGTGCTTTTTATTTCGACATTTCAGATACATTTATAATAGTACACAGTGCTTGGCATACAATACACTATGATGACTCCTACGTATGAAAAGCATACCAAAAATGCTTGCTTACTTGTAAACATAAGTTAATTGTAATGTTTTCCCATTGTCACTTATTTCATTCTTATGCCATCTGGATACATGTCTCTGAAACTTTAACATTCTTAATCATGTCGGCATTCTTACATTTATGTGTTATTTAGCCAAGTGCGTAAAGTGTCATCCCAGATTAGCCTGTGCAGTCCACACAGGCTAATCAGGGATGACACTTTCCTTTTTTATGGTATTTTTCGAGTACAAAAGGTCTCTTCTTAGCAAAAATCCAGTAAAGGCAGAAAGTGTCGTCCCTGATTAGCCTGTGTGGACTGCACAGGCTAATCTGTGAAGACACTTTACGCCCATGCATTGAACCCCGTTTTCAAAGAGCATGGCCCATAGCCAATTAGACATGTACATTTGCATTTGAGACTTTCATTTTGATTGTAGGCAGAGGACTCAGTCAGTGTGTTATCAGAGTTCAGCCAGTTTGTACAAGCCACAGTTAATGAGGAGGAGCATGCAGTACACAAGCTTCTTGGGTCACAATTCCAGGTAGAAAAATGTCCTTACCAGCTGAGACAGTGGATACCCGTGGGGTTTCATTACGTGCTTGGGTCACAATTCCAGGTAGAAAAATGTCCTTACCAGCTGAGACAGTGTATACCCGTGGGGTTTCATTAAGTGCTTGGGTCACAATTCCAGGTAGAAAAATGTCCTTACCAGCTGAGACAGTGGATACCCTGGGGGTTTCATTAATTGCTTGGGTCACAATTCCAGGTAGAAAATGTCCTTACCAGCTGAGACAGTGGATACCCGTGGGGTTTCATTACGTGCTTGGGTCACAATTCCAGGTAGAAAAATGTCCTTACCAGCTGAGACAGTGGATACCCGTGGGGTTTCATTAAGTGCTTGGGTCACAATTCCAGGTAGAAAAATGTCCTTACCAGCTGAGACAGTGGATACCCGTGGGGTTTCATTACGTGCTTGGGTCACAATTCCCGGTAGAAAAATGTCCTTACCAGCTGAGACAGTGGATACCCGTGGGGTTTCATTACGTGCTTGGGTCACAATTCCAGGTAGAAAAATGTCCTTACCAGCTGAGACAGTGGATACCCGTGGGGTTTCATTAAGCGCTTGGGTCACAATTCCATGTAGAAAAATGTCCTTACCAGCTGAGACAGTGGGTACCCGTGGGGTTTCATTAAGTGCTTGGGTCACAATTCCAGCTAGAAAAATGTCCTTACCAGCTGAGACAGTGGATACCCGTGGGGTTTCATAACGTGCTTGGGTCACAATTCCAGGTAGAAAAATGTCCTTACCAGTTGAGACAGTGGATACCCGTGGGGTTTCATTAAGTGCCTGCTATTTTGACCGATATATAAGCAATATATGAACAAAAATGCTGCTACTTTCTACTAGTGGAAATTATCCGACTACTGATAAACTTATAAAAACTTGTATAATTAAGTTGTATAATATATTATTAAGTTATACTCATCTTAAATATCTCTTACTTACATGATTTTTTGTCTTTGAAAAAAAAGCACAACAGTTATAAAAATAATATCAGTCAAAAAATACATTATTTTGGAAAACTGCAAGCTATGGATACACTTATTTATTTATCATCTTATGTTTATTTCATATATGTCTCTGACGGTATTCATGTTTTTCCAGGACCAGTTGGAAATGTTACGGCACATGGTTTCAGATACGTTCTATGATGAAAAAGTACAACAGGTATGATTTAAATATCACCATGTTTTGAGCTCACCGATTGCTCAGGTGAGCTTTTGTGACCGGTCTTTGTCCGTCGTATGTCCGTCCGTCCGTTAACATTTGGTTTGTAAACACTCTAGAGGCCACATTTCTTGTCCGATCTTCATGAAACTTGGTCAGAAGCTTTGTCCCAATGAAATCTTGGCCAAGTTCAAAACTGGGTTGTGCCGTGTCAAAAACTAGGTCACTAGGTCAAAAAAAAGAGAAACCTTGTAAACACTGTAGAAGTCAGATTTCATGCCCAATCTTCATGTAACTTTGTCAAAATGTTTGTCTTAATGATATGTTGGTTGAGTTCAAAAGTGGTTCCGGTCCGTTGAAAAACATGGCCGCCAATGGGCGGGGCAGTTTTCCTTATTTGGCTATAGAGAAACCTTGTAAACACTCTAGAAGTCACAATTTTAGCCCAATCATCATGAAAGTTGGTCAAAACATTGGTTTTATTGATATCTGGGACGAGTTCGAAAATGGTCTAGATCGGTGAAAAAACATGGCCGCCAGTGGGCGGGGCATTTTTCTCTAAATGTATATAGTGAAAACATGTGAACACTCTAGAAGTCACTTTTTTGGCCCAATTTTCATGAAATTTGGTCAGAGCATTTGTTTCCTTTATATGAGAGTGGAGTTCGAAAATGGTTCCGGTCAGTTGAATAACATGGCTGCCGGGAAGGGGGGAGGGGGGCAGTTTTCCTTATTTGGCTTTAGAGAAACCTTGTAAACACTCTTGAAGTCACAATTTTTGCCCAATCATCATGAAAATTGGTCAAAACATTGGTTTTATTGATATCTTGGACGAGTTTGAAAATGGTCTAGATCGGTGAAAAAATATGGCCTCCAGTGGGCGGGGCATTTTTCTCTATATGTATATAGTGAAAACATGTGAACACTCTAGAAGTCACATTTTTGGCCCAATTTTCATGAAATTTGGTCAGAACAATTTGTTTGCTTGATATGAGAGTTGAGTTTGAAAATGGTTCCGGTAGGTTGAATAACATGGCTGCCGGGGGGGGGGGGCATTTTTTATCTTATTTGGCTATAGATAAACCTTGTAAACACTCTAGAAGTCACAATTTTTTTCCCAATCATCATGAAAATTGGTCAAAACATTGGTTTTATTGATATCTCAGACGAGTTCGAAAATGGTTCAGATCGGTAAAAAAAACATGGCCTCCAGTGGGCGGGGCATTTTTCTCTATATGTATATAGTAAACACTCTAGAAGTCACATTTTTTGCCCAATTTTCATGAAATTTGGTCAGAACATTTGTTTTCTTGATATCAGAGTTGAGTTTGAAAATGGTACCGGTCAGTTTAATAACATGGCTGCCAGGAGGGGGGCAGTTTTCTTATATTTATATAGTAAAAAAAAAGAAAAAAATTGAACACTCTAGAAGTCACATTTTTTGCACAATCATCATGAAACTTGGTGAAAAGATTGGTTTTATATATATCACATAATTAATGCCATAATTATTGCCCTTATATTGTCCAAATTTTCATTATATTGTACAAAATCCCTGTAAACACACAAGAGGTCACACATTTTTTTCAGATTTTATGAATCTTGGTCATAATATTTATTTTTGTAAGCAAAGTTTGATGTTTGGTAAGGGGGTCTACTCAAAATATAGGTCACCAGGTCAAATCTTACAAAAACCAAATCACTCCATATGCCAGAGTTTTGGTTCAATAATGATGAAACGTGACCAGGATGTTCGTCTGGACAATATCTAGGTCAAGTTTGACGTTTGGTAAAGATTGAATGAACCGACTTCTCTCAGGTGAGCGAACTAGGGCCATCTTGGCCCTCTTGTTCATATTGTTTTGTTTGTAACATTATTATATATTTTTTGTTCACATGTTGTTTAATTTTTGTAGTATATCAGTATTTGCCCTGTTAATGGTAGTACAAGTTTATAAATCACAGATTTGTTATGTCACCCACCACTATAGTGGGGGACATATTGTTTTTGGCCTGTCTGTTTGTGTGTTTGTTTGCTCCAACTTTAACATTTTGCCATAACTTTTGCAAATATGGTAGATAGCAACTTCATATTTGGCATGCATGTGTATCTCATGGAGCTGCACATTTTTAGTGGTAAAATGTCCATGTCATCCTTCAAGGTTATATATATAGCTTCAAAGCGGCGCAGAAGGGGACATAGTGTTTCTGACAAACACATTTTTTGTTTTTAAATATGCATAATACGAACTGAATTTTGTTCAAATGTTCTCAGTTTTGCTCTCAGTCAAGTTACACTCTTAAGTATAAACAAAATGTGATAAAAAAAAATTAAGTTTGAAAGTTTCTTTTTTCCAATATATTTGCCAATTTATTCTGATAGAGAATTTTTTTATTTTTTTTCTTAGTCATCAAGGCGTAGAACTAGATTAATATCCATACCTGCTTTTGTGGAATCATGATGTTGTGAATTCACCTGAACTTTGCTCTGGGAATACGGGACTTAATGCATGTGGGTAAAGTGGCATCCTTGATTAGTCTGTGCAATCCCCAGCATGTGTGTACAGTGGGGTCCTTGATTAGTCTGTGCAATCCCCAGCATGTGTGTACAGGTTTGTCCTTGATTAGTCTGTGCAATCCCCAGCATGTGGGTAAAGTGGCATCCTTGATTAGTCTGTGCAATCCCCAGCATGTGTGTACAGGTTTGTCCTTGATTAGTCTGTGCAATCCCCAGCATGTGTGTAAAGTGGGGTCCTTGATTAGTCTGTGCAATACCTAGCATGTGTGTACAGTGGCGTCCTTGATTAGCCTGTGCAATCCCCAGCATGTGTGTACAGTGGGGTCCTTGATTAGTCTGTGCAATCCCCAGCATGTGTGTACAGGTGCGTCATTGATTAGTCTGTGCAATCCCTAGCATGTGTGAACAGGTGCGTCCTTGATTAGCCTGTGCAATCCCCAGCATGTGTGTACAGGTGCGTCATTGATTAGTCTGTGCAATCCCCAGCATGTGTGTACAGGTGCATCCTTGATTAGCCTGTGCAATCCCCAGCATGTGTGTACAGTGGCGTCCTTGATTAGTCTGTGCAATCCCCAGCATGTGTGTAAAGTGGGGTCCTTGATTAGTCTGTGCAATCCCCAGCATGTGTGTACAGTGGGGTCCTTGATTAGTCTGTGCAATCCCCAGCATGTGTGTACAGTGGGGTCCTTGATTAGTCTGTGCAATCCCCAGCATGTGTGTACAGGGGCATCATTGATTAGTCTGTGCAATCCCCAGCATGTGTGTACAGTGGGGTCCTTGATTAGTCTGTGCAATACCCAGCATGTGTGTACAGTGGGGTCCTTGATTAGCCTGTGCAATCCCCAGCATGTGTGTACAGGGGCATCATTGATTAGCCTGTGCAATCCCCAGCATGTGTGTACAGGGGCATCATTGATTAGCCTGTGCAATACCCAGCATGTGTGTACAGTGGGGTCATTGATTAGCCTGTGCAATCCCCAGCATGTGTGTACAGGGGCATCCTTGATTAGCCTGTGCAATCCCCAGCATGTGTGTACAGGGGCGTCATTGATTAGCCTGTGCAATACCCAGCATGTGTGTACAGGGGGGTCCTTAATTAGCCTGTGCAATCCCCAGCATGTGTGTACAGTGGGGTCCTTGATTAGTCTGTGCAATCCCCAGCATGTGTGTACAGTGGGGTCCTTGATTAGTCTGTGCAATCCCTAGCATGTGCGTACAGTGGGGTCCTTGATTAGTCTGTGCAATCCCCAGCATGTGTGTACAGTGGGGTCCTTGATTAGTCTGTGCAATCCCCAGCATGTGTGTACAGGGGCATCATTGATTAGTCTGTGCAATCCCCAGCATGTGTGTACAGGTGCGTCCTTGATTAGTCTGTGCAATCCCCAGCATGTGTGTACAGGGGCATCATTGATTAGTCTGTGTAATCCCCAGCATGTGTGTACAGGGGCATCATTGATTAGCCTGTGCAATCCCCAGCATGTGTGTACAGGGGCATCATTGATTTGCCTGTGCAATCCCCAGCATGTGTGTACAGTGGGGTCCTTGATTAGTCTGTGCAATCCTCAGCATGTGTGTACAGGGGCATCATTGATTAGTCTTTGCAATCCCCAGCATGTGTGTACAGGTTCGTCCTTGATTAGTCTGTGCAATCCCCAGCATGTGTGTACAGGGGCATCATTGATTAGTCTGTGCAATCCCCAGCATGTGTGTACAGGGGCATCATTGATTAGTCTGTGCAATCCCCAGCATGTGTGTACAGTGGGGTCCTTGATTAGTCTGTGCAATCCCCAGCATGTGTGTACAGGGGCATCATTGATTAGTCTGTGCAATCCCCAGCATGTGTGTACAGGGGCATCATTGATTAGTCTGTGCAATCCCCAGCATGTGTGTACAGTGGCGTCCTTGATTAGTCTGTGCAATCCCCAGCATGTGTGTACAGGGGCATCATTGATTAGTCTGTGCAATCCCCAGCATGTGTGTACAGGGGCATCATTGATTAGTCTGTGCAATCCCCAGCATGTGTGTACAGGGGCATCATTGATTAGTCTGTGCAATCCCCAGCATTTGTGTACAGTGGGGTCCTTGATTAGCCTGTGCAATACCTAGCATGTGTGTACAGTGGCGTCCTTGGTTAGTCTGTGCAATCCCCAGCATGTGTGTACAGGGGCATCATTGATTAGTCTGTGCAATCCCCAGCATGTGCATACAGGGGCATCATTGATTAGTCTGTGCAATCCCCAGCATGTGTGTACAGGTGCGTCCTTGATTAGTTCGGCAATCCCCAGCATGTGTGTACAGGGGCATCATTGATTAGTCTGTGCAATCCCCAGCATGTGTGTACAGTGGGGTCCTTGATTAGTCTGTGCAATACCTAGCATGTGTGTACAGTGGCGTCCTTGATTAGTCTGTGCAATCCCCAGCATGTGTGTACAGGTGTGTCCTTGATTAGTCTGTGCAATCCCCAGCATGTGCATACAGGGGCATCATTGATTAGTCTGTGCAATCCCCAGCATGTGTGTACAGGGGCATCATTGATTAGTCTGTGCTATCCCCAGCATGTGTGTACAGTGGGGTCCTTGATTAGCCTGTGCAATACCCAGCATTTTGTAAAGTGGGGTCCTTGATTAGTCTGTGCAATCCCCAGCATGTGTGTACAGTGGGGTCCTTGATTAGCCTGTGCAATCCCCAGCATGTGTGTACAGTGGGGTCCTTGATTAGTCTGTGCAATCCCTAGCATGTGTGTACAGGGGCATCATTGATTAGTCTGTGCAATCCCCAGCATGTGTGTACAGTGGGGTCCTTGATTAGTCTGTGCAATCCCCAGCATGTGTGTACAGGGGCATCATTGATTAGTCTGTGCAATCCCCAGCATGTGTGTACAGTGGGGTCCTTGATTAGTCTGTGCAATACCCAGCATGTGTGTACAGTGGGGTCCTTGATTAGCCTGTGCAATCCCCAGCATGTGTGTACAGGGGCATCATTGATTAGCCTGTGCAATCCCCAGCATGTGTGTACAGGGGCATCATTGATTAGCCTGTGCAATACCCAGCATGTGTGTACAGTGGGGTCCTTGATTAGCCTGTGCAATCCCCAGCATGTGTGTACAGGGGCATCCTTGATTAGCCTGTGCAATCCCCAGCATGTGTGTACAGGGGCGTCATTGATTAGCCTGTGCAATACCCAGCATGTGTGTACAGGGGGGTCCTTTATTAGCCTGTGCAATCCCCAGCATGTGTGTACAGTGGGGTCCTTGATTAGTCTGTGCAATCCCCAGCATGTGTGTACAGTGGGGTCCTTGATTAGCCTGTGCAATCCCCAGCATGTGCGTACAGTGGGGTCCTTGATTAGTCTGTGCAATCCCCAGATGTGTGTACAGTGGGGTCCTTGATTAGTCTGTGCAATCCCCAGCATGTGTGTACAGGTTTGTCCTTGATTAGTCTGTGCAATCCCCAGCATGTGGGTAAAGTGGCATCCTTGATTAGTCTGTGCAATCCCCAGCATGTGTGTACAGGTTTGTCCTTGATTAGTCTGTGCAATCCCCAGCATGTGGGTAAAGTGGCATCCTTGATTAGTCTGTGCAATCCCCAGCATGTGTGTACAGGTTTGTCCTTGATTAGTCTGTGCAATCCCCAGCATGTGTGTAAAGTGGGGTCCTTGATTAGTCTGTGCAATCCCCAGCATGTGTGTACAGGGGCATCATTGATTAGTCTGTGCAATCCCCAGCATGTGTGTACAGTGGGGTCCTTGATTAGTCTGTGCAATACCCAGCATGTGTGTACAGTGGGGTCCTTGATTAGCCTGTGCAATCCCCAGCATGTGTGTACAGGGGCATCATTGATTAGCCTGTGCAATCCCCAGCATGTGTGTACAGGGGCATCATTGATTAGCCTGTGCAATACCCAGCATGTGTGTACAGTGGGGTCCTTGATTAGCCTGTGCAATCCCCAGCATGTGTGTACAGGGGCATCCTTGATTAGCCTGTGCAATCCCCAGCATGTGTGTACAGGGGCGTCATTGATTAGCCTGTGCAATACCCAGCATGTGTGTACAGGGGGGTCCTTAATTAGCCTGTGCAATCCCCAGCATGTGTGTACAGTGGGGTCCTTGATTAGTCTGTGCAATCCCCAGCATGTGTGTACAGTGGGTACCTTGATTAGCCTGTGCAATCCCCAGCATGTGCGTACAGTGGGGTCCTTGATTAGTCTGTGCAATCCCCAGCATGTGTGTACAGTGGGGTCCTTGATTAGTCTGTGCAATCCCCAGCATGTGTGTACAGTGGCGTCCTTGATTAGTCTGTGCAATCCCCAGCATGTGTGTACAGGGGCATCATTGATTAGTCTGTGCAATCCCCAGCATGTGTGTACAGGTGCGTCCTTGATTAGTCTGTGCAATCCCCAGCATGTGTGTACAGGGGCATCATTGATTAGTCTGTGCAATCCCCAGCATGTGTGTACAGGGGCATCATTGATTAGCCTGTGCAATCCCCAGCATGTGTGTACAGGGGCATCATTGATTTGCCTGTGCAATCCCCAGCATGTGTGTACAGTGGGGTCCTTGATTAGTCTGTGCAATCCTCAGCATGTGTGTACAGGGGCATCATTGATTAGTCTTTGCAATCCCCAGCATGTGTGTACAGGTTCGTCCTTGATTAGTCTGTGCAATCCCCAGCATGTGTGTACAGGGGCATCATTGATTAGTCTGTGCAATCCCCAGCATGTGTGTACAGGGGCATCATTGATTAGTCTGTGCAATCCCCAGCATGTGTGTACAGGGGCATCATTGATTAGTCTGTGCAATCCCCAGCATGTGTGTACAGTGGGGTCCTTGATTAGTCTGTGCAATCCCCAGCATGTGTGTACAGGGGCATCATTGATTAGTCTGTGCAATCCCCAGCATGTGTGTACAGGGGCATCATTGATTAGTCTGTGCAATCCCCAGCATGTGTGTACAGGGGCATCATTGATTAGTCTGTGCAATCCCCAGCATTTGTGTACAGTGGGGTCCTTGATTAGCCTGTGCAATACCTAGCATGTGTGTACAGTGGCGTCCTTGGTTAGTCTGTGCAATCCCCAGCATGTGTGTACAGGGGCATCATTGATTAGTCTGTGCAATCCCCAGCATGTGCATACAGGGGCATCATTGATTAGTCTGTGCAATCCCCAGCATGTGTGTACAGGTGCGTCCTTGATTAGTTCGGCAATCCCCAGCATGTGTGTACAGGGGCATCATTGATTAGTCTGTGCAATCCCCAGCATGTGTGTACAGTGGGGTCCTTGATTAGTCTGTGCAATACCTAGCATGTGTGTACAGTGGCGTCCTTGATTAGTCTGTGCAATCCCCAGCATGTGTGTACAGGTGTGTCCTTGATTAGTCTGTGCAATCCCCAGCATGTGCATACAGGGGCATCATTGATTAGTCTGTGCAATCCCCAGCATGTGTGTACAGGGGCATCATTGATTAGTCTGTGCTATCCCCAGCATGTGTGTACAGTGGGGTCCTTGATTAGCCTGTGCAATACCCAGCATTTTGTAAAGTGGGGTCCTTGATTAGTCTGTGCAATCCCCAGCATGTGTGTACAGTGGGGTCCTTGATTAGCCTGTGCAATCCCCAGCATGTGTGTACAGTGGGGTCCTTGATTAGCCTGTGCAATCCCCAGCATGTGTGTACAGTGGGGTCCTTGATTAGTCTGTGCAATCCCTAGCATGTGTGTACAGTGGGCATCATTGATTAGTCTGTGCAATCCCCAGCATGTGTGTACAGTGGGGTCCTTGATTAGTCTGTGCAATCCCCAGCATGTGTGTACAGGGGCATCATTGATTAGTCTGTGCAATCCCCAGCATGTGTGTACAGTGGGGTCCTTGATTAGTCTGTGCAATACCCAGCATGTGTGTACAGTGGGGTCCTTGATTAGCCTGTGCAATCCCCAGCATGTGTGTACAGGGGCATCATTGATTAGCCTGTGCAATCCCCAGCATGTGTGTACAGGGGCATCATTGATTAGCCTGTGCAATACCCAGCATGTGTGTACAGTGGGGTCCTTGATTAGCCTGTGCAATCCCCAGCATGTTTGTACAGGGGCATCCTTGATTAGTCTGTGCAATCCCCAGCATGTGTGTACAGTGGGGTCCTTGATTAGTCTGTGCAATCCCCAGCATGTGTGTACAGGGGCATCCTTGATTAGCCTGTGCAATCCCCAGCATGTGTGTACAGGGGCATCATTGATTAGTCTGTGCAATCCCCAGCATGTGTGTACAGTGGGGTCCTTGATTAGCCTGTGCAATCCCCAGCATGTGTGTACAGTGGCGTCCTTGATTAGTCTGTGCAATCCCCAGCATGTGTGTACAGTGGGGTCCTTGATTAGTCTGTGCAATCCCCAGCATGTGTGTACAGGGGCATCATTGATTAGTCTGTGCAATCCCCAGCATGTGTGTACAGTGGGGTCCTTGATTAGTCTGTGCAATCCCCAGCATGTGTGTACAGTGGGGTCCTTGATTAGTCTGTGCAATCCCCAGCATGTGTGTACAGGGGCATCATTGATTAGTCTGTGCAATCCCCAGCATGTGTGTACAGTGGCGTCCTTGATTAGCCTGTGCAATCCCCAGCATGTGTGTACAGTGGCGTCCTTGATTAGTCTGTGCAATCCCCAGCATGTGTGTACAGTGGGGTCCTTGGTTAGTCTGTGCAATCCCCAGCATGTGCATACAGGGGCATCATTGATTATTCTGTGCAATCCCCAGCATGTGTGTACAGGTGCGTCCTTGATTAGTCTGTGCAATACCCAGCATGTGTGTACAGGGGCATCATTGATTAATCTGTGCAATCCCCACAAGCTGTGTTGAAACAAAAAATACCATAAAAGAGGAAATTGTCAGAAGCTACAGGCTAAACTGGGATGATACTTTACGCAAATGCATTAAGCCCCGTTTTCCCAAAGCAACTCTCGTATATTCCATGGCAGTGGCTGACACCCGAGGGGTTCCGGTCCATGTTTGCACTGATGGGGACCAATCAGCAAGGGATTGGCTCAAGGTGGGGCATTTGGTTTATTGATGTTTTATGAATGTCAACACAAGATTTGTTGTATTTGACTTCTTGATAGCTTCGAAAAAAGGGTTATTAACCGTTTACCCAATAAGAAGCAAAGTGAAAATGGCTTTTGTCAACCAGCATAAAGCCTGAACAGCCTGCGAGTAACTTGCAGTCTGTTTAGGTTTTATGCTGTTTGCTGCTCATCAGTAACTTAGGGTTGGAAATGAAGCCTTTAAAAACTGAAATGTATTTTTTTTAAAGGTATATAATGGAATGTAATTTTTTAAAGGACTACACATGCGTCAAAATATGTATCCAAATGGTAAAGGGTAAAACTTAACCACTTCTGTTTCTTGACATTTCGTATTTACAAATGAATTGCTTTCAACAAATGTAGACAGTTGAATTATTTTTGACATAATTTGTGTGAACAATTGGCAATGGTCTTGCTGTTGTGACAGTTCTATCAGTGTCTGGGTGAAGAACTGTGATGCTTTAGAGCTGGGGGAAGGAGAGAGAGAGCAGCTGGATGCATTTATAGATCAGCTGTACAAGGACCTTGACAAAGGTGGGTAGTACCTCACCGGGGGTTTGAAAACTATTTATTGACTTACTGTGAAACCATTGTTATTCGTCCGACATTAATTTTCGCCTTTTTCGTCCTTCGACCGATGGACGAATTCAAGATCCTAACGAACAATCATGTCCCATATTTGAAACAAATAACACTGTATTACCGTAGGCATGAGGCATTTAAATCCAGCGTAATCCACGCATATGCACAGGGCTCGAAATTAACACTCGCACACTCGCAAAATGCGAGAAAAAAAGATTGCAAGGTAAGTTATAAGCCACTAGTATTTTTTGCAAATAAAGAAATAGTGAAAAAAAAAACGAGTTATATTGCTTAATGCGTTGGACGGCGTGAACGCTAAACCGTAGGTCAATTTTTTTGACGTCCGAATACCCATATGCAGAAGCGCGCACCTTGTTTGTTGACTGGTATACTTATAATACAGATACACAGATGGTATTGATACAAAGAACATGAAACAGTCGACTATTCACACTCAAGTTAAATCCGGTTTTGACACAAAGGGGTGTTCATTATACAGTGTACTGACAACTGACATTTCCTGTAAAACGCGAATGCAATAAGGCTGTATCGAATGCGTCGACTACGTTTAGGTATAATAGTGTTAATTAGCGCTAATTGTTAACAACTTTATTACCCATTGTGTGTATTGTGTTTTTCAGGGGTGTTGCAGATTATACAGCCTACACGCGGCGAATCCGGATTAAAGACAATACTATTACACGCAATTAAAATATGACGATGTGTGATCAACACCTGACTGAAATATATTCTGCACTTTGTTACAAATTAATAAAGAACATTTTGATTTGTGTTTGGTTGACCGTGATAGTAATGGAAAAAGACTAATTGGCTATTGGCTTCGTTGTTTAAAACACTCGTTAACGATTATTCAGTCCCACTTATCCGCTAATCATAACAAAGAACGTGTCAATGACATAAAATAAAAAGGGACAGTTACTATCACCTTAAATAACAGACTTGTTAATTGGCATATGCCAAACAAGGCTCACCTCCTGCAAGTGACTACCAAGTGTCACCTCTCTTTCCCCAGCACGATTTTTTCGCCACCGCGTATTACATGTATTACAAACAAATCGGACGTTGTTTTTTTTTCAAAACCAGAAATGGACGAATTTTAGAGCGGACGAAATAGTCATTTTTATGAAAAGGGCGAAATTTTGTGCCGACGAAAATAAATGGTTTCACAGTAATTTAGTGACAAAATATGATGATTCTTTAAATACAAAACTTTTATCTTAATTTTGATCTTAGAATACAATCAATTATATAATTGGTTTATCCAGTATGTTTTAAACTCCCCTGAGCACAACAATCTCATGGTGAACTTTTGTGATCACGTATTGTCCATCAGCCACAGTTACCTTGTGAACACTAGAGGCTACATGTATTACCCAATTTTCATGAAACTTTGTCAGATCATTTGTTTTCAATTTTATCTCGGTCTAGTTTGAAAACGGGCCATTTAGGTACAAACACTAGGTATTTTGGTCAAATTAAAGGAAAATCTTTTCAGAAGTCTATGAGTCACATGAGTTGCCTATCATAATGAAACTTGCTCACAGCATCTTTTCACATGATGGATGTCTAAGCGGAGTTCTAAAATGGTCCTGGTCCATTGAAAATCATGGGCTGGCAGTTTTACTTATATGGCTATAGTGAAACCTCCAGAACCCTTTAGAAATCACATTTTATACAATATTCATGAAACTTGATCATAAAATTGGCTCTATGTAGATGCCTTACAAGTTTAAAGTGGGTCAAGGACATTCATAAACATGATAACTAGATGTATAGGGACAGTTTTTCTTTTATGGCTGTTATGAAAACTTGTGAACACCCTAAAAAAAATATGTTGAACCTATCTTTAGGAAAAATATGTGCCAATGATCGGTGTTTTTCCCATGCCATTTTTGTGTGGGCTCCGCCATGCCACCTTTCTGAAGCGCCACTTTGCCCTTTTTAAAGGTAAAGTTCGCCCTTATTGATAACATCTTTATTGCCTCTTGACCAAACTTCTAAGCCGACTAGTATCAGAATATGGCCCCAAGGCAGCGAAGATGCGCATGGTTGTGAATAATTCGTGCGTAAATAACCCAGTGTCAATATCAATCAATAATGTCTGTGGATTTGTGAATCAAACAAACTAATCAGTTCCTAATGTCTTCTCCTGAAAGATAAAATCGTGGACAGTTTCTAAGGAGACTTTTGATGGCAGCTGAGTGAAATCCTTGTGGAAATTGGGTATTTAATGTATTATACAATAATATCAAAACATTTATTTCAACATGTACTTTAATTTCAAATTAAACAGACTGCATTTTTTTATGCAAAGGACATTTGATTAAAAAAATATATCCAATCAGTTCAAAAATGGGTCAAGTCCGTAGAAATAAGTACATGTGTAGCTGCAAAGAAAATTGTTCTGGTCTTTTGAAATATACGGCTGCAAGTTGGGACAGGTTTCATTATATGGCTTAGTGAAGCCTTGTGAACACTCTAGAAGTTATGTCATTTGCCCAAAAATCTAGAAACTTGCTAAAAAAATATTATTATCTTATTTATTTAAAATGGTCCTTTTCCCTTGAAAAACATGTCTTGGGGAACAATTTTCCTTATATGATCAAAGTGAAAAACTTCATGATCAGGACAGTTTTAATAAGCGCCTTCCTATCTCAGGTGAGCGCCTTTGGCCTTTGATTAGAAAACAGGAATATGACTTCCTTAGGATCAATCAAGATTTGTGCTCAAGATAAAAGTAACATAATTTTAAAACACATTTTAATAAATATTTTGTAAATGAACACTTAAATATAATATTTAAAAGAAGAAGAGGGGGTACATGTATATTGTTTTGTTCATGTCGGTATGTCGGTCGGTCCGTCCACCAGATGGTTTCCGCATGATAACTCAAGAACGCTTAGGCCTAGGATCATGAAACTTCATAGGTACATTGATCATGACTGGCAGATGACCCCTATTGATTTTCAGGTCACTAGGTCAAAGGTCAAGGTCACAGTGACTCGAAATAGTAAAATGGTTTCCGGATGATAACTCAAGAATGCTTATACCTAGGATCATGAAACTTCATAGGTACATTGATCATGACTGGCAGATGACCCTTATTGATTTTCAGGTCACTAGGTCAAAGGTCAATGTCACAGTGACTTGAAACAGTAAAATGGTTTGCGGATGATAACTCAAGAATGCTTACACCTAGGATCATGAAACTTCATAGGAACATTGATCATGACTGGCAGATGACCCCTAAAGATTTTCAGGTCACTAGGTCAAAGGTCAAGGTCACAGTGACTCGAAACAGTAAAATGGTTTCCGGATGATAACTCAAGAATGCTTACGCCTAGGATCATGGAACTTAATAGGTACATTGATCATGACTGGCAGATGACCGGTATCAATTTTCAGGTCACTAGGTCAAGGTCACGTGACTAGAAACAGTAAAAGGGTTTCCGGATGATAACTCGAGAATAATTAGGCCTAGGATCATGAAACTTCATAGGTACAATGATCATGACTGGCAGATGACCCCTATTGATTTTCAGGTCACTAGGTCAAAGGTCAAGGTCACAGTGACAAAAAACATATTCACACAATGGATTCCACTACAACTGACAGCCTATATGGGGGGCATGCATGTTTTACAAACAGCCCTTGTTAAGTTATTCATTTGCAAAGAAGCCCAATCTGTTGAGAATGTGAAAAAAGCATGGTGTTTTAATTAGGTATTTGATTGCAGTGTCGGGAACATTCCTGAATTGTGAGGGAGTAGGGCTGTACAGTATGCAAAGTGCTTGTAAGTACACATCAACAACTCCTCTCTTAAAGTACACAAGAATGGCTCCTTTGTTAAAGTACACATCAATGACTCCTCTGTTAAAGTACACATCAATGACTCCTCTGTTAAAGTACACATCAATGACTTCTCTGTCAAAGTACACATCAATGACTCCTCTGTTAAAGTACACATCAATGACTCCTCTGTTTAAGTACACATCAATGACTCCTCTGTTTAAGTACACATCAATGACTCCTCTGTTAAAGTACACATCAATGACTCCTCTGTTAAAGAACACATCAATGACTTCTCTGTCAAAGTACACATCAATGACTCCTCTGTTAAAGTACACATCAGTGACTTCTCTGTCAAAGTACACATCAATGACTCCTCTGTTAAAGTACACATCAATGACTCCTCTGTTTAAGTACACATCAATGACTCCTCTGTTAAAGTACACATCAATGACTCCTCTGTTAAAGTACACATCAATGACTCCTCTGTTAAAGTACACATCAATGACTTCTCTGTCAAAGTACACATCAATGACTCCTCTGTTAAAGTACACACAAATGACTCCTCTGTTTAAGTACACATCAATGACTCCTCTGTTAAAGTACACATCAATGACTCCTCTGTTATGGTACACATCAATGACTCCTCTGTTAAAGAACACATCAATGACTCCTCTGTTAAAGTACACATCAATGACTCCTCTGTTAAAGTACACATCAATGACTTTTCTGTTAAAGTACACATCAATGACTCCTCTTTTAAAGTACACACAAATGACTCCTCTGTTTAAGTACACATCAATGACTCCTCTGTTAAAGTACACATCAATGACTCCTCTGTTAAAGTACACATCAATGACTCCTCTGTTAAAGTACACATCAATGACTCCTCTGTTAAAGTACACATCAATGACTCCTCTGTTTAAGTACACATCAATGACTCCTCTGTTAAAGTACACATCAATGACTCCTCTGTTAAATTACACATCAATGGCTCCTCTGTTAAAGTACACATCAATGACTCCTCTGTTAAAGTACACATCAATGACTACCGGGTACTCTGTTAACCCTTTACCACTTAGATATGTATTTTAACGCATTTGTAGTCCCTTAAAAATTTATATTTAATGAAAGACCTTTCTTACAAAAATAATTTTTTTTAAAGGCTTCATATCCAACCCATAGATGCTAATGAGCAGCAAGCAGCATAAATCCTGAACAGACTGCAAGTCACTCTCAGACTGTTCCGGTTTTATGCTGTTTGCACATAGCCATATTCACTTTGCTTCTGAGTGGAACAGGGTTCAAGAACACACCAATGACTTTCTAAAAAGTATACATTACATTATTTCTTGTTATTCCACATTGTTGACTCCATCTAAGTACGAATCTATGACACACTTATCAATATGGAATTTAATCGATATAAAAAATATAGAATCTACTTATTTTTACGGTGTACTTGTATAGCCCCAATTTACAAATACTTTTAAACATTTGCAAAACTTTTTTCCATGGGAAAATACAAAAATCTGTCTTGACATTTGTCAAATAATAACGAGTTGGTAATACTGGGTAATTAATTGTATCTTTTCCATACCCTGATATCTTGTGATGCCTCTATGATCAAACCAAGGATACAATGAAGTGTGTATATTCTATTTTTATCAAGAGCTTTCTAACTTAAACATAATTAATTGAAATCTTACCAAAGACATTATTTTAATGAAAACAAACTTAAATTTATTTAGTAAGCAGTGCCACCATTTAAGCATGCCATTGATTATTTTACGTGGAAAAGTGCCTCCTAGTTTTCAGTACAGACAATATATTAGCCTCACAGTTGTGCTACTGATAAGGAAATCTTATTGGAGTCCTTTTATATCAGACAACATTGTGTTTTGCAGGTAACCATAGCTGCAGGCCCAATGCCGAAATAGAGTTTAACAACCAGAACTATGTGTTGTCCCTTGTTGCAGTTGAGGACATCTCACCTGAGGAGGTACAAATTGTGTTAGATGTTGTTGTTTCAAAGTTTGTGTATTTCAGTCATAAAATAGAAGTCTAGTTCACTAAAATATTTCGTGGATAGGCTTACTTTTATTATGTAAACCAGTTCTTAGTGCAGTTTGTTATACAATTTACCTTTTACCACTTAGATACATATTTTGACACATTTGTAGTTGCTTAGAAAGTTATATTTAATATGAAACCTTACTTACTAGATTCAAGTTTTTAAGGCTTCATTTCCAAGATACTATTGTGCAGCAAACAGCATAAAACCTGGACAGACTGCGAGTTAGTTGCAACCTGTTCTGGTTTTATGCTGTTTGCACATAGCCATTTTCGCTTTGTTTCTAAGTGGGAAAGGGTTAAATGATGACCGTATTCTGGAATGACAGGTTGAGGAAGAAAGGCCATAGAAATAATTGTTTGTAATCTTCAAATGCATTTTGACATTTGTAGGAGATCTGCATCAGTTATTTAGATGAATGTGACAAGGAACGTAGCAGGCACAGCCGACAGAAGATGTTGAGGTACCAGAATCTGTTAAGGCTGCATGTGTTGAACCCTTTCCCACTCAGAAGCTAAGTGGAAATGGCTATGTGCAAACAGCATAAAACCAGAACAGCCTGTGAGTAACTCGCTGTTTGTTCAGGTTTTATGCTGTTTGCTGCTCATCAGTATCTAAGGTTTGGAGATAAAGCCTTTAAATATTGAACCTATTAAGAAAGGTCTTAAAATAAATAAATTTTCTTAGGGACTACAAATATGTGAACATACGTATCTGTTATTTTACTGGTTGGGATTGTGATTGACTTTTCACCTGCATGTTGTTTTGTCCACATTTGACTTGTGAACACGTTCGAGGCCATATTCATTGTTCAATCTTCATGAAACTTTGCCAGAACAATCTTCCTAATCATATCTTGGCAGACTCTGCAACTGGGTTATTTGGAGTTGAAAGCTAGGTCAAACTAAAGAAAAAGGTTGTGTACATTCTAGAGGCCACATTAAATTTTATTTCCCAATCTTGATTAAGCTTGCCTTTTGGTCATAACGTTTGGTCCAATAATATTTCAGTGAAGTTTAAAACTGGGTAATGTGGGGTTTAATACAAGATAACTAGGTGAAAAAATTCTAGTGATTTCTTGGCCAAAATCAAAACTGGATAACATGGGGTAAAAAACAGTCAGTATGTAAATTTTCTATTCTCGGTTGTAACCTCTCTGTCCTCAGTTGTTACTCATGTCCTCAAATATTACCTTCCTGAATTTCAGAGAAAACTACTTGTTCATGTGTGGATGTCCAAAGTGTTTAGAACAAGCAGATGATCCTGATGTCACGTCAGAAGAAGACAGTGATGAGGAAGAGGAGGAGGAAGAAGAAGAGGACATGAATGATATCTATTGATTGCATGCACATTAAGTTTGGGATAAATTTTGCTGTAATGCTCAGTCATGTAGTGTTAAAACACTGCTTAGAAGTTTAAAACTGCAGACACAAGTTTTTTTAATATCAGTACATATATTTAACTACAGTTGTTGATCAATCAAAAAGTATGGTAGATGATCAAGTAGATTATACTCTGTCATTTTTAGTAAGTTTTTCGTTGAGTTGGTTAGTCAGCAGACAAAGTTTTATGTTTGTGGAGCAAGCAAGTTCCACATTACTCATGAGATTTAATTCAAACCTAGATTAGGTTTGGAGGTCGCATTGTAGTAGTGGATATGGTGTCTGCCTTGCGATCTGGAGGTCACTGGTTTGATCCCCACTGTGTGAGGGTTCCTTAGATTTCCCCCATAGACACCCAAAACTCGTTCTAGTCCCAGGAAACAGCTCATATAAGCCTTAGGCTTTCTATGCAATCCAGCTTAAATAAATAAGTTTAAACAAACCTAAAGTTACATGTAGATGTGCAATAAACTTTCGCTCATTGATTTCCACATTTCTGAGTTATTTGCTCTTGAACATATATAGCTTACAATGCAGTGTGAACATATATAGCTTACAGTGCAGTGTGAACATATATAGCTTACAGTGCAGTGTGAACATATATAGCTTACAATGCAGTGTGAACATATATAGCTTACAGTGCAATGTGAACATATATAGCTTACAATGCAGTGTGAACATATATAGCTTACAGTGCAGTGTGAACATATATAGCTTACAATGCAGTGTGAACATATATAGCTTACAATGCAGTGTGAACATATATAGCTTACAGTGCAGTGTGAAACATATATAGCTTACAATGCAGTGTGAACATATATAGCTTACAATGCAGTGTGAACATATATAGCTTACAATGCAGTGTGAACATATATAGCTTACAATGCAGTGTGAACATATATAGCTTACAATGCAGTGTGAACATATATAGCTTACAATGCAGTGTGAACATATATAGCTTACAATGCAGTGTTGTGGTATTAGTCATGTTTATGACAAGCTTTATTTGTAAAATAATGCATGTTTTAAGTACCAGGCATGTTTTAAGTACCAGGCATGTTTTAAGTACCAGGCATAAGTGTTTCTGGCGAGCTCCATATCAGTTACAAATATGAAAAACACGCGGCATCCAAAATACATGTAATATTGTTTGCAGCAAACAGAGTTTGTATGCAGTATGTTAACACATAAATAAAATGGTTTGTTTAACATATATATTATACATAGAATACCATTGAAAACTGACTTTCTTTAGATTGGTAAAGCCTAAAGGGGTTGCATTTTCATGAACATCTTAAGTAACACCTTATCTTGCAATTCAATTTTAAAGTAATCTGTGATTGTTTTATTTGTTATGAAATATAACTAGTTTATTTGTTTGTGAATAACAGTTGTGTATACATTAAAGTTGTATGCATATCAGAATTGTAAAAGAGTTTTCCCATTCATTTTCAGTTTGAGAAACATTAGATTTGAAATGCATAATCTATGCAAACAGATGTATACCTTTACATTGCTTTGCTATTTGATTTAGGCATTTTATGTGAGTACATTATGTAATTATTAGATAATAAATTACATCTTGATATTTGACCCATTTTATTGTTATGTATGTGCATTGCTCTTCTAGATGTGTCAGTAGCGTTAACCTGTTATATCCAAATGTGAAATCTATAGATATAAATGCATGTATGCAAAACAAAACAACCCAATGTATTTTTTTTAAGCAGAAACATACAATGTGGCACATATTTTGGAAAGCTATACTAAAAAATGTTGAAAGTTAATTACTTTGGCTATCAAAACAATTTCAAAGGCTGAAATGGTGTCCAGTGTCTATTTGGAGTAATGTGCCTAAAAACGGAATGCCATAGACAGTAAATCCTTTCCCCCATAAGAAGCAAAGTCGAAATTGCTTTTGCAACCAGCATAAACCAGAACAGCCTGCAAGTAACTCGCAGTCTGTTCAGGTTTTATGCTTTTTGCTGCTCATCAGTAACTAAGTGTTGGAAATGACGCCTTTAAAACTTGAATTTAGTTTTAATAAGGTATTTAACTCGATTTAGATTTTTTTCTGCTAATACCCAGCAATCTTCAATTATTATGCCCCCCTTCGAAGAAAAGGGGGTTTATTGTTTTACACATGTCGGTCGGTCTGTCCACTAAATGGTTTCCGGATCATAACTCAAGACGCTAAGGCCTAGAATCATGAAACTTCATAGGTACATTGATCATGACTGGCAGATGACCCCATTTGATTTTCAGGTCACTAGGTCAAAGGTCAAGGTCACAGCGATTCAAAATAGTTAAATGGTTTCCGGATAATAACTCAAGAACGCTTAGGCCTAGGATCATGAAACTTCATAGGTACATTGATTATGACTGGCAGATGACCCCTATTGATTTTCAGGTAACTAGGTCAAAGGTCAAGGTCACAGTGACTTGAAACAGTAAAATGGTTTCCGGATGATAACTCATGAATGCTTTGGCCTAGGAACATGAAACTTCATTAATACATTGATCATGACTGGCAGATGACCCCTATTGATTTTCAGGTAACTAGGTCAAAGGTCAACTCCGCCAACGACGGTCCCAAGGAGGAAAAAGGAGGAGGGTTGGGCCTGGGGCTAGCAACCCCACCCAGTGAAAAAATGCTTGCTACGGAAATGACAACAAGGGAACAAGCGACAAATGGCGCCGGGAGTGAAGCAGACCAGGCAACTGGACTAATGAAGAATGGGGATCAAAGCCGCAAGGACATCCCCACCCCGATAGCGGAATTCTTGACGCCAAAGCGATGGATCAGAGTTGGATGTTGGAACATGCGAACACTCTACCAGACTGGAAAGCTAGCGCAAGTGGTGAGTGAGCTGAACCGATACAACCTGACCCTTATGGGAGTAACAGAAGCAAGATGGACTGGCTCTGGCAAGCAGAAGGTGAGTTCCGGAGAAGTCATCATCTGGTCAGGAAGAACTGACAACGACCACCGGGAAGGAGTTGCCGTCATCATCAGCAAGAGCAAGGCCAACACCGTGCTACAGTGGAACCCTGTGAACGAGCGCCTGCTGTACATCAGGATGAACTCCAAGTACGCCAAGCTGTCTGTTGTTGTGGGTTACGCACCAATAGATGATGCGGAAGAAGAGGACAAGGATGCATTCTACGCCGCCCTTCAAAGTGTTTTAGAAGACATCCCTCAACACGACGTGCTGATGATGCTCGGCGACTTCAATGCTAAGGTTGGCTGTGACAACAAAGACAGAGAGAGGACCATGGGATGACATGAAATGGGTGTGATCACCGACAACGGGGAATGACTAGTCAACTTCTGTCAACAGAACGACTTGGTCATAGGAGGGACCCTCTTGCGCACAAGGAGATCCACAAATAAACATGGACATCACCAGACGGCAGGACCGAGAACCAGATCGACCACATCATCAGTAACGGTCGGTGGAGGCACTCTCTGCAGGACGTGCGTGTGATGCGACATGCAGATATCGGCAGCAACCATAGTCTTCTGGTGGCCAAGGTGACTATGAAGCTCAGGAAAGCCAAGACGGGAGGCATCAAGAACCAACGCTACAATGTCGTCAAGTTGAAAGACCCAAAAGTGAAAGAAGAGTTTAGGTTAACCCTCAGGAATAGATTTAGTATTTTGGAAGATGAGGCAGCACTGACCATTGAAGGCTTCAACAGAGTAATGAAAGAGACAGGAGAGGAAGTTCTGGGCTTCAGAAAGAGCAAGAAGACAAAACGGATCTCAGAAGAAACGTGGTCTGGTATAGAAGAAAGAAGACAGATCAAAAAGAAACTGTTGGACACCAAATCCCTATGACTTAAGGAAAAAATCTCAAAGGAATATAGTGAGAAAGCCAAGGTGGTGAAGACATCAGCCAGAAGAGACAATAGGAGGTACATAGAGAGGCTGGCAGAGGAGGCGGAGACAGCAGCCGAGCACAATGACATGAAGACGGTGTAACAGAACACCAGGAAGCTGAAGGGCGACTACGGCCAGCACCATGACCTTCCTGTGAGAGCTGAAGATGGAACTCATTTCACTGTGGAAGAGGAGAAGCTGAAGAGATGGAAGCAACACTTCGAGTCCATCCTAAACCGCCCAGACCCACCAATCCTAGCCGACATTCCTGAAGCTGAAGAGGACCTTTACATCAACCTCGGCAACATCACTGTAACGGATGTCAATGAAGCCATCCATAAGCTAAAGAATGGGAAGGCGCCTGGCGACGATAGAGTGTGCCCTGAGATGCTGAAAGCAGAAGACACAGTGACGCCGCAGCTTCTTTGCCAGATTCTTCAAAAGATTTGGGACAGTGAAGAAGCGCCAAGCGAATGGAAGACCGGTGTAGCGTAAAAGATGCAAGACCCGTAAAATATGCAAGTTCCGGTTCCGGTCATGTGAATTTTACGTTAGGCTCTGTAAAAAGGGCAAGACCCGTAAAAAGTGCAAGTCTTATATTGTTTTGCAATGACTTTGGTATTTAATTGGAGAAAAACATCACTAATAAAGAGTGTGAATGGGTCGACGTTCGTTTCTTCAAGATTGGGCAAAAAAACATTACCATGCGGGTAAGACTAATTTTCGGACATAACTCTTTTCGGATATACGGATAGACTTTCAAACTGAGCTCCAATTTGAGTTTTAGGAATTATTGATTTTTCGCCACACTTGATATGTGTATGTATAAATAGCGTCGTGTGTTTTTAAATTTGTAAAATAAAGCGTGCAGAAATGTTTATGTGAGCTATTTTCTTGTTTTAATGTGAATTTTCGACCATAAAATATGCAAGTCAGGCGTCTTAAGTGTTTAATACTACCCAACATTAATCTTATTTAACAAAGAGAGCTTAATTATAATGTAATTGCTCACAATCAAACCTGACAAGCCTTAAGACAAAGTTTGTTGCATTATGTGCGGTAGAAAATGTACCATATGTTATTTAAATCAGGCAATAAGGCCGTAAAATATGCAAGTCAAGGTTATTAACTCACTGGCATTTTATATGGAAATATCCCTCAATATTCCCTTTTTTTTTGTTGCAAAATGAAAAAAAAGTGATTTATTTCACATTTTATTGCCCATAAATTTCATTTTGACAAACTTTTCAAAATACAGTTGTCGGTTTAGGCAAGCACTGCATAAATTTACTCACTTAAATCATCATAAAAACCCTTATCATTTTACAAAGAAATCGAAGAACTATGCAATAGGTGTCCCAAGCACTGCGTACATTTACGAAGTATTACATTTATAAAAAAAGTGGTGTGGTAGTTTGAATTTCACTAATACAGTATTTTTGGGAAGTATCTTTTAACATAAATTTACGCACTTAAATCAATATAAAACCCTTGCAAATTTACAGACTATTTATACCTGGAGAACTGTAACAACTGGAGAGGCCTCACTTTACTATCTCTCACCAGTAAGATCTTCAGCAACATCATCCTCCAACGCATCACAACAGCAGTGGACGGTATCCTTCGCCAGGAATATGCCAGCTTCAGGAAAGTCAAGTCCTGCATTGACCACATCGTTCCGATGCTTGTTATCAAACCACTCGGGTTACGCCCTCGTGGTTTAACTCCTACGCATCGGAGCTCCATACCGTTGGTTATTACTGCAATAACCAACAGTTACCCGTCGATTATTTCTTAATTATACAAGCGATTTTGACCCATTTGGCGCTGACGTCATTTCAGAGAAAAACCAGGATGAAGTTGACGTACTGTTTTGCGCGATATTTTCTCGTAATTATTTTCTAATCAGCATACCTCGCTGATTATCTTTGATAAAGGTAAAGGAAGCTCAGCTATAAATAGGATAGCATATTCTGGGGAAAAGATTTTAAAATATTTTGAAAACGTTTATTTTAAATCAGTTATATTCAATCCATTATATGTTTATAGATAAATGAAACAAGTATACATTTTCTGTATTGTATTTGACATTTGCCGTACTTCTGTAATTAAATTGTGAATGAAAACGTGTATAATTCAAGTTTAATGCGATCATGAGTGTAAAGAAAACGAATTATTTCGAACCTGCCATTTGAAAACGTTATAGCGAGTATGGTATATAAACCCGCATAATAGCCGTGCGACATCTATGAAACTCGTTTTACATAGGAATATCCTTTGTCAAAGGTATAAAGGGCAGATAAAAATGCATCTCCTATACGTATGAAGATATGGCACGAATGCCCCCATATTCCACTTTTGTCTAAAAGCTACACTTGCGTCTTAAATAAGCTGACCGTGGCCATTTTTTATTTTGACCTAGATGTATGACAGTTCCCTTTGCGGTAATGAGACGGGTGATGGCCGCGACGTTTGGTCTCATTTGTTACTGCTTTATGCTCTTTTAAAATCGCATGATGAATGACAAAGTTACAGTCCTTAAAGTTTAAAGTCTAAGTGTGAAATTGACCTTTGAAGTAGATGAGTTTTACCCGAGACTCTCAATTAAATTGCCTTTTTTAACGTTTTCAGTTCATTGTGCATGGCGCGTCGGAAGCTGCCAATTATTGGGGCCGCGGAGCTTGTTCATAAATCGTAAAATATTATTTCTTTATATGTATACATGAGTATTGTAACAACAAAAAATGCTTTTGTATCGACCATATACTGCAAATATATTACTTGACAAATATAAATCCGATGTTAAGTTTCAAACCTCTTTCTCTAGTACAAGTTGTGTTCCGTCCGTCCGTCCGTGCACAATTTTTTTCCGGGCTATTTCTCAGCAACTATTGACCGGAATTAAATGAAACTTTATAAGAAGCTTCACTACCAAGAGATGTGCATATTATCAACGGGTTCTGGTCGGATGATTTTCCACAGAGTTATGGCCCTTTGAATTTTTCTATAATTTTTTTAGATGGGCGCTTTAGCGCCCGTCTAAAGTGCTTAGTGTGAAATTCAGGTCGATACGACTAGGTATGATTAACCCAATACCCGGTTGCGTATCCGCGCAAGAAAGAGTTGTATAATTTATGCAAGAGGTTTGAGTTCTCCAATTATGTGTATTCACAAATGGCAAAATTATATTAATATCGTGTTACATTCAATATTTTCGAACGGTGTTTTATAGAAAAGAGTCAATAAACAATGATCGTATTGTACGTGTCGCGGAGGAGATTGTTTATGAATGATTAAAATAGTCCACTTTCTGCTGCGTGTGCGTGACGTAGTATTTTCGCTCAGCTCATTCATAAATCTGAGGCTGGCGATAAACAAAGGGGAGTCCGTGTGAGAATAACGCAGTAGTATAAGGTTACGCTTGTTTATATTCACAGGTCTCAATTAATAATACGTTGACCAAGAGTTCAACAATTATTACAGGGATACGATAGACAACATAAAAAAATGTTTCATTATCGCTGAAACTGTTAAAAAAAAACATTTAAATATAACAATAATATTCTCTAAAAAATGTAGTCTTGCTGTTTTGAAATAAGGTTTGGAATTTTGTTTTCTAAATAACTTAATTCAAAACAAAAGTTTAATTATAGTGTTTTTTACTTGTTAGTCGCATATTTACCGCATTATAATGTGTGTTATAATAGGCAAACCATACATTAGTAAAATTCAATCTGCCTTCGCACATAGAAGGAATGGGTCAATTAGGTGCTGCGTTTCCTTTGCTTACTTCAGTTAGAGGTCACTTATTTAAGTAATAGCAATCACAAGGCTCCGACTTCAAAGGAATTGCGGAGCTTTCTTACATAATAAAAGTCGTAGTCGCATGGTATTTGCGTTTTGCGTCCTTTTTGGTCACGTGGTTCTTTTTCACGGTTGTTTTGGTATTCATGATATATGAGGCTATTAATAGATGCGTCTGTTGATAAACAAAGGAAAGTTTACGGGTTATAACAACGCAATAGGTTACGCTCTCGCATACAACTCAATGACGTAGTACAGGTCGTAAAATGAGAGATTCGGGAAAAAGTTGACGCTTATTTATATCAAAGACCCATATTATCTATAGGTCAACAATAATCTCAGCGATACGATAGACAAAAAAAAGTTTCATAATTGCTAAACCCGAATATAACAAACAATTTATAATAATAATACGAATGCAATAGCAGAAGGTTAGTAGAAGGTTAAGCTTGTTTATATTTACAGTTCTCAATACATAGACAGTTGGATATGAGTTCATGAATTACTACAGGCATACTATAGGCAACCTCGAAAATGCTTTTTAATCGCTAAAACCGAAAACAACCTAATATATTATATTAAATATATTTATAACAATAAATGTCTTTTAAAAATGAAGTCGGCGTATACGCTGACTTTGAAATAAAGTTAGCAATTTACTTTTCTAAATAATTAAATACAATTAAACAAAAGTTTAACTATTGTGTTGTGTTTTTCACTTGTAAGCTGCATATTCACCGCATGAAATGTGTGTTAGCATTGTCAAACCACACATTAGTGTGAGTAAAATAAAAAATATACTACGGGAGAGCACTTCATATGTGTCCTCATATGCCTTGTTATGAGTATCTTTCTTCACTATCGAAATATATCGTATGTTTATATTTGATTTAAACGCAGTTTTCTTTCGACACATTTAAATCACACGTCAATAGCGCCGTCATGCGAAAATGGGTCTTATGCGTTTCGGCAAGCGTTTGTTAAACCCAACATGTGCTTTTGCGCAGTCAGGCCATAGGCGATGCTGTTCGCTTTAAAATCACTCAATATGTTATGTTTCTCCTTACCAGAAGGAGTGATAGCTGAGTGGGCTATTTATATGATGGGCGCATATGGAATAAGACCCATTTTCACATGACGAGGGTCATTACAAATCTCATTGCGAATTGAAAATGCCACATTTAAGAACAATGCTTTTTGATACAAAATTGAATTGAAAATAGCAAACTTGTTAATAATGGCAGCCTATCCACACATTAAGGAATGATCTCCAGACGTGCTGACCAAGTACGGCAAACATTGTGGTATGATAATTAAACGATTTTCTCTTATCGTGACACTATACTATTTCGCTAATGATTGTTTTCTCATCTTGGAGGCGAAAGTGAAATTCTGCGAGATGGATTGTAACGCGTAATTGTAACAGGGCCACAATTTGTGTCGTTTGAGCATACAGAGAGTAGTCCGGAATTCCTTACACTGAACAGTGCTACATCCTTTGAATTGAGCACATACGCAGTGATGAAGCAAAAATTCAGAGGTTGTAACTCGAATCAGCTTATTAAATATTCGAAAATATTCATGCGTGTCTGTTGGCGTTATGTAAAAGTCACTAAGATGAAAACTGAAACAGCTACGCCTAAAAGCGCATGAGTGCTCTATACCTATGTTTATGTTAGCGTTGTTGACACCGTGTGAACTGCTCGGGTAATAAGTAAAGCATAAACAGCAATGTTTATATACTTTTATTCCTCCATATACAAGATACGAAGATTGTTGTATATTTTGAATGTGTATATGGTGTCAAAAATCAAAAGTTTTGTACACGGAACTTTCATTATGAATTTATATTCTTGGTGAGATAGTCATTTTATATAAGAAAAAAAATATTCCTTTAATATGGTGACTGCAAATTTTCTTTATATTAAGTTATCATTACCATTTTCATCATACTTTCTATGCTTTCAGAACTTCCAAAAAGCATGTTGTTTTTATTTTGTCTTAGTTATTTCTATGAAATAATAAGGATGATAAAAAGTGCACACAAAACTCGACCCGTGCGCTATGACACACACTTTATAAAGTTGAATGGCGTGTGTTCATTTCAAACTTGCGATTGATTTTCAAAAATGAATTGCGTGTTAAATTATGCAATAGCGAACATCTTCAGTGCCTTCAGCGCTTTGATTTATTGTCCCCTCAACTACTGTGCCCTCAAGACGTTTCCTTTTATCTGAATATATAGTGCAATATTGTGACCAAAAAAAAAATCCGACGGTTTCTTGTTTGAATTGCTCTTAAAGCGATAAGGAAGTGTTTGTTCTTTCTTATCGATCAGGCATTTAGACTTTGACAAACAATAATAATGTACATGAAAAAAGAAATGTAAAACACAATCATTAACATAAACAAGAGGGCCATGATGGCCCTGAATCGCTCACTTGACTAACCAAATACAATCCCAACCCAGATTTCATCAAAATAAACATTCTGACCAAATTTCATAAAGATTGGATGAAAACTGTGACCTATATTGTCTACACAAGGTTTTTCTATTATTTGACCTAGTGACCTAGTTTTTGATCCCAGTTGACCCAAATACTATCCGAACCCAGATTTCATAAAGATAAACATTCTGATCAAATTTTATAAAGATTGGATGAAAACTGCGACCTCTATTGTCGATACAAGGTTTTTCTATTATTTGACCTAGTGACCTAGTTTTTGACCTTGTGACCTAGTTTTTGACCCAAGATGACCCAAATATAATCCCAGCCCAGATTTCATCAAGATAAACATTCTGACCAAATTTCATAAATATTGGATGAAAACTGTAACCTCTACTGTCTACACAAACAAATTGTTGACAGTTTTTCTATTATTTCACCTAGTGGCCGTATTTTTTTTTTACCTCAAATGACCCAAATACAATCCCAAGCCAGATGTCATCAAGATAAACATTCTGACAAAATTTCATAAAGATTGGATGAAAACTATGACCTCTACTGTCTACACAAGGTTTTTCTATTATTTGACCTAGTGACCTAGTTTTTGACCCCAGATGACCCAAATACAATCCCAACCCAGATTTCACCAATATAAACATTCTGACTAATACGAACTAAAAAACAATACAAACAATAACATACAATAACAACATCATATTAATGATAATAATTAATAATAAGTACAGTAACATAACAAAAACATAGTAATCTAATACTATAAAACAACTCCCAAGTTCTTTTGGATTAACTCATCCTTTTCTTTCATTTATATTTTTGCATATAAACTATTATTGTTTACTTTTTCTTAAAGTACTAAGTCAGCCGTGGGAAAATCTATTTTTAAACGGATTGACCTACTGGCAATCCTTAATAAGAAATTTCGGCCAATCAGCGCCATCGTTTTATAAGCGCATCAACCAATTAAAACGCCGCTTTTTAACAGCGTTAGGCCTATCCACTGTAAAGCACTGCGTCTTTTTAACGCTTCATATAAAGGTTATATATTTTTAAACCAATAGATTTTTATTAAGGCACCGCACCAACACTGCAAAGTTTTATATTTATACCAATGGTACAGCCCAGTAAAATCGGGCTGTCCATTTTATGGCCGTTTTCGGCTTTTTTATGCAGAGTTCTATGTTAAGCAGTGTGCTCGGGCAATGGTTTTTAACCGAAGTCCCGAGGGTAAATAACCCCATTAGTCAGTATAAAGATTGGAAAACTGTGACTTCTACTGTCTACACAAGGTTTTTCTATTATTTGACCTAGTTTTTGACCTAGTGACCTAGTTTTTGACCTCAGATGACCAAAAAACAATTCCAACCCAGATTTCATCAAGATAAACATTCTGACCAAAGTTCATAAAGATTGGATGAAAACTGCGACCTCTATTGTCTACACAAGGTTTTTCTCTTATTTGACCTAGTTTTATACCTAGTGACCTAGTTGTTGACCCCAGATGACCCAAATACGATCCCAACCCAGATTTCACCTAGATAAACATTCTGACAAAATTTTATAAAGATTGGAAAACTGTAACTTCTACTGTCTACACAAGGTTTTTCTATTATTTGACCTAGTTTTTTACCTAGTGACCTAGTTTTTGACATCAGATGACCCAAAAACAATTCCAGCCCAGATTTCATCAAGATAAACATTCTGACCAAAGTTCATAAAGATTGGATGAAAACTGCGACCTCTATTGTCTACACAAGGTTTTTCTCTTATTTGACCTAGTTTTTTACCTAGTGACCTAGTTGTTGACCCCAGATGACTCAAATACAATCCCAACCCAGATTTCATCAATATGAACATTCTGACCAAATTTCATAAAGATTGGATGAAAACTGTGACCTCTACTGTCTACACAAACAAATTGTTGACGGACGCACGCACATACGGACGCCGGACATCACATGGTCACATAAGCTCACCATGTCACTTCGTGACAGGTGGGCTAAAAATATGTGTATCGCTTTACAAAACATTATTCAGCAAAATTGTCGATTTTTAAAATAAATTTCTTTGTTTTGCATCAACTGAACATTGCCTATGCAGCACAAAATTCGAGGAAGAAAACAATCAAATTATCCCCGCTTTGTCCAACAATAAGAGAATTTGTTTTTTCGTCGAAATGGATCGCCTCTGGTCTGTACACACCATCGGCATGTGTCGCTATAATGTTAGCATCTTCGTCTGTGTCATTAACGTGCATGATTACGGAGTTCTTGCAGCAGCATACAAAGATGTGACCCTTGGTAGTGACGCTTACACCAGTCGGAAATGCGAGTTCAGGTCGACGTATTGAGCGTTTAGGTTGTTCTCCTTTAAGGTCCAGGATGCGTATTTTATTATTCCTGTAGTCAGTTACAAACATTGTATTGAGTTGTCTGTTAATTTTGAGCCTTTGCACAGTGGGAAAATAGTTGTCTTCAACTCTGTTTTGGAATACTATTGCTGCAAGTTGCCCACATGGCTTGTATTTAAACACGGTGTCAAATGACCCGATGTACAGGTATCCATCGTGACTCCCAATGGCACTACATTCGTGGTTCAGTTTAAACATTTTCTCTGTTTTTAAATCGTTGTTTTTGACAGAAATAAAATGTACTTCGTGTCTCTGACGTTTGTCGCAGACAGTAACAGCAGCAATGTCGTCCGTACTGATGCAAACATCCATTGGCCAATCAGGCAACCGTATTTGTGATACAATTTTGAAAGTTTTGTCTAGAAGTTTGACTTTACAATTCATGGAATCTACGAGCACTATGGACTCGTCGGGAAGTTGTGTAATTCCAGTAACGTTACATGTCAGTTCATCTTTCTGTAGTATCGTGGTGGATTTAATGTTGTAGAAATGGCGCTCTCTTATCCGGAATGTTGTCTCACCTTGAGACTTACCTGCGGGATATGGAGTTGGGTCTAATGCACTGAAAGTTCAAGTAGTTAAACATTAGAATTCGTCAACAGCAATAACACTTTAGTGTTTTAATTCTATTTATTATGATCAAAATAACTTTAAATAAGGTTTAATATACAATGTATAACATTTTCAAATAAAGTATTTGATAAAGTGGTGTTAGTAGGTTACTAATCATTAGTGATATTTCATCGGTGTGCATGTTTTCAGAATGGTTTTTAAAATAATAATTATAGCGTCACAGTTAGTACATTATTTATTATTTATAACACGACTAAGGTAAGTAATTGGTATATAAGCTATTATGATTTTATTTTGCGATGAATATATTTATTTTGTTTTGTTATTTTTTATGTTTGAGTAGTACATAAAGTTATTTAGCTATTTTAATTGATAATTTCATCGACATGTAATGCAACATTTACAGTAGACATCGAGGCGTGAATAGCAGCAATCATGAATTAAAATATGTTTATAAAACATGTTTTGAAAACTACCTGTCAATAAAATTGAAGTGAACTAATTTGTGAGCAAGAATGAACTCGTTAAACCACGTCTTTGCACACAAACTGCTTATAATACACGCTTGTTTATAATAAGTAAAATTTACTTTTAAGAAATTTAGAAATATTACACTAACCTTGGATTGACCTGCTCAGGCCGTCTAGGTAAAGGGTCGAATGGGATTTGGTAACCATTTGAACTCGAGGTACTCGGCACTGAACCCATCTGTCTGATTATGAAGAATGTGATGATGTTTTGCGTTAACCCACTACTGATATATTGCCTTTAAATAAGCGAATTTCGTCTTCGTTTTTTATTACCTTATAATATACCACACACACAAACATGTATTACTTCCGCCAAACCTCAAAACTAAACCATCAGGTTCGAAGCATAGCTTCTTACTTTTACAATACCAATACGCGGTGCAATCAGTTTACAAAATATCACAGTAATGGGTAAAGAACAGACACATGCATGATTATTATAATTATTCAATCGTGTCGAGATCATATTCCATGCTGTAGTGTATCCGTTTCAACGGGCGATTTTCATTCTATTTTGTCTGCTGAACTTTTAATTCAATCGTCCTTGACGTTATTTCTGTCAATTATTCACATGAGTTGGCAGTTCCCATTACCGATGTAATATATACCGTGCTTCCAAAGATCGAGCAACTGTTTCTCCTTAGAAAAATAAATAAATTCTTACTTAGCAGCAATTATTTCTTCAAAAGGAACATATATATATTTAATATTTAAAAAAAACGTTACTAAAACACGCATAGTAGATCTTCGATATTTTGATGTAATCTACCATTTGAATCAGAAAAAGGCGCCAAGTTTTCTGTCAATGGGCCATTATACAATTCAATACGTTTTTTTATAACGGCTGCTCAATTTCATATTATTCACAGGGTAAATAATGCATATTGTTTCAGACAGTTAATCTTTAAAACCGATATCAATAGTTCGCATAGTCAGTTTGTTTTGTGCGCTCATGTTAAAGCTTGATTACAATATTCAGCATTCTAAATGTGGTATCATACACAGGTGATTAGCGTGTGGCTACGATATTAATTAGTAAACACATCATTTTGAATGAAAAATAATCAAATTATAACGAAAAATCAACTTCTCTAAAAAAATGCACATCAAATATAGTTGATAAGGAAAACTTTTTTCAGAGAAGTTGATTTTTCGATAATTTGATTATTTTTCATTCAAAATTATGTGTTTACTAATTAATATCGTAGCCACACGCTAACCACCTGTGGTATCGTGTACTTATTCAGTGCAACCTCAATATGTTATGGGTTGGGAATTCTGTTAAAATGTGCCTTACCATTTGTCCACAGTGACAGTAGGAAATATTGAAAATAAGCTGAATCAGATGTGATAACATCTTGACGGTCTTTTATTCGTGTATGTAGATAAATGCACTCGCGTTTAAAATTGAATGCGCCATGCATAAATACCGGTAGGCGTTTAAAATTGAATGTGCCATGCATGAATACCGGTAGATATACACAATTTGCAATCCGATCCAAATTGCGCGTCCGAGAAAGCACTTACATATATGAAGATTTATCTGAAGTCTCGATTGTGTATATATAGGACGCCGAATGGCTTTGTAAAGATATGTCGTAAATTAATAATTACTCCGCTTTAGAGTTATGTAAGTATATTGATATGAATGCACAAATTATAATTCGTATTATGTTAGGAATGCATAATTATTTTACCATAACTATATCCATACCGAAACAATAGATAGCGCATTGAAAAAGGTGCACTTGTTACCCTGAAGACAAGTACTGGCAGCTTACCGGGCCATTCATTGTTGGCTTTTATTTTTCGACTTATATATCAATATCATAAACAAGGGCTGTTTGTAAAACATGCATGCTCCCCATATGGGCTGTCAGTTGTAGTGGCAGCTATTGTGTGAATACGTTTTTTGGCACTGTGACCTTGACCTTTGACCTAGTGACCTGAAAATCAATAGGGGTCATCTGCGAGTCATGATCAATGTACCTATGAAGTTTCATGATCATTGGCATAAGCTTTCTTGAGTTATCATCCGGAAAACATTTTACTGTGTCAAGTCACCGTGACCTTTGACCTAGTGACCTGAAAGTCAATAGGGGTCATCTGCGAGTCATGATCAATGTACCTCTGAAGTTTCATGATCCTAGGCGTAAGCGTTCTTGAGTTATCGTCCGGAAACCATTTTTCAAAGTTGAGTCACCATGACCTTGACCTTTGACCTAGTGACCTGAAAATCATTAGGGGTCATCTGCGAGTCATGATCAATGTACCTATGAAGTTTCATGATCCTAGGCGTAAGCGTTCTTGAATTATCGTCCGGAAACCATTTTTCAAAGTTGAGTCACCGTGACCTTGACCTTTGACCTAGTGACCTGAAAATCAATAGGGGTCATCTGCGAGTCATGATTAATGTACCTATGAAGTTTCATGATCCTAGGCATAAGCGTTCTTGAGTTATCATCCGGAAACCATTGTACTATTTAGGGTCACGGTGACCTTTGACCTAGTGACCTGAAAATCAATAGGGGTCATCTGCCAGTCATGATCAATGTACCTATGAAGTTTCATGATCCTAGGCATAAGCGTTCTTGAGTTATCATCCGGAAACCATTTTACTATTTCGGGTCACTGTGACCTTGACCTTTGACCTAGTGACCTGAAAATCAATAGGGGTCATCTGCGAGTCATGATTAATGTACCTATAAAGTTTCATGATCCTAGGCATAAGCGTTCTTGAGTTATCATCTGGAAACCATTTTACTATTTCGGGTCACGGTGACCTTTGACCTAGTGACCTGAAAATCAATAGGGGTCATCTGCCAGTCATGATCAATGTACCTATGAAGTTTCATGATCCTAGGCATAAGCATTCTTGAGTTATCATCCGGAAACCATTTTACTAGTTCGAGTCACAGTGACCTTGACCTTTGACCTAGTAACCTGAAAATCAATAGGGGTCATCTGCCAGTCATGATCAATGAACCTATGAAGTGTCATGATCCTAGGCATAAGCGTTCTTGAGTTATCATCTGTAAACCATTTTACTATTTCGGGTCACCGTGACCTTGACCTTTGACCTAGTGACCTGAAAATCAATAGGGGTCATCTGCCAGTCATGATCAATGTACCTATGAAGTTTCATGATCCTAGGCCTTGAGTTTTCATCCGGAATTCATCTGGTGGACGGACTGACCGACCGACGGACCGACATGTTCAAAACAATATACCCCCTCTTCTTTGAAGGGGGGCATAAAAAGTAAAGTTAAATACTGTGTATGTACAGCATGCATTTCAGCTAGATGTTCTCATCAATTAATGTACTTAGATAATTATAAACACTTAGTTGATGAAATTTTCTCTTTTGTCCACAGCCCCAATTTGACACCATACACATGGCTGCATTTTGTTCCTGATAAAAATTAAACAAGAGCTGTCAGAGGACAGCGCGCTCGACTATTCAAGTGCTTGACAGTATAACGTAAGCCATCATGGGGAAATTGTTCATATTCAATAATTTATTAGACGATCTTTCAAAAATAAAAAAAGGAAAGAAAAAAAAAGTTGGGGGGGGATGGGGGGGGGTGAGAGGGGGTATAATGTGATGTGAGGTGTGGTAGTTTATTCGATGTTAAAAAAAATTGGGGGGGGGGGTGGGGGGGTAGGGGGGGGAGTGAGAGGGGGGTATAATGTGGGGTGTGGTAATTTATTAGATGTTTAAAAATAAAAAATGGGGGGGGGAGTGCGGGGTAGGGGGGAGTGAGAGGGGGGTATAATGTGGGGCGTGGTAATTTATTAGATGTTTAAAAAAATAAAAAATTTAGGGGGGTGGGGGTGGGGGGTAGGGGGGGGTGGGAGGTGAGAGGGGGGTATAATGTGGGGTGTGGTAATTTATTAATGTTTTAAAAAAAAAATGGGGGGTGAGGTTGGGGGGGGGGAAGGGATTCTGGTAGGGGCGTGGGGTATTGTTTGGGTGGAATCCATTGTGGTGTTCAGGTAAGTGTTGTTTTGTCAAAGTAATAATAAAATGTGATCATAAATAAAGAAGTTATGGCAATTTAAGCAAAATGTTCAATTATCTAAGTGTAAAAGGGGCCATAATTATGTAAAAATGCTTGATACAGTGGTCTGCTCTTGATTATAGGTTGGGGTCATGTTGGTAAACAAGTATGCAACATATAAAAGCAATATGTCAAAGGATATAGGAAATATTTGGGGTAGTACGCAAACTATAACATAGATTTAACAAATATATGCATATTCTAAGTATAAAAGGGGCAATAATTATGACAAAATGCTTGATAGAGTTGTCTGCTCTTGTTTATAGGTTGGTGGGATGTTGGTAAACAAGTATGCAAAATATAAAAGCAATATGTCAAGGGACAATGAAAAAAATATTAAATGATCTCACACTGACATGAACAAATATCCTCTATTTATTAAACATGAAATTTAAACTTATTGCATTTGTTTCCCCTGTATATAAGAAAGATATAATAGTGTATTACCTCCCCTGTCCTGCTAATATTTATATAAATCAACAAAATTAAACATTAACACAATATTTAATATACAAAATATACAAAAAAATCTCATATTCTGATAATATTTTTACTGATCCACTTTATTTTACTCAAATGATGATGTTTCATTAGACTGATAATTATAGAATTAGGATTACAGACCAGTTGCTTCAGTTATATTGTTCAGAGTTCGCCCTGTTGGCCGCGTATGCGTTCCTGAGTTATCATTCCAAAACCATTTTACCATTTCGAATCACCGTGACCTTGACCTTTGACCTTGTGACCTCAAAATCAATAGGGGTCATCTGCGAATCATGATCAATGTTCCTATTAAGTTTCATGATCCTAGGCCCAAGCGTTCTTGGGTTATCATCCGGAAACCACCTGGTGAACGGACCGACAGACAGACCGACCGACCGACAGACATGTGCAAAGCAATATACCCCCCCCTTCTTCGAAGGGGGGCATAACAATAAAACTCTGGAGTGTCAGTTTGTCTTCAAACGGAAAACTTTTTTAAAACTTTCTCTAACAAGGGACAACAACTCAATGGTTACGTGTCTGATTTAGTCCATATTTAACACCGTCCAAAATTGCATTTGGGCCGCGATGTAGGAAACAGGGCTTAAAGGGATCTTTTCACGGTTTGGTAAATTGACGAAATTGAAAAAAGTTGTTTCAGATTCGCAAATTTTTGTTTTAGTTATGATATTTGCGAGGAAACAGTATTACTGAACATTTACCATAGTCTAATATAGCCATTATATGTATCTTTTGACAATTTAAAACCTAAAAATTATAAAGCGTTGCAAAGCGAAACGATTGAATAATTTGGAGAGTTCTGTTGTTGTCGTTTAAATTTACGAAGCTACGAAGATTGCTTATATAAGGTATAAAATACTAAAAGTGTGTATATCGGCAGAATAGCCGAGAGGGCTAAAGCGTTTTTACTTCAGACTAATTCCAGGACTCCCTGGGTCACTGGTTCGAGCCCTGGTACCGGCTACATTTTTTTCCTTTTTTAAAATTTTATTCTTGATTTTTTACTTGAGCTTTTAAGATCCAATGTTTACATTTATCAATATAAAGCTTTTAATGAAAAACTTCAAAATATACCAAAATCTGTGAAAAGGCCCGTTTAACGCAGGCACGTAAATTGTTGTCCCAAATTAACTTGTTCTGTCTGCAGAGGCTTATTAGGTAAGAAACTTTCCGCCTTAACTTGATTTTTACTAGGTGCCTGCCTGCCTTTACACGAAATTATAAAGCAGACAGTGTAACTCACTAGCTGTCAACTAATTGATGGAATACAGACGACTTCGATCGCACTGGAGGTTCACTTCAACAAAGCTCACTAACTGCTAACTCTGACGAACTAGAAACATTCAATAACTTGTATTTTATATGGTCATATATTTATTGATAAATAAAACATTACACCATTCACATAAAAGTATTAATATCACAATATATGAGGAAGCCTGCAAATCTGACAGTAAATGCTCGGGTTTTGTCAACAAACATGCAAATAAAGCTCACTTGAAAGCCAAATCAAACATTCAAGATACGACATACCAGTATCATTAGTACATTAGGCAACATAAATATGAAACAAACAAAAAAATCTAATTATCTTATCTTAAACAAATAAAGACACGCACACACACACAATCATCATGGGACCATTTTACTAAATGGTGTATAGCAATTTGCAATAAAGATACATGTTTAAAACATCAATAATTGCTTTGTATCTCAATCTTTTATTACGTCTGAATACTTTCTTAACGTGTTAATTTTGCTGGTATCTTCTTCACGTCCTTCAAATAAAGAATATTTTTTTGAAGAAACGAAAATTAGTCTAACTTAAAGTTGCCTTACGATCTATCATTAGACAGAGTCAAGTTTTGCAGTCACAAATAACAGCCATATCTGTGAAATGGAGTACATAATATTATTATTGTCCATTAACACTTCTATCTACTCTTTACTGAATTAGTGTACTTCTGGTATTTTTAATAGTGTCATCATAATGATAATTTATTGACTTTAGTTTAAGCTGCTGTACTACTAAAGTTTATAGATATATAGGATTATATAGAGTATATTGATGTTCAGGGACAATTACCGGTAAAAGAAGTGTTGATATTTTCTAATTCAGTCATCTTCCAAAATTAAAATTTCTTGTCAGTGGCAATTATTTGAATGCAATTATCACAAGGCCTATTTCAAAGCAAAATCTGAATAGAATCTTGAAACAATAAAAACAAGTATTGTAAAATCTTAATTACTAGTATCACAAATAAAATATCAATGCACATTAAGCAAATCATGCACAGATAAAAAAAAACTGTCACAAAAAATCATTCCATAAATAATAATTGAAAACATGTTCACAAAATATCATACAAAAAATTGGTTTTATAAGAAACTATGCCATTCATGCATTCTTTACTGTATGATGTTAACTCATTCACAACTAGAACATGTTTATCTACCGTCTATAAACTTTTATTTAACAATGCCTTGTAGTTCATTTACAATTATATGCATTATTTGTATACTGCGCAACCATAGAAACATGTTTGAATGTAGATAATATTTTAGTGTTTGAATCGATTTTGCTAAAATCTTCCATTTTACTGAAAACGCCTATCTTATGAATCAACAGTTAAAAACTGGTTGATATTGCAATGAAGGATTTTTCAATGACCATGTGTACTTCTGACTGCCTTTCTGTTACAAATTCTGTAAAAATTTGTCATGTTTTCACGAACTCTTCTTTGTTCGAGAATCAGTATCTTTGTTCGAGAATCAGTATATGATTGTAGTTGTTTTAAGGGGGGGGGGGGGGGGGTATAAATCTTTAAAACTTCAAATTATTTAACAGAATTTTTCTTTCAAACAAACAAATGCAAAACACACACCAAAAGCTTTTCACTCAAACATTTTCCAAACATTTTCCACAATGTTTACTCACTCAAATAAATTCCACAATAACTTCCATAGCAAGAATTTTGCACATTTAACAAACACGTTCTAACAATCACACCAATAATGACCAATGCCATGAAATGCTTCAATGTTTCATAATTAGAACACATTATCATCCTTATTTACATTTCAATTCCCATGAATGGCAGGCAGACGACTTTTTATTTTTCACAAATGTATCTTAATGCATTTCATTTCCTGACTGAATGAAAAGATGATAAGGAATATAATCCTTGTCAATAATACCTGCAAGGGGAGTTAGGCAGTATCGATAGATAGATAAATAATTAAGACAGGAAAATTTGTTGAATTGATATACCTCACCAAATAAACTTTGTTTATGGATCCGTGCAAATCCCTTGATATACAGTATAATCATTAAGTGTAGGGTAATAATTAAGTATAGGGTAATTATACAGTATAATCATTAAGTGTAGAGTAATAATTAATAGGTGATTATTAAGTATAGGGTAAGTGTTTTTATCAATTGCAATTCTCCTCATTGATATCTACCAACACATGAATTTTCATGTTGAAATCTTGTAGCGTATCTGAGATAAAGCCTTGAAAAGTTCCATCATACAAAAACAACAAAGGGCAATAACTCTTATTTAAAAAAGTGAACAGTTATGGTTCTTAAGCATGGCACTTCTCATCATTTATATCAATACACCCATAAAGTTTCATGTTGAAATCTTGCATGGTATCTGAGATATAGCCCTGACAAGTTTCATCATACAAAAAAACTAACAAAGGGGAATAACTCTTTAATATTAAAGAAAGTGTAGGGATATGATTCTTGTGCACGGCACTTCTCATTGATATCTATACACCTTTGAAGTTTCAGGTGGATATCTTACATAGTTTCTGAGATAAAGCTCTAAAACGTTTTGTTACAGAATGACAGATGGACTGATGGAGGGCCAGACGGAGGGACAATGCCAATTCTATATCCGTCCGCTTTTGGCCAAAGAAAATAAAAAGGAGACAAAAGTGGCAACGATGTCACATGCGTAATGTGTGTTACATGCAACTAAACTCATAAGTTTATTTGTGATATCAGATGTGTCTAAATGATTCACACAACAAAATGAATGTTAAGTGAAGAATGCCCTTGCTAAGAGTATTTTTATTCATACTGTAATTTCTAGAAAAAACTGAAACAGAATGTTCATTCTTAACAGATTTAAACAATTCCAGTGCAACCTGATGATATCCATTACATTATTAAAAACAAGAGATGTGTTTGTCAGAAACACAATGCCCCCTTTTGCACCGCTTTGAAATAAAATTTAAACATATCATTTGGCAGGTTTAGAAATTATCTCCCTTTTAAAGCTTATCACTTCCCTTGGATTGTTTTTTCTTACTTTTGACCTTGAAGGATGACCTTGACCTTACACCACTCAAATGCGCAGCTTCATGAGATACACATGCATGCCAAATATCAAGTTGCTATCTTCAATATTGCAAAAGTTATGGCCAATGTTAAAGTTTTCAGACGGACGGTTTGGACAGAATGACTGACTGACTGACAGTTCAACTGCTATATGCCACCCTACCAGGGGCATAAAAAAAGTGCAACATCTTAAACAAAAATCCTGCTACAAATGGTTGTCAACAAATACTACAAAACAAGCACAAGATTCTTGTAATTCAAGTCAAAACTTGTAATTTGCCTATTGGACTTTCGTTGCTGAAACAATATTGTTATTTAAGATCACCAGTATCAACCATCTGAGAGAGTTTTCGTTCCTATTAACCTTGTTTTGGAAAAATCATGTAAATCAGCTCCATGCGCCATTGGCCCTCTGCAGCCTTGGGTGGCATATTTCCGTGTTACATGACGTAGACTTTTTCACACTTTTCGATGTGGTGGGTCTCCCGGCTGCGTGGACATGTGACCTTGCCTTCATTCTTGGCAGCCATCTCTTCTAGAGCCTGAAGGAATAATGATGATCACATGCTATGCATTGTTTCTGCTCAATGAATACAACCCTCACCAATGATCTACTCTTATAAATGTGTTAGATAACATTTTGAGTGTTTGTATTGGCTGCTCTTTTTTTTTGATGGACAAATGACATGCTTTTATTTTGGCAAAATGACAATGTCGATGTCATCTGGCATCATGTCTGTATTCAAATATTGGGACATAACAGCATAGTTTTTGTAAACAACAATATTTATCACAGAAAATGGTAAATCTTTCCTATTTAACATTAAAAGGCTTTTCCAAAGTATGTTTTGAAAAAAGCCTAATTAGGCAGATACATCAGGAAAGAGTGTCATGTTTCTGTGTTAATTTACTATTATCCCTACTGGATATAAAACTGAGTATTAAAAATTGTCCTTATGAAAAAGGATGCCACTAACATTACAACCATACACATAGCCGTTGGGCATCATCATAGGTGGGTTGTGCTCGTTGAGAGGCTGTCCAGAGATGTGACAGATCAGCTTGGAGTTGGCACAGTGGGCGAACGGTAGATGCTGGCCCAGTCGGTTGAGGTTCTTGCTACATACCGGGCACTGCGCGTTCTTGCCAGCACCATTGGACTTATAGCAGAAGCTTAGATTGTTTTGTCAAGGTCTTTATGTAAGTCCATATACACGCCTCGTTATGGGATAACTGGGCTTAAAGTGTTGCACAGGCTTATCAGGGAATGCCTTTATGCTTTTATGGACAAAAATTAACGTCTCTTATGAACCCAAATCAGTTACGGTGGAAAGTGTCATCTCTGATTAGCCTCTGAACTTATTATTTTCATGCTAATTATAGAAATTTTATCGGTTAGGATTCCATTTGAAACTATCAACCACAGATATTAATATTTTATAATAACAAATTATTAACTAACAATTGTTTTCGTAATTTCTTAATTTTTCTTTGATTATAGGATAAATCTTAAAACAATTCTAATTTAGAGATTATAACTTCAGATTTTGTAAGCTAATGCCCAGATACATGGATATCAGAAAAGTATTTGGATAGCATGCACAAATACCCGTATAAAAATTCTGGTATCGGTCGACATCCTAATTTACCTTCTCCTGCCCAGAATATTGGTCAAAATGTCTCTTTGCAAATAGCATAAAACCAAAACAGCCTGCAAGTAACTAGCACTCTATTCAGGTTTTATGCTGTTTGCCGCTCATCAGTATCGTAAGGTTGGAAATGAAGCTTTTAAAACTTTAATAGTAAAAAGGTTTTGAATTTAATTTGTCTTTCTAAGGGACTACAAAAGTGTGATCAGGTTATCAGGAGTGATAAAGGGTTCAGCGAGCAGTTTGAAGGATACGGTGTCTTGAGAGCCGAGAGCCCTGCCTGGAGGGTGACAGTGAACACTGAGGAGTTGTTGAGCTGGTGCAGCTTGAAGTTCTCCAGTCGGAACTGCTCTACCAGCCGGTGCCACCTCTCCCCGTCCATCAACTCCTGATGGACACACGATAAATAATAAGTGCTGGTAAAAGAAACTTACTACCTATATTTTTTAATGGAACATCCACAATTTAAGAACCAGGACTTCTTTAACTGCAGCCATTGAACTTCTTTGACTTTCAAAACTGCAGCCATTGAAATTCTTTGACTTCCAAAACTGCAGCCATTAAAGTTCTTTTTTCCATTACTGCAGCAATGGAAGATCTAGGACTATCTAAAGAGAAGCCATTGAAGATCTATGACTATTTAAAGAGAAGCCATGGAAGATCTACGACTATTTAAATGGAAGCCATGGAAGATCTACGACTATCTAAAGCGAAGCCATGGAAGATCTACGGCAATTACAATTGCAGCCATGGAAGATATAGTGCTATTACAATTGCAGCCATGGAAGATCTAGGACTATTACAATTGCAGCCATGGAAGATCTAGGACTATTACAATTGCAGCCATGGAAGATCTAGGACTGATAAAATTGCAGCCATGGAAGATCTAGGACTGATCAAATTGCAGCCATTGATTTTCTAGGACTTATTAACTTGCTGCCATGGAAGTTCTAGGACTTACAAAATAGCAGCCATGGAAGGTTTAGGACTTACAAAATAGCAACCATGAAAGATCTAAGACTATTAAAATTGCAGCCATGCTGTGTCAGTATGAACAAGTTAGAAGCAAAATTGATGTGATGTTTTTAAATATTTACCTTTTTTTTAACTAAATTAATTGACAAGCAAACTTCTCATGAAAATTACTTATCTTAATTAAACTTAGTTTAACTTTAATTTTCAATCTGAAAATCTGTTGAATTATACACTATAAGCTGTCGAATATTCAAAATAATTAAAATTTGAATAGCATTTTTCTGCATTAGATTGGTACATTATTTGCGAAAATAACCCCAAATTTGGATATACTCCAATTTGTGTTTACCTGTAGATGAGGTATACTGGTGTCAGGTGTGTACAGTAGGAGGCCCATCACTCTCTGGGTCTGCTCCAACTGCTCGGGCTCCAACTGCTGACTGAAGTGCTTCCTAGCGTGTCTGAAACCACGGCAACACAACTGCCTTACTCAGAGGTGAGGTATTGGAAAACAACTTAGCGTTTAAGTTACATGGGGGAGGGGGGAATACTCTACCCCACTAACTTGGTTCTCAAAATGTGTTAATAACTAGTACTTAACCTATCCATTAATCCATAAAAACTTGCGGTGAATCAACCGTGACACTCAAAAGGCCAGAATCAGCTTAAAGTAGGAGAAATCACATCCCTGGACACAACGGGCCTTTCGGAAGGATTTTGCAATGCGAAAGGGGCAGACCCTTGGCTGAGAGTTTGTGAGGGCAAGGTGATTGAATGCTACCCATGCTGGTAGCCATAATACATTAAAAGCTTTCTGAACTTGCCCAGGGATAATATAAATACTGGAATACGGTAATCAAGTCATAGAGGAGTTCATATCAAGACATTTGAATAGCTCCCTATGGAGTTATGGAGGGTAAATTTCAATAGTGAATAAGATTAAGGTCTCACACAAGTTCTCCAGTTATCAAGACATCAATGCAGAAGTTAAAGGTGGTTATTTCTTATTGAAATATTAAAGATTTTGCTTGAAGTATCAAATAGCTTAGATCTATCGTAAGTTGTCAAGTTATCTATGCTCCAGTTAAAGAAGTTATACTGTATTTGCTTTTTAAATACTTGTGTTTGTTCATTATTGCTTTCTAAATTTATATCAAACTATTTAAGAACAAATTAAGTGGAAAGCTTCTAAATGACAGTTAAAATACCTTCATCTCATAAAACAAAACAAGAGGGCCACTTGCCATAGGGACTTGCTCAATGGACTCAACAGAACTGAACTCTGCGAAGCAGCTTTTATCATGTTTCTGTTACAGTATTTTGGAAATCAGCCAAGATATAATCCTAAGAAATGTACTAAGCAAGTTTCATTATGAATATGCAATAATTACAAATAAAACGAGCAGGCCTTCTGCAGCCAATTGTATAAATATGTATAGCCAGTACCAAAGATAACCTTTATTGGGATAAAAATAACCAAAGTCAAATACATCATACCATGATATAATTGGCACAAATCATCTGACCAAATTTCATGAAGATCAGACAATAAATGTGGCCTCTAGAGTGTTAATAAGGCAAATGTTGACACCGCACAATGCAGGATGGACAAAAGGCGGGCTAAAAATAGACTTTAACAAAAGTGATATAGCAAAGTATTTGTACTATTCACTACTTATTCCGCAACAACAAAAAACAAACATATTCTATATCTATAAAACTTACCTGATTGCTTCTAAACGACCGTTGCTTCTTATCATCTCAATAAACTCTTGTTGACGCAGTTTGAACTCCAATGTACTCTGTAATTGTATTTTGTTAGAGATTATTTATATAAAAACAACAAAATTATGCAAAACTTTGAATAATGTTCACCCTATGATATATAACTTTTATCATACAAGTCATTTAACAAAGTACAATAAAATTAGCATCAAAATACAAATGGAGTGCATTTGCGTTTTTTGTATACAGCTAAAATCTGTTACCACAAAAGTTTTAACCAAACACCCATCAATCTTTTTTTCAACCAACCACAAAAATATTGTTGTTACAAGTACACAATATAAAATTATAAATATTGCTGGTACAGGAGAAAATTTCAATTGAAAACATGCTTGCCATATCACATTTATTAATTTTAGTTTTTTATGTTTGCTATTGTTTATTACCCCAATTCAATGCATTGAGGTCCTGATAAATTGGATTTTAAAAAGTGAAGAATGACATAATCTGTTTAAATAGCTACGCAGCAGAATGAAAACAATTGTAAGAGGCTATCCATTAAACAATAATTTCTTCTGCGTTTTTTTTTCAGTACACAATACATAATGCAGAATGTTATAAGATGTTTTATTCTATAGTACAATCATTAGAATGCAGACTTGAAATTCAGACAGCATAATACAAACGACAATAAGAAATCCTGTTAAAGCAGTTTTTTATAAAACCAAAAATAAACCCAGGAAAAAAGCAGAATTCTTTTAAAGTTCACACCTAATATTAAAACCACTGCCAAATATTTATACACTTACACATTCACTTATAAAAAACAGAATACTGTAATTCATTATCATATAAATATTATTTTCACAATTTTCACGGTCTATCACACTATTTTTCCCAATCCAAAAGGCACAGGCTGTAAAATTTCCAGCAAAAAATCACTCCACCTACCTTAAGCCTCCTAAGTTTTGACTTGTTCTCATAGCACCAGGCCAGACAGGGGGCCGTCTCATGATTAATCAAGGACTCTTCAATGGCCTTCGAGGACATGAATAAATCAATATTCGTGAGACACTGCAAGTAGACATAATGTCCTTTTATCACTACAACAACAGACAGTTTTTTTATTGTTTCATAATGAATATGTCTAAAAGATATTAATCTCCTTGGTGATCGGCCACAAAAACCTATATTGAAAACGATTTAATTATTGTTTTTGGAGAGATATTGTCACCTTTAATTTTTTTTCTTTTTTCTTTCAGTTGCTTCACATTGATTTATAAAAAGGCCTTTAAAAATATAGCCATGCAGAATGAAGTCCTTTAAAGTATATTGATGCAGAATGAAGTCTATATTTTAGCCACGGTAAATTTGGACCAAACTTGCTCAGATTTGCAGTTTTACATGTATATCTGTAACGGGGATGTAACAGTTTTATATACCCGTATACGGGGATGTAACAGTTGTATATGCCTGTATACAGTTTTATATACCAATATATAGAAATGTAACTGTGGTATATAGTTTTAACTACCTGTATATACCCGTATTGTGGAATGTAAATATGTATACACCCGTGTATTGGCATGTAACAGTTGTATATACCCCTGTATTGGCATGTAACAGTTGTATATACCCATGTATTAGCATGTAACAGTTTTATATACCTGTGTATTGGCATGTAACAGTTGTATGTTCCCGTGTATTGGCATGTAACAGTTGTATACACTCATGTATTGGCATGTAACAGTTGTATATACCTGTGTATTGGCATGTAACAGTTGTATTAACCGGGTATTGGCATGTTACAGTTGTATACACATGTGTATTGGCATGTAAAAGTTTTATATACCTGTGTATTGGCATGTAACAGTCGTATACACTTGTGTATTGGCATGTAACAGTTTTATATACTGTGTATTGGCATGTAACAGTTTTATATACCTTTGTATTGGCATGTAACAGTTTGTATACACGTATACCCCAGAATTGCCATGTAACAGTTGTATACATCTGTGTATTGGCATGTAACAGTTTTATATACCCGAGTATTGGCATGTAACAGTTTTATATACCCCGAGTATGGGCATGTAACAGTTTTATATACCTGTGTATTGGCATGTAACAGTTGTATACACGTATACCCCAGAATTGGCATATAACAGTTGTATACACCTGTGTATTGGCATGTAACAGTTTTATATACCTGTGTATTGGCATGTAACAGTTTTATATACCCGAGTATAGGCATGTAACAGTTTTATATACCCAAGTTTTGGCATGAAACAGTTGTATACACAATGTATTGACATGTAACAGTTTTATATACCTGTGTATTGGCATGAAACAGTTTTATATACCCAAGTATTTGCATGTAACAGTTTTATATACCCGAGAATTGTATGTAACAGTTGTATATACCTGTGTATTGGCATGTAACAGTTGTATATACCTGTGTATTGGCATGTAACAGTTGCATATACCAGGTATTGGCATGTAACACTAAACAGTCTTATATACCTGTGTATTGGCATGTAACAGTTTTATATACCGGGTATTGGCTTGTAACAGTTTTATATACCGGAGTATTGGCATGTAACAGATTTATATACCCATGTTTCTGCATGTAACAGCTTTATATACCTGGGTATTGGCATGAAACAGATTTATCTACCCATATATTGGCATGGTACAGTTTTATATACCTGTGTATTGGCATGTAACAGTTGTACATACCGGTCATTGGCCTGTAACAGTATACACTTATTTCATGGATGCGCGGTGAACAATCAAAACTGTTTCTCAAGGTATCAGGGATGACTTTGTAACTGTTTCCCGAGGCCGATATCGAGGGACAACAGTTTTGACTGTTCACCAAGCATCCATGAAATAAGTGTTTTATTACCTGATCAAATTTCCAACATAGAAATAACAGCAAACTAAATTTTTATTTACACACAACAGTAATCAATAAAATAAATAATTTTGACTGTTTAACTGCAAAATGACGTCATTATTCCAGAGGGCAACAGTTCAAACTGTTGACCGGTCAACAGTTCGATATTCACCGTTAACAGTTTAAAACATTTCAATTTTTTTTTTCTACGAGGAAATAGCAAAAAATAATTACTTATCATTTATATAAGACATCAGGTTATAATTGTATATACTCATAAAGTATATACTCATATACTATATACTCGTACACTTCAAGCTTATGGACTGTAACTGTATATGGCATGTAAATTTTGTAACTCTCACGTATCAAGTTATAAGACTCCAACTCATTTGGTTAGACAGCTTATTTCCTACTAAGGAGAGGGACTAATTTACTTGCCTCAATATCCGAATGCTGGGCGAGTTTCAATGCCGTGTTATAATACCCAGCTCTTAGGAAGTACTCAACCAACATTCTGTCCAGTCGCTTCTTCTGCCATAATGGACGAGTGTGCTCATGAAGGTGCTCTGCTTCTGAAAATGACACCCCACAAAGTTGACAATATTGTAGGTAAGAGCTGGAACTTCAATAAGTGACATATAAAAAAATTAGGGATGGCAAAATTATTCGAATATCGATTGAATGGTCAGCATTCGAATAATAAAAATGATATTCGCATTTTTTTTCCAAACGTAATTTCACCAATATTTAATGACCTGCGAACCCCTTACTAAAAAGCACCCGAAATCACTTGGGATTAGCATGTTTGACGTGACGTTCTGCATGTCAAACTGATAACGCGGCCCGTATCAGTGTTGATTGCACAATGCAATATACACGCTCTAAGAAAGGCCCCAAACTGTTGTTTGTCAATGGGGTGCCAATTAACGGTTAAAATTGACTGGAGAATAATAATTAAGTTTTGTGATCACAGTATGTACAGCCATTAAAATGTGTGAATTACTCAAATCGCGCAATGCAATATACTTACTATAAGAAAGGGCCCGATTTGTTGTTTGTCAATTAGGTACCAATCAAGGGCTTCAATTGACTGGCGAATAATAATTTAGTTTCTGTGATCACAGTTTGAACAAACATTAAAATATGTGAATTACTCAAAAGTAACAAATTATATAAATTAAACAATCATCAAGGGATCATAATTCAAATCTGAAAATGCCACCAGCCCCTTCTGAAGTATGGAAATACATGTACTTTACACGGTCTGTGAATAAGACGACCGCAACGTGTAATGTGTGTAAACTTAGTTTTACATATGCGCGGTCTACTACAAATCTGTGGAATCATGTCACTGCTAAGCATCCTGGTTCACTTGAAAGTGATAAACTCAAACAGCCATCAATGAAACAGTTTACTGCTACTGGTAGCGTTGGTGTTAGTGGGTGTTCTAGTGATGTGATTACTAGTAAGATTGTGAATATGATTGTGGTTGATTACCTCCCATTAAGTTTTGTGGATTCAAAAGGATTGAAAGAGTTGCTTTCATATATAGCTCCAAATTACACGATCCCTTGCCGAAATACTATTCGTGCGCGTATATCTGAATTGTACGACGTCGAAAGGGACTCCCTTGTGAAACACTTGGAGTCCGCGCAGAGTGTTGCTATAACAACGGACACCTGGACATCAAACACAACTGACATTTATCTAACTGTCACTGAACATCACATTTCATCAGATTGGAAGATGGAGTCCAGTGTTCTAATGACACGCGCGATGCCGGAGCGACACACTGGGGACAATATTGTTATCCGTCTACAGGAGTGTGCCTCTGAATCACAGATCGCATTGAGTCGTGCGTAAATGACAACGCACGCAACATGGAGCGTACCTCCGAAAACTGTGACTGGGGTGACCTTAGCTGCTTCGGTCACACACTGCAGCTGACTATCAAACCAGCCATGGAGATACCGGCGGTCAGCAAAGTGCTAAGCAGGTGCCGTAAATTGGTTGGGCACTTCAAACACTCCACAACGCTCACCACTGAAATGAGGAGACGCCAGACATCACTGAACTTGCCTAGGCACGAGCTAGTTCAGGACGTAGTTACTCGCTGGAACAGCACCCACGCTATGCTGTCTCGACTGAACGAACAACGCCGAGTTTTGTCAGACATAATGCTGGACAGTGCGGTTACCAAGAAAGCAGTCCAGCACCTGGCTCTAAGAGACGATGAGTGAAAGTCTCATGTAGTGAAATATACCCGATTGTAGGTGGCCTGCTTGCTAATACCCTCCGTATTAGTGACTTCGACTCAGATGTGGTTAGGAAAGTGAAAGACCTCATAGCAGAAGAGTTACATTGGCGGTTCTGTCCCACGGAAACTGAAACAAGCAGTTCTGTGCCTGTGCTTGCTGCACTGCTAGACCCCCGCTATAAGGATCTGGATTTCCTGTCTTCTGCGCAGCGTTACAAGGCAGAAGAGGCTTTAGAAGGCCGGCTGGATGACCTACGTCTCCCTGAAAGTGAACCAACACCGTCCAAGCGTCCCCGTCTGAGTTTCATGATGTCAAAATCGTCACAACCACAGACTGACAAACTACGCCGATACCTTCAGGAACCAGATGATGAGTGTGCATCACCTCTTGACTGTTGGCAACAGAATCAATGCCGCTTTCCTCGCATCGCCATAGTAGCCTGACGTCTTCTCGGAATTCCAGCTACATCAGTTCCATCAGAAAGGATATTTTCTTGTGCGGGACTGATAGTGAACAAGTTGAGGAACAGACTTACCTGTGATCTTGTGGACAAGATTATTTTACTCAACAAGAACTATGTGACCTTGAACCACGACGACAATGAAGCATAAATCGCGTTAAAAAGGCGCTGACACCACCGAAATTACTTTGCATGACTTATTGATATGTTTCTATTTATAGACGTACATGATATCGTTATTTAAAAAATGCAAATAAAAATTAAATTTTATGCCATGCTGTTTTTCCTTATATTTGTTCTTGAATTGCTGGTGTACTGTGCATGCTTTATTGATATAAACGTTCATGCTATCTTGACTTTAAAAATATTCAAATAAAAATAAATTTCTATGACACGATGTTTTTCCTTCTATTTGTTCCCGATTACAGTATCGGTCATAGTATTAGCCGACAGCGATACAATTATTCGATAGCAGCGTTAATAAACAGCCTCGTATTTAGCAAATGGATATAACTTTAACAAATGGAAATTAACAAATAACAAGGTAAAATCAATCCTGCCGTTTTATGCGAATATTCGATTGAATGAATTTGGGAACATTCGAATACCGATATTGGTATTCGATGCCATCCCTACAAAAAATATATTGCAATCTTTAATATTGAGTGATTGACTTTACCTTAAGAAGAGGTGGTAATATATTTATGATAAAAACCCACTTTGACTACAGACAATGAAGGTCAAATCCTAAATGAAGTTTCCTGGGATTAGTGTATATCCTATTCTAAATGAGAATGAAGTCTACACTAATTTATGATTCCATGATACATTATAAGTCTACAAAAAAACAACAATGATTCAATCACTTTATTTGTCTTTAATACCAACAAGAAAGATTTAATGATACATTATTTGGCAAACTTGATAGCATTTGGGCTAAGCTCTGTGAAAAGGGGGTTTAATGCATGTGCGTAAATTGTTGTTAGAACAGACTGTGTCAGCCCTCACAGGCTGTTCAGGGACAACACTTTCCACTTTTATATTTTTCGTTTGAAGAAATACTTTTCTTAGCAAAAAAAAAGTTTAGGACGAAAGTGTCTTCCCTGAATAGCCTGTGCAGACTGCACAGGCTAATCTGGGACGAAACTTTACGCAAATGCATCAAACCCCCTTTTCAAAGAGCGCAGCTCATTTATATTTTGTATTGTTTTTAAGTGTTCTGCAGTTGTTGAGGAGTTTCGCTGACATGGGCCCCTCAGGCTTAAAAAAGTGGGGACAAATAATAAATATTTTGACACAGAAATAACAATCCATTTAGTGCTTAGCTTCATTTCTTAATCACATTTATTAAAATAGAATGTGTTAATCATTTATCAATCTCTCACATATTTGGAGATTTTTTTTGTTAAAATTGTTGTGATTTTGAAGCTAAATTTGTTTTTGTTCAACACTTATGTTTGATGCCGCCCCCCCCCCCCCCCCCAACCCCACATCCCCAAACAAAGTTAACCAACAACATTTTTGCAACCAACTTTGTTGAAATGTTTGTTTTGACATGGCCTTTTAAATTTCATTGTTACATTTGGTATATAAGAACAATGTAGGGCATCTGGTACAATTATTTTGGATGTTATAATTTTCATTTTCTTACTTAAGCATAAAGCTACAAAAACTTAAAATGGATTTTGTTTTCATTGGGCTTTCTACAATTGCCATCATTTTTTGTCACTTTGAATTTTTCTATTATCTGATTGGATGATATACTGTCATCTTAAGAATGGAATTTTGTAATTTAAATCCATATAACCACATGAGCAATATAACAAATTGCTCCATCAACCCTTTTGATCAATACACTAAAAACAATATAAAATTGAATCAACTACTTAGTATTTCAAATGTTATTTCAAATTGCGTACACTCTCAGACCCATTTATCGGAGAATTATTTGGTTACTAACTAATATTGTTTGCACTAATGGTGAGCCTTGTCAACGAGTGAAGAATGTTCTATGATGCACTAATGGTGAGCCTTGTCAATGGTAGAACATTGTTCTATGTTTGCACTAATGGTGAGCCTTGTCAATGGTAGAAAATTGTTCTATGTTTGCACTAATGGTGAGCCTTGTCAACGGTAAAACAATGTTTTATGTTTGCACTAATGGTGAGCCTTGTCAACAGTAGAACAATGTTCTGTGTTTGCACTAATGGTGTTTCTGTCAATTGTTGAACAATATTCTATGTTTGCTCCAATGGTGAGCCTTGTCAACAGTAGAACAATGTTCTACTGTTGACAAGGTTCATCATTGGAGAACAATGTTCTATGTTTGCTCCAATGATGAACCTTGTCAACAGTAGAACAATGTTCTATGTTTGCTCTAATGGTGAGCCTTGTCAACAGTAGAACAATGTTCTATGTTTGCACTAATGGTGAGCCTTGTCAACAATAGAACAATGTTCTGTGTTTGCACTAATAGTGAGCCTTGTCAATTGTTGAACAATATTCTATGTTTGCTCAAATGGTGAACCTTGTCAACAGTAGAACAATGTTCTATGTTTGCTCCAATGGTGAGCCTTGTCAACAGTAGAACAATGTTCTATGTTTGCGCTAATTGTGAGCCTTGTCAACAGTAGAACAATGTTCTATGTTTGCACTAATGGTGAGCCTTGTCAACAGTAGAACAATGTTCTATGTTTGCTCCAATGGTGAGCCTTGTCAACAGTAGAACAATGTTCTATGTTTGCGCTAATGGTGAGCCTTGTCAACAGTAGAACAATGTTCTATGTTTGCATTAATGGTGAGCCTTGTCAACAGTAGAACAATGTTCTGTGTTTGCACTAATGGTGAGCCTTGTCAATGGTTGAACAATGTTCTATGTTTGCTCAAATGGTGAACCTTGTCAACAGTAGAACAATGTTCTATGTTTGCACCAATGGTGAGCCTTGTCAACAAGTGAAGAATGTTCTATGTTTGCACTAATGGTGAGCTATGTCAACGAGAGAGGAATGTTCTTTGTTTGCACTAATGGTGAGCCTTGTCAACGGTAGAACATTTTTTAATTGTTTGCAATAAAAGAGAGCCTTGTCAATGCTTGAATAATATTCTATGTTTGCACTAATTGTGAGCCTTGTCAACGGTAGAACATTGTTCTATTGTTTTCACTAATAGTGAGCCTTGTCAATGGTAGAACATTGTTCTATGTTTGCACTAATGTTGAGCCTTGTAAACGGTTGAACAATGTTCTATATTTGCACTAATGGTGAGCCTTGTCAACGGTAGAACATTGTTCTATTGTTTGCACTAATGGTGAGCCTTGTCAATGGTAGAACATTGTTCTATATTTGCACTAATGGTGAGCCTTGTAAATGGTTGAACAATGTTCTATATTTGCACTAATGGAAAGCCTTGTCAACGATAGAACATTGTTCTATGTTTTTCACAAACTCATATATTTTATTAAAATTTGCCTCACCTTTCAAATGGTCCACTCTTCTCTTGATCATCCTTGCTGTTTCAAGCTCTTCGTTGATACTTTCATCAGCCTGCAGAAAGAATATGTACATAATTGTCTTTTCTTACAAGGGGCAATAATTCTAGTCCTGTGACACCAGTTATCTCACATGCATATAGGAACATGTAAATGGATATTTTCATGAACATCTTGTACTACTACAGAACAGCAGTTCTTGCTTTAAACAAGTGCTTAATACATGAAACTATAAAAAATAAAGCAAGGTGTTGACATTAAAAACTCCCATTTTCAAAAAATAAGGTTTTTACATGTTGCAAATCGACATACATTTAAATAAAATTGTCCATTTATCGATTGTCTATGAATCCTCCTGTTTCACTCTAGGCCCTTTCCTATATCATTTGTACAGTATGTTTATATTTGAAAAACCGCAAACACTTGTGCTCGTGACATTCTAAAACACAGTCTTCGTTTATATTGACAGTCATGATTTGGCTTGAAAATTTAAGTCATTTGGGTTTATTGTGTATTATCTTTTCAATTTTCGGAAGTAATTCCACCAGGTCAAATGCCTCAGCAATTTTACTGAAATATCCTAATTTTGACCAAAATTATTAAGACTGTCGTACCTGCCTGAGGTCCTTTGTGCAGAAAACTGGTACTATAACATCAATTAAAACTTACTGAACCATATGATTTTTCTATCATCAGTAACTAAGTTCATGCCGACTTCAATAAAATGCCCTGTACATTCTTCAGGCCTATCAACAGCCATAGATGACATAAGTATTCAACTATAGTGAGTGAGTGAGACAATAGCTATTTTGAAAGCCAGTATCTTTGTGGACATAAATAAAGTCTTTATCTTCCTCTTTATGGATTTATTAATCGTCTAAAGGATGTTCACAAAGATCTGGAAGTAGACAAGACATACATATTAATACTTAAGTTAAACTAAATAAAATGATATTTGGATAAAGTTTATACCTTTCTCTTTAAAAGTTGCAATTTTTCAACCATGTTGTCCAGTGCTTGGGTTACCTCCCCAATTGTGATGTTTGGGGATTTCAGACAATTTCTTATCTCATTTCCAACAGACTGCACCTTGGTCACCTCTCTATCTATTGTCTTTTGAGCTAAACGGAACTTTTTGTTGAGCAGCTCATATGGAACCTATAGTGATATAGAAAAACATCAAAGGTGTTGAAGCATGTCTATTAGTAGTATCTGCCCTCTTAATAAAAACATGCAAATTTTGGAAGAGGAAAAATGTAACATGTTCAATGTTTCTCATAATATCGGCCCTTCTGATTGGGTGCTAAGGTTTGTTACTATGTGCATGTGCTTGTTCTATAAATATTATCTTAATGGAAATAAAAACTAACTTTTGCTCATATTATTCTTAAAATATTTTTACTTTTTTTTTTAAAATAATCAGCGCATGAAATATTTGATAAAGCTACTAATAAACCATTAACAAACTAACATAATAATGTGTTACGTAATTTAAACAAGAGCACCGCATAACAGGTTCTAAACTCGGCTGCAGATGCAGTTTTGAATAAATAAAAGCGTGTCAGAATTTTTTTCTTTAAGTTTTAGAGGTCACAGTGACCTTGAACTTTGACCTAGTGACCCAAAAATTGGTGTATCTGTAGAACTCATGTTGTTGCTACGTATGAAGTTTCAATGTTGTAGGTGGATGCAATTTCATTTTAGAACCAATGTTCAAAAGGTTAACAAAATGTTAAGGTTTTAGCACGACGCAGATGGCAGACGACACAAAGAGCAGGCTATGACAATACTTTGGGTTTTTCCGAAAACAGCCGAGCTAAAAATCATAGCATCACCCTGGAATAAACATGACCTACTTTCCAATTAACATCGGAAATCAAGAGCATGATCGTCGTAATGGTCATAGATAACAATCCAATAAATGAACACTTCTGAAAACTGTAAAACATTAACTTTTCAGCTTTTTGAGGGTTTGTCATTAAAGTTATCATCACTCATGATGGGGCAATTGCACTTTACTAAAACCTAACACCTAACAACACCTTACACTTACACAACACCTAACGTCTAACACCTAACGCAACACACCTAACACCTAATAATCCTTTTTATCCTATATATTTCCTTAGTAACAGGGGCTATCCCCCCCCAAACCCTCGCTTTGTCAATAGTGGTAAACAACTGCGTAATAGTAAAGTGCAATCTAGCCCTCATGATACTATCATGAGGAGGGCCGACACTAGGAGAATACGAGATAGGCATTTGCTTGAACAAGTAACTAAGTTTAATAATGTCAAATTGTGAACCAATGTAAAAATGGCATTTAAAGTGAATATTGTTCCACCATAAATCAAAGGTTTTGGAAATATATTAATCATACATGCCAGACGTCCCGATCTCGGCGGGACAGTCCCGCTTTTGGGCCCTTTGTCCGAAGATGAGACAATTTGTCCCGACATTCGTTAAAAACGATGTAAGGTCTATAAGTTCCCAATAAAATTCGCTTTTCAAGCTCTTTCTGGCTAAAACTTACCATCGCTAATCCCTTTATTGCCCCCAATTTACAACCCACTTCTACTACTCGAGTGCACCAGTGTTGTTTTTGACACCTTATCAGCGATTTATTGGCAACTTATTGATTTAATCAGCATTCACACCATGGTGTTTTTATGATAGGAGTCGCTAATTGCTATCCAAAGATGTATCGTACAGAAATAAACGCCGCCTGCGTTTGTATTTCATGGCCCAATTAAGTACAACAATAATATTATCCTGTGTATTATACAACCCAAAGTTATAAAACCTGTCAAAACACCAATTTTGTACATCAAACAAATTGAATGCTGTCCAATACACATTGATGTTTCTCACAAATTACCTTTCGTTTTCGACGGATTTTCAGAAAATAGTATGTACATATTGCATCAATCTAAATTTAGAGTTATTTTACGATTGGTTGAATAAGAATAGTGCTAGATGCGCTCACATCGTGTCACACGATTTAGATAGGTTCAAGGGGATATCCCTGCACCAATTGGATGTCAAATCGAGGCAAACGGGGACACCCCACATTTCAGTTCATGGAGTGTGTTTACTTCTGGAAAATGGAGAATGTATGCGTTCACGAAATTCTGAACACACATTTATCATCAATATTGGGCAGAAATTAAGAGTTTTTGTAAGTAATATACTGATTACTGACTAAAGAAAAGGTGAAATGATTGATTGTTTTAGGTGTCCCGCTTTTTGGTCAAATGTCCCGACAATTTCTAAGGAAAGTCCCGATTTGGACCTGAAAAATACTGGCATGTATGTATTAAATATAGCAACAATGCAAGATCAAAGAACAATGTTTTCACACCAAAAAATTGTTATTTCCTAATTAAAACTGCACATCAATAAGACAGACATACAGACAAACAAACAATAAAAAAACTTGGACAGACCCCCATTGGACACACATTAAAGCAGGAACATCATTAATTAAGTGAAGTGTGCCCCATGGTAGGTGTGATCACACCTTAGTAACCTAATCAATTATGTTTACATCTTGGGAGGTGTAATGTCCAGGCTTAGAGGGTGTAAATACTAGGGGTGTAACGTCCAGGGGGTGTAAGGACTGGAAATCGTTTATGGATGTTAACTTCAGCACTTAGCGAATTGTTGACATGGCTTGTCAAAGTCAGTGTTCTTGACTTTTCATGTGTGATTATATGTTCACATCATTTATTTCATTGAAATACTTATACAAACGGGTTAAACCTTTCGACATTATCCTTCGATCTGATAAGTGTTTTGAGACGACCCCTAATGCATGTAATTGTTTTTAATTGCATTTTGCGATATGGGGAAAAGGAACAAAAATGTCGCGGCAATTCTAATACATCAAACTTAAACTTCTGTAAATCAACCAAGCCTAACCGTTAATATCAATTAACGTTAAATTATCATGCTGCAAGACAGGGATTAAAATATTAATAGAAACCTTTAACGTCGGATGTTCTAGGGCTTTTATGTCGGCCATTTTGTTTGTTGATATTATTTAGTTCTATTGACACGTTAAGGCCGGTAACATTACACTATAATTGCAGAACAATGGGGCTGGGGTTTTTCTTCTTGAATTTGATTTGGGTTGATATTAGGTTATCGCAATATCCCAACCCCTGCGCAGAAATGTGAATAGTATCAGCAAAGCTGTATCAAATCCTTGTCTTCAGAACCAACCAAGTGATTATAGCCGAGCCACGTTGTATAATAACAAAGACCTATAGAATGTATTCTATAGGTCTTTGATAATAATTTCCCGTTGTTATTTTTACTCTTTTAATTTAGGTGATTGTTTTTTATTATGAACCTAAACGTATGCACTAATTACAAAATATGAAAGTAAATGATACTAATTTTCTTAATATAATATTTAAACAAAAAATAAAATCCTACCAAATCAGGTAAGATTTACTTGTGATCGCAGAGAGTGTATGCAAGAGCATTAAACGAACACTACGTGGAGATCGAATATATCCATTTATTTAAAACGCCCGTTTAGAACTAAACCGATTTAAATTGTTTGAGATGTAAACAGTCGGTAAACTGCTGGACTACTGACATCCTCAGTCGAGAGCCACCGAGCACTGAATGTTTCGCCCCATTTATCTCGATACATTCTCCTGGTGGTGGGTCCGCAGGGGTTGATCAATCCCCTACGTGTCAGTAGACGGCTGCCAGCTCCTCTCTTCTCTCCTTAGCCAAAGCCATCTCGATGTTCTCTCCGCTGCATCCCCAAGTCTGTTGACCGCTCGCTTTCTGTCTCTTCCTGTCAGGCCAAGTGCAGTGAAAAGTCTCCAGAGAAACTTTGACGGAAAGCCTCGGACGCCGACCTCCACTGGGAATAGCCACGTGTGCCACCCCTTCTCCTTGCATTCCCTCTGCAGATCAGCATATTTTGCCGTTTTCCTCTCCATCGCCTCATCACAGCGCGACTCCCAAGGAACTGTGAGTTCAACCATCACCAGACACTTGTCCTTTGCCGACCAGATCACCATGTCGGGGCGTTGTGTTGTCTGGACTACACTTGGGAAAACCAGCCTTCGTTTCAGGTCAACAACCATCTCCCATGACTGCGCAAGATCTAGGATCGATGCTGCTTGCGTCTGCTGCTTCTTGATGGTTTCCCTTTCCTTTACAAACTGCATCTTCCCGGTCTCTTTCACAGTCCTCTTCTTTCGCCTCTCCCTTTCCACTATGTCTGCCAGTTCTTAAAGGACCTTGTCGTGTCTCCACCTGCATCTTCCTTGTGTAAGGGCTGTCTGGCAAGATGATAGTGTATGTTCTAGCGTGCCTATCTTTCCGCAAAGTTGGCAGGTTGGGTCGTCACGTTTTCCCCTGTGCAGGTTTGCTGGTGAAGGTAGCAGGTCGTAGACTGACCTGAGCAGGAAACTGATGCGCAGGGGTTCGCTACGCCAGATATCCGCCTATGTCATCTTCTTTCCTGTAGTCTGCAACTTTGTCCAAGCACCCTGGCACCCCATTACCACTGCCCTAATGCCTCGATCTTCTTCTTCGGCCAGACGTACCTCTGCCTGGACCATCTCCCTCCTTGTCCTACTGTATGCCTTCTTCCAGCTCCTCGACTCCGCAGAGCCCAGACCTTGTGTTCCCACTGCCGTTGTTCCCACAATGTCTTTGTGTCGCAAGCGGCTCTCGGCTTGCGCTACAGCCTGGCTAGCGGACCGCTTTCTTCCCGTCCTGGTCTCAACACCTGCTCTTCGGACCATGTCATCCCTTGAATCCTTCAGCGTCATGACAATTCTGGCCTTTGCCACCTTGTACTCCTCCACCAACGAACTCAATGGGAGCTGTAGTTGATTTGATCGTCCATAGAGCCCAATGTTGCTGAAGCTGGGTGGTACGACAAGCCACTTTCGCAAATGCCTACTAATGGTTCTCTCCAGTCCTTCCACCGCTGTTGTTGCCACCTCATAAAGCATCAGTGGCCACATCAGTCGTGGGAGAAGTCCATTCTGGAATAACCAGGCCTTGAATTTGCCAGGTAGTCCGCTTCTGTCAATCTGCTTCAGCCCTTCAGTGAGCTGGTTCTTGATGCGCTTGATGTTGTTCCCATCTTGGAGTGTAGCATCATACCACTTCCCAATGCATTTAATGGGGCTGTCCATTATCGATGGTATGTCCTTACCTTGCACTGTCAGATTGAATTTCTTGGTAGGTTGGCCTTTCCTGATATCAAGTGCTCTGGACTTTCTGGGTTTGAACCTCATTCTGGACCAAGTTGCTGCCTCTTCTAGGGCCGAAAGCATCCACCTTGCTTGAATGTGGGTCTTTGCTGTCAGAGTGAGGTCATCCATGAATCCCTTAACTGGAGGTAGGTAGATTCCTGTTGCTGCTTTTGGACCACGTGTCTCTCTCTTCGCCGCATTGATGATGAGGTTCATACCCATCACAAACAGGACCACATTGTTCATCCTGTGACAATGCCTTTCTCCAAGCTTTGCCACGCTGTTGTCTTGTCCCCCACAGCAAAGCGTAGCTTAATGCCTCTGTAGTAGTCTTTTACCAGGTTACAAACGTGTTCTGGTACATGATACTGCTCAAGTGCCTTCTCAATCAACTTGTGGGGTATTGATCCATAAGCGTTGTCAAGGTCTGGCCACACTACAGTCAGGTCGTCATGGTTCACTCGTGCTTCCCGGATCACTTGGCTGAGAACACTGGTATGCTCGACGCATCCTGAAAATCCGGGAACTCCAACCTTCTGAATTGACGTATCAACGGTGTTGTTGTCAGTAAGAAACGTTGTCAGTAGCTTGGCTAGGACTGCAAAGAATATCTTCTTCTCTACGTTGAGCAGAGAAATGGTCCGGAACTGACCAATATCCTTCGAGTCCTTCTCCTTTGGGGCGAATATTCCCTCCGCTCTCTTCCAGCAATCCGGGATTTCGCCCTTTCTCCAAATTACTCTAAGTAGGGTCCATAGTTTCCGAAGTATGCCTGGGCACATCTTATAGACAACGATAAGGAATGCCATTCGGGCCTGGGGCTGAGCCTGTCCTCGCTTTCTTCACCACGTGCTGTACCTCAGACAATGATGGCTCCTTTGTGTCCAAAGGAGTTTCTGGTGGGTCTTCTGGTTCTAGCCTTGAACAGTCACCCAATGGAACCTCCTGTGAAGTATCACTGTGGACATTGCGTAAGTGCTGTTCTATGTCCGCCATACTGCTTTCTACTTTTCCTGATCGTTCGTTGTCAAGGATGTCTTTGGTGAACTGGTATGGATTCTGGATGAATCTAGCTCTCTGTCTCTCTCTCTTCCTTTTCCTCTGTCTTGTTTGCTCAGCCTTGTTGAGAGTGCTCAGTTTCTCTCGTAAAGTGCTTCGTAACTGTTGGAGTCCTACTTTCCCTTCTTCCTTGGCTTTTCTATACTGCCTCTTTACACTTGTAAGCTCTTTTCTGGTCTGTTTGATTAGCCTCTGTCTTCTGCTGATGATTGGGGCTGGCTTCTCTGGTTTCTTCTCAGCCAAGCCAAACCTCTCTTTGCTTACAGTATAGATGAGGCCCGTCATTGCTCTTATCTTTCGGTCAGCTGGACCAGGAGGGTTGTATCCAGTATAGCGGAGACGTCTCGATCTAGCTCCTGTCACGCTCGCCGGTCTGTCGTCCTGGGCCATGCTATCCGCGGGCGCCTCTTCTCATCATCTCCCGGAGCTGTTTGTACTTGTGGTGCTGGTTCTGCATGTGCTGGAGTGTCATCGTCCAGTGGGGGAAGCAGATCAAGAAGAGGGTCATGGTCGTCCTCTTCCTGCTGCCTGCCCTGTGTGTTTGAAAACAGATTCTCAGAAGCGTAGAGGTTCCTAGTTCTATGGGATTCTTCCCGACTTGGATCCTCCGACGTCTCACCAGGTGTACCACTTGAGCGTTGCGTCTGGGTGTCTGATTTCCCACAATCAGTCCTGGCTTGATGTATCCGCAGTCCCCTTAGATTATTTCAGATCTTGTCACATTTGCCACACTTCACTACTGCTACTTCTCCGGTCAATGTCCGTTGTACAAGCCTAGTCGGCATCTGTGTATCCGTCCTTGTGAGTCTCTCATCCTCCCCCCCCCCCCTCTCGGAAGACTCTGGGGGTATTCTTCTGTGTGTGAGTCTGCAGCTGATGTTGTGGTTGTTATATATATAAAGACTGTTCATATCGCATTCCGATGTAGTTTTGACGGTTTAAATAAAGGATAAATTATGAATTTAATAAATGAACGTTTTCAAAATATGATCTCGGTCGATTACGTTAACGTTAATAAATGAGACTTGCACGAAAGAATATATATTTCTAAATCTATCATGAAATTCGTCAATAGGGTAGGTTCTGTGAAAATATTTGTATGCCCCACATAAATCACAATATCTGCACCGTACAAAATCGTAATTTATTCTCATTATACTAAAACAAAACAAGATCAGTTCGCATTTTATCAAAACTAATCCAAAACTTTACCTACAACCAGAATACTTCAAACACATTAGAAACAAAAAATTCTACTATATAGCATTATATCATTTATTTTGGTTCGATCGGTCATTGTCGACTCGGGTACTACTTAAATGTACCCGGGTACTCTTAAGTTTATTTAAATGTACACCGGTTGCGCAAAATATACTAACACGAACCCGGCTAATTTAGACTGTACCGGATTTTTATTCCCGCCTAAATCAGATGTCGTTAAACGCGGTACGAAATACGCAACAAAATTTGTTTAAAAAAAAATAATTCCTCAACATGCTTTTTGAGCAGTTGTTTCGATAATTGAGGCCATTTTACAGAATATTGAAAAAATATGAAAATAATTAATTTGGAAAAAACGACAATGACCAAATTAGCGTTAGAATTCACTGGTATAGTATATGTTCCCTACCCGGGGTACTTTTAATTTAACTTGAGAATACCCGGGGTACATTAAAGTAGTACCTGAGCCAAAAATGACCAATCGAGCTTAACGTTTGAACATCTCACAAAAATACGTGACACATCATAAAACATATATAAAATTCATAAATCCGGGGTCAAGTATTTTATTGTGCCGATCAATGCCAAAAAATGATGGTTTTGATCAGTTTAATGAAAATCTAAACCTGAAACTTGGCTCATAGCTATTTAGAAATTAAGAAGGCAGTTGAGTTTAAATATTTGTCGATTGTTCATTGTCGGCTCTGGTACTACTTAAATGTACCTCGGATAATCTTAAGTATACCGGTACTCGAATGGACACCGTGTAAGGAAACTGTTCTAACACGTATCCGGCCAAATTAGATTGAACCCAAATTTTATTCCCGCCATAAATCTAATGTCGTAAAATGTGCTACGGAATACGGAACTGATTCTCTTCGAACAAAACCTCGACATTGTTTTTTTGTAGTATGAGTTTCAATTATATTGAGGTCATTTTACAAAATATTGACATAAATATGACCATAATTAATTCGAAACAAGAGATATGTTTGTCAGAAACACAATGCCCCCAATGCACCGCTTTGATTGTTTTTTTACCTTTGACCTTGAAGGATGACCTTGACCTTTTACCACTCAAAATGTGCAGCTCTATGAGATAACATGCATGCCAAATATCAAATTGATACGTTCTATATTGCAAAAGTTATGAAGAAGGTTCAAGTTTTGGTCAAAGTTTTGTTTTTAAGTGACTTTGATCTTGAAGGATGACCTTGACCTTTCACCACTCAAAATGTTCAGCTCCATGAGATACACATGCATGCCAAATATCAAGTTGCTATCATCAATATTGCAAAAGTTATGACCAAGGTTAAAGTTTTGGTTAAAGTTTTGGGACACACACACACACGCGCGCGCGCGCGCACGCACGCACGCACGCACGCACGCACGCACGCACGCACACACACACACACACACACACACACACAATGACAGACAGGCCAAAAACACTATACCCCCGACCAATATAGCGTCAAAATTCCCGGGTTCGTTTTAGTAAATTTACCATGCCCGGGGTACATTTACGTATACCTATTACCTTGGGTACATTTAAGAAGTACCCGAGCCGACAATTACCAATCGAGCATTATTTACTTTGCACAATGTAGTGCTGCAGTAAACTTTCGATTTTTAGCTAGACTTTAAATTGGCTTAAACACCTAATGTTTGGTATTTAGCAGATGATCACAGCTTTAAAGGTTTACAAGATGAAAAAACAATAAATGATTGGCGTCGCACTGAATGAAGTGCGGCGATTCGTATGTAATACGTTTTTTTCGCTTATGGGAGGAGAAGTTATTTTACGGATCAATGTATGTATTTTTGTTGTCAGAATATCTTGCATAGTGGTGATTTTTTGTGTACATTGGTGTAAATAAGTACTGCATTTGTGCCTATTACATTTACTACAACATTTATTGCCAATAATGGAAAGCTATTTCTTTTAATTAATAACTGATCACAGGGACTGGGCAATAATAAAAGATCACAGGGACTGGGTAAATACGCGAACCGGTAAAACTTCCTGGTTTTGTATAAAAACAAAACATTATCAAAACATATTTATTTTGTGTTTTTTCTAACAATAGCGCAGACTTTTGCTTTTCGAGTTGTGGTTAACGCGTATTTTCTTCAATTTTACAAGCCGACAGCGATTATACGGTTTATTGCTTTATTGATAACCGTTACACTACAGTCACTTACCGGTATTAATATCTTAGTTAGAAGGTGATTTTTCAAGCGGTTCCATAGTGTAGTGGTTACACGCTCGCTTCACATGTGAGAGGCCCAAGGTTCGAGCCCCAGTAGAATCAAATTATTTTATTTGTGTTCTATGTTAACTTTTTGTTTTGATTTTAGTTTAAATAAATATGCTGTTTTATTGTAACCATTTTTAGTTTTTATTATGCCCATGAAATATATGTGTGATATGGTGGGGGTTCGTACACACATTAAAACTTTTACTGTGTTTTCATATAAATGAGTACTCAACCCCTATCGTAAATGAGCAACGTAAGAATAAGTTCAGAATCATCTCCCCTTGAAGTTGAGAAAAATATGACATTACGCTTACAAGATGAAGCAGATATTTTAAAACCTACACAGTTCTTGTCCATTAATGAAAACTGCACACGGATGCCAGTAAAAAAAGGAAAACAATTTAAATAAAATTATTTGGGGGTTAAAACACAAAATCATAGATAATGGTTATTTGGGGGTTATAACACAAAATGATAGATAATGTTTAAAATAATCGGCCAATATATTAATATTTACAGTAGAAAAAAAAATCGTTTCATGTAACTTCATTGAGTGTTTTTTACACTGAAATTCCCGACGCCCTTTGATGCTTATGTTGTATTATTATTAAATGCGGACATATCACACAAGCAACACTGCTTTCACATGGAGTAGAGTACGCCATGATACATGTTTGTCCTGTGTCATTCCATTCTACTGTTCTATACTTTACTGTGCACATGATACATGTTCGTCCTGTGTCATTCCATTCTACTGTTCTATACTTTACTGTGCATTTATTGAAAGTTTGCCATTGTATATGTGATTTATGAGTTCGATACATATTTTGACATTATCATGGGATGATCATGTACATCATTTAACAAGCATAGTTTGTTTTAATATTAAATAAAATCACTTGTTGTGTAGAATTGATTACACTTATAACGAAAACAATTTATATTGTTTTTATACTTTGACACACGATTTTAGTTATTTTTAATAATTAATGTAATTAGGAGATAAATGTAATTAGGAGAACAAAACTTTGACCACACGGAAACTTGCAAGCTAAAGAGCAACGTCGTTTGTATTTTGGTAGCGCGGTATTATTTGTTAACTTGTGACGTTTTGACTACTCCTACTGTGATAATAAAAATACGACAAGCTGACGATGTATTCACTGTAGCAGTGATTGCGAGATAAGGATCTGTTTGGTGTCATCTGCAAACGTTTGTATCCCATGTGCCCCAAATCTCATGTCGCGAATGTGTACTCTTAGGGGATGATGTTTGAATTTAGATAAGGCATAACGACAGGATAGGTCCCATTCAATGTTTATGCTTCCCACTTTTAAAATTAAAGGTCCACCACCTTCAATTTTATGTAAAATCTTCTTTTTCTCGTTCGTATGTAAATATTCTTTTAGATTACATCACACAACCTATGCGTTTTATTAACTACTGGCGATTATATAGAGTATTGCTTAATGTTTTAGTTACTAAATTATTTTAATCATGAATTCATATAATGAAATATATATTGAATGGATGCTTCGATATAAGTACTTAGAGGAATTAAAGTGACTTACAATGTACACATTTTACTGTCCGGCGAATTTTCACGGAAGAGGTCACATTGTCCCTTTTCCCTTTTTAGCCCCCTCCCCCCACTTTCGTCCTTCGAACTTTTAGTTTGGCTAAATCCCTAGATAAGCGATAGTTGAAGTCATCTCGAGCGTGCTCGTCGCGACCAAGTCGAGAGTCAACCGCAGAAGATTTTCTTGAAGACTTCTCTATCGGATTTGGGAACGTATGCGGGCGGCTTATATATCCAGCTGGTACCGTCATCCCTCGAGCCGGACGTCTTCTCTACTGCTATGTTTGCTGTCTCCTATAAATCGCTATCGGGATTCCCAAGAGGTATATCCGTAGGGGATGAAGATACAGTGGTTTAGGGTTGGCCGATGTAATCGTCAGGAGTGGGACGGGTCTTCGTTGTCTCCCAGAACTCGATGATCGGGGCCCCAAGCGGAACGCATTTTTTTTTGTCCGTAGAGGATGAAGATATAGTAGTTTATGGGTTGCCACTAGAATCGCCAGGAGTGGGACGGGGGCAGCGGGACAGCGGATTTACCAGCGTAGAAGACGGAGGGGGCGGATCTGGAGCAGCAATTTAATCCAGAACTTCGAGAAGGTGGCCTTATGGAAGTGTCCCAGGACGGGGATCGGGTCGACTGCTGTTGACGTCAAGAGTGGCTAAAAAGGCGGCACAGCGCGCTATGAGCAGAAAGAGCATATTTGCCAAATTGCCAGCACTCCCTTTCGGAGTAACCTATCCCTTTTAAGGGCAACCAGATATGAATTGTCTTTGAATTGTCTACCAGTGCAAATAAAGGTTTCATTGGTCATCGTACACTGATCTTTTTGGATGAAAATGATCTCTTTGGCGAATACCCGGAAAGCCGGGTAAAGTTGACCTGCTTTTGCTCAAAATTAAATATTTTCACCTGAAAGGTCACAGGGGCGGGACGGAACATAAAGATGTCGTGGAGACACAGCGACGACCTGTAAATAAACTTCTGATATTATATATATACGATGAGCACCACCTGTGGATGTGTACATGAATGTGACTTAGGATCAGATTGGCGCACATATGACACCCCTAAATTTTTTCATTAACGCCTTTAGACAAAGATTTACAGTTTGTCAACCAGTTCCGGATAATCAGCAGTTCCGATTAATTTGTATTTAATTTTCCATAATGCCCCAATAAAAACATAATGATAAGTGTCTAAGGTATACATTAGGTAAAGGAATAAATTAACAAAGTTTTAGCAAGAAAGCTTTTGTATTATGCTTGCAGGGGGGATAAATGCAGCTAAAAGTTAACCGGAACTGATTGAATGAGTTATGTTTTGAAATGTGCATATGGATATAGAAGGCTTTATTACTTTCAAATAAACTTTTTGCTTATTGAAAACAAATGCCATGACAATGTTTTGAAAAACTAATTCTTTAAGTTGAATGATATTTAATAATTTTCCGAAGGGTGAACTTTAATTGGCTATTTTTGACAAAAAAAATGCATATGCCGCCTGACCTAACCTGTCATCATACAAAATAAATTTTACCCTTTATTTTAACATCTTCTCACATTGTCACTTAATCACAAAAGAAATTAGTGTGGTCAAAAGAATTAACGTTTTTTGCCGGGTTATTCTAAACTGGTTGACTGACTGTATTGATTATTTGATCCTATCTCTTTGCGTTTGTTTTCGTTAGCGTGTTGGTCAGATGTGATGCAACATACAATGTATATAGTTTCACAAATTGTTTTCGACTTTTTAATATGTAAAGCAAATACAATACAATAAGCCTGTTGGTAAACTGAGGATTTTGCACGATGCACTTGTCCAATTTACCCCACCCTTCCTCCCAAACCCATCCGAGGCAATATTGGGTCCACTAGCATCTATACTACTTCTCTAGCACATTATACATGTTACATGTCCAACGATCTATCATTAAATACTAAGATATATGATTAAATGAGTCGCGTTCTGAGAAAACTGGGCATAATGCATGTGCGTAAAGTTTCGTCCAAGATAAGGCTAATTAGGGACGACACGTTCCGCCTAAACAATATTTTCGGTGAGAAGGGACTTCCTTTAATAATACCATGACAGCGGAAAGTGTCGTCCCTGATAAGCGTGTGCGGACTGCACAGCCTTATCTGGGACGAAACTTTACGCACATGCATTAAGCCCAATTTTCTCAGAACAAGACACAAATATTTTGCGAGCAAAGGGGAACGACTCATGTTTCTTAACACACTCGTGCAAAGAGCCGCATCTTGAAATGATAAAAACATTTGTTTTTTTATTTAATAATGAGTATTATTCGTTAAATATCATTTGTATCTAAAAAAAATATAATACTTAAAAAAACACATATATTTCAACAAAATTTAAAAACGTGATCTCGCGAGATAAAATTGGAATTTTGTGAAGAGTTCACAATAGTCGCGCGAGGTATCCCGCGAATTTCGGTACAAGTTTATTGTTCTATTAGTCAAACTTACGATTGATTTACTTTTTAAACACTTGCGGTAAAAATAGCTTATTAACAATTTGATCAAACAACCAAAAGAATTCCAGTCGTCAACGTGTCCTGAAAAAGAACAGTCTAATAAAAACACGTGAGTGTAACATTGTCACCCCGATTGTCACTGACACAATATGCAGTTGTTTCGGTTTCAAGACCATTTTTTACTTGTTTATTTCTTTTATTCCATCCATTCATGTAGTTTCAGCAACCTCATGTGTTTGAACTAAAGAAATATTGCTTTTTAAACTGAATTAAATAGATGTATTTATACTATTCTCATTGGATAGATTTGATATTTGTGGCTTTGTTCACGATTTTTTTTATTGTAAGCTATCTTCTCGTCCTTTCGTGCCTCTTAACTATTTTTACCGCGCATGCTTATACAATGGCTGGTAATTTTAGCTTTGTTGAACTTTTATGTCGTCAATAAAATAATATTTCAATACGAAACACAAAGAAAACTGTATTTGTTTACATATTTGCTAAATATTTACCTTGTTAAGGTGAAGGTCAATGATCTGTATCATGCAGAAGAATTTTCTCATTGGATTCGTGCTCTTGCTTGACCACGTTCTAAATGGGGCATCATGTGGGAAATTTTCTTATAAATCACAAGTTAAAATAGCTATTTTCTTTGACACACTGGCATGTGTATTTATTGATATTGGCCATTTATTTTTATTCTCCCCGAAAATTTTCGGGGAGCATATAGTTGCCATTTAGAAGTTCCTTACTTCCTTCCTTCCTTCTGTCACACTTTGGAGAAACTGTCACGAAATATATGATGGCAAAAATGGCTTGCAAGGAATATCTAAAGGCCATGGTTCCAGCAAACATAGTCGCAGGCTTCCGAAAATCTTTCCCGTGCTGCCCAGAGGTTGTTTCTGCAGATAAGCTTTATCCAAGCGAAGCCTTCCTAGATACATCACACCTGCTAAAAATTATGGAACTTAAATCCGGAAAAGAAGCAGTAGAAAAGTACCTCTTGTTGAAGGCTGAACAAAAGTTTACATGCGTCTGACCGGCCTCTATGCAACCTAAAGCCAACAGCACAAATCCCAAACCAGGGGAAAAAGCTATAACAGAAATGGCGAATACTGAGGAGCTGCACACATACAAGATGGTAAATATTCTCCCAATACCCCCAGCTAGGTGCTGGACCTGTACATTGGAATAACCATATCCAAGCTGGGACATGCACTCAAGATGTTCCACCAAGCCCGTTTCCTCTTCTTTTGAAAAGATTAGGTCAGGGCCCAATCCAATATTAAATGGATATACTTTCCCTTTCATGCGATCGCTTAATGTTTGAATTGGCTTCCATTAATAGACGTCCGGGCGTAAATTACGCCCAAAATCGGCTGGAGTACGTCCGTTTTACAAGTGGTGGAAGTCACCTGAACGTCCGATAATCGGCATGTAAACTGTTTTCTATACACGAGACGTACAAATCATAACAGTTAATCTGGTCATTCACTCTGATAACTGCGCTCAGAGCTTAATCGCAATAAAGGCGACATGGGGTAATAGATCACCCACTGAAAAATTAGAGTATCAAATAATTTAGTCACATTACACAGCCATGTACAGTACAGTACACGCTTTTTCCCCAATTTCCCTCGCTACTCCCCGGACAAGCCAACGGAATGAGAGTAAGAACGTCCCGTGATACTCGGAGTTTGCATGATTGGCCCTCGGCGTTGGGCAACGCGGAGGAAACTCCTTGTTTAATGAGATAACGATTAATTTAACTTTGCTTGACTTCTGATTTTCAAATAAAATTACATTTATTACAAGTACATATGTATATAAAATAATGACATTCAAAACAATGTATTACCGGTAATTATCATTGGCCAGTCGCCAAATACAAGATGGCTCCGCCCACTAAGTTGTGTTTTCATAAAACGCTTTATCCATTACTCCGCCAGTCGTTGTTTGTCAGACAATGCGGCCGCAATAAACAAAATCTTATTGATTATTTCATGAGTTTGAGTGACAGTGAGCGGTCAATTATGGACCAAATCGGCAGAGTGACATTCACACATGTTTATCCTTTTTGTCAAAACACCACAGACAGCAGTCTACACAATAGGTCAGTAGACAAGCTTTGCGTGTTTTCATAACGCCAAACACTTAATCCAGTTCCTTCCAGATGTTCTCTTTAATCAGTATACAGTTCAATAACTGTTTCCATAACTACTCTACTAAAATACCGTAACAATAAAGATTATGATATGGCATGTTTGAATTGAAATTTATTTGGAGGAAATATCAAATTATGCGCGATATAATTGTGTTAAAAATTACCAAAGAAACTTTTAACCAAAATCAACAGAATTCAGTGTTCTCTGCGATACAAAGTTTGTATAAAAAAATTAATACAGGCACACTTTCCACGCATAAACCTTGAACTTGTACATTAAAACATAATTTTCGCGCGCTTTTGTCGGGAAATATACTTGATAACTGTATATTGGAAGCATTTGTAAAAGTCGTGTTAACATTAAAAATCGGAAGCGTGTATCGGATTACAAACTATTATTATGCCCCTTTCGAAGAAGAGGTGGTATATTATTTTGCACATGCGGTCGGTCCGTCCATTGGTCAGTCAGTCGGTCGGTCCGTCCACCAGATGGTTTCCCGATGATAACTCAACGCTTAGGCCTAGAATCATGAAACTTCATAGGTACATTGATCATGACTGGCAGATGACCTCTATTGACAGGGTTCGCACAGACCTTGAAAAGTGCTTGAAAATCAAGGTTTATCTTGAATAGTGCTTAAAAACGATCTGGAGTGCTTAAAAGTGCTTATTTTCAACCATAGCCTTGAAAAGTGCTTTGAAAGTGATTGAATTTGGCTGAAAAGTGCTTGAAAAACGGATAAAAATATTTTATTTCCGTGAGTCGGAAGTCGTAGTTTTTAGCTCACCTGATTGCTAAGGTGAGCTTTTGTGACCGGTCTTTGTCCGTCGTATGTCCGTCGTAGGTCCGTTAACATTTGCTTGTACACACTCTAGAGGCCACATTTCTTGTCCCATCTTCATGAAGCTTTGTCCCAATGAAATCTCGGCCGAGTTCAAAACTGGGTTGTGCCGGGTCAAAAACTAGGTCACTAGGTAAAAAAACAACAACCTTGTAAACACTGTAGAAGTCACATTTCATTGCCAATCTTCATGTAACTTTGTCAAAATATTTGTCTTAATGATATCTTGGTTGAGTTCAAAAGTGGTTCCGATCTGTTGAAAAACACTGCCGCCAAAGGGCGGGCATTTTTCCTTATTTGGCTATTGAGAAACCTTGTAAACACTAGAAGTCACAATTTATGCCCAATCATCATGAAAGTTGGTCAAAACATTGGTTCAATTGATGTCTTGGACGAGTTAGAAAATGGTCCAGATCGGTAAAAAAACATGGCCGGCAGTGGGCGGGCATTTTTCTCTATATGTATATAGTGGCAGTTTTCCCTATTTGGCTATAGAGAAACCTTGTAAACACTCTAGAAGTCACAATTTTTGCCCAATCATCATGAAAGTTGGTCAAAACATTGGTTTTATTGATATCTAGGACGGCTTTGAAAATGGTCTGGATCGGTGAAAAAACATGGCCGCCAGTGGGCGGGCATTTTTCTCTATATGTATATAGTGAAAACATGTAACACAGTAGAAGTCACATTTTTGGCCCAATTTTCATGAAATTTGCTCAGAACATTTGTTTCATTGATACGAGAGTTGAGTTTAAAAAATGGTCCCGGTCAGTTGAATAACATTGCTGCTGGGAGGGGGGAAGTTTTCTCATTATGGCCCCCCCCCCCTTTGAAGAAGAGGGGGTATATTGTTTTGCTCATGTCGGTCTGTCCATCCACCAGATGGTTTCCGGATGATAACTCAAGAGCTTTTATGCCAAGGATCATGAAACTTCATAGGTACATTGATCATGGCTTGCAGATAACCCCTATTGATTTTCAGGTCACTAGGTCAAAGGTCAAGGTCACGATGACCCGAAATAGTAAAATGGTTTCCGGATGATAACTCAAGAACACTTATGCCTAGGATCATGAAACTTCATAGATACATTGATTAGACTCACAGATGACCCCTATTGACTTTCAGGTCACTAGGTCAAAGGTCAAGGTCACGGTGACCCAAAGCAGTAAAATGGTTTCTGGATGATAACTCAAGAACGCTTATGCCTAGGATCATGAAACTTCATAGATACATTGATCATGACTCGCAGATTACCCCTATTGATTTTCAGGTCACTAGGTCAAAGGTCAAGGTCACGATGACCTGAAATAGTAAAATGGTTTCGGGATGGTAACTCAAGAACGCTTAGGCCTAGGATCATGAAACTTCATAGGTACATTGATCATAACTCGTAGATGACCCCTATTGATTTTCAGGTCACTAGGTCAAAGGTCAAGGTCCTGATGACCCGAAATAGTAAAATGGTTTCCGGATGATAACTCAAGAACGCTTATGCCTAGGATCATGAAACTTTATAGGTACATTGATCATGACTCATAGATGACCCCTATTGATTTTCAGGTCACTAGGTCAAAGGTCAAGGTCACGGTAACCCGAAATAGTAAAATGGTTTCCAGATGATAACTCAAGAACGCTTATGCCTAGGATCATGAAACTTCATACCGTATACGTGCGCTTATAAGACGCCCTCGCTTATAAGACGCACCCCGATTTCGGACTTTATAATCGGTGGATTTCAGACTGACCCGCCTGTAAGACGCGGCCAAATTTTGCCGTTTTCATCGGCCGAAAAACGGCAGAATGTTGAAGAAAATCAATAAGAAACACATTGAGAATTTTTCAAACTCGCGCTGCATACAATTAGTAATTCACGCAAGTCCGAAAAATAAAACAATCAAATAACAAAGTAAATAATATTTGTTTATTTCATGATATATAAGTAGGTTTTAATTTATTTTCAAGTATTATTCATACAGTAAAAATAATTATCAAATTAACACAATTTCTAACAATTGCGTATTTAATCAATTTGCCATAACAATTTCAAACATATTACGTTCGTAATTGATCGTATCAGTCATCTTAAAATCCCTCGAAATCCTCATCATCGCTTTCACCGAACAGTTCGTAGAATTCCTCACTAGTGAGATTGTCATCGTAAACCCAATCGCCGATATCATCATCATCGTCGTCGCAATCACTAACCTTTGCACAGGCAGATACATCCTCAGATTGATCGCGATTTTCCACAAGATCAACAAACAACTCGTCGTCCTGTGTACCATCCATTGAGTTTGAGATCATAAGAGTTACGTTTGCGTTTCATTTTGACGATTCCAGTAGTTGTAATTTGTAAATATAATTGTATTGTTTGACGGGTATTGAAAACTAAGAGGCAGATATAGATTACCTTGATTATGCAAATGTTACGCCCCTTGTCTATAGGTAATGCCTACTTTCATAAAATAAGCCAATCGCGTGATAGAGTGAAATCACGGGTCAAGAAGAAAGCCACCTGTGGATAATTGCATGCGGTCGCTCTTTGCTCCCGCTGTCGTGGGTCCCTAATAAATAAGGTGTCATCGGCATAAGGGGGTCGTCTGAATGAACGTGTTTATTTAACAATTGACAGTTGCAAACTGGTAACTATTTTCAGACGATACCCTTATTGCCAAATATGTCTTAATTGACAATTAACAGCGTCGAACAAAGACGATCAGGTGATACAAATTTGTCAAGAAGCACTTGTAATCACGTGTTTATTTAACAATTAACAGTTTCAAACTGCGAACTGATTTTGCTGTTATTTTAAGCATTTTTGGCATCGTGTCGCCGCTTACAAACGTTAACTATTATGTCCAATTTATATGACATTTAACGACGTCGCGCGCAGACAATCGGGTGATAAAAACTTTTCAAGTATAACCATGGACAATATAATGCCTTACGACCCCAAAATAACAAAATTCAAATAAAAAATAATAGACAACAAAATCAATAACGATACATTTTATTTCAAGTAAATCGGTAACTGAACATAGCGTTCTGATACACGGTATGGGCAAATACAGACTTTAGAGAAAATGCAAATGGCTGCCGCGATGATTCAAAACAATTTACAAGTGTCCAACTTGGCCAGCGTAAGCCCAGTAAACTTGATATTTTGAAAAATTTCGCTTATTTTCACAAGTATCTCGCTTATAAGACGCGACCCCCACTTTTACTTATTAATTTGACTCTTAAAAATGCGTCTTATAAGCGCACGTATACGGTAGGTACAATGATCATGACTCGCAGATGACCCCTATTGATTTTCAGGTTACTAGGGCAAAGGTCAAGGTCACTGTGATCTGAAATAGTAAAATGGTTTCTGGATGATAACTCAAGAACGCTTATGCCTAGGTTCATGAAACTTCATAGGTACATTGATCATGACTCGCAGATGACCCCTATTGATTATCAGGTCACTAGGTCAAAGGTCAAGGTCACAGTGCCAAATAACGTATTCACACAATGGCTGTCAAGGTCACGGTTACTCAACTTAGAAAAATGGTTTCCGGATGATAACTCAAGAATGCTTACGCTTAGGATCATGAAACTTCATAGGTACATTGATCACGACTGGCAGATGAAATAATGATGAAACTTGACCAGGATGTTTGTCTGGACAACATCTAGGTCAAGTTTGAATTTGGTAAAGATTGAATGAACCGACTCCTCTCAGGTGAGCGAACTAGGGCCATCTTGGCCCTCTTGTTTTTCACGATTTATGACGGTTCCGATCTGTTCATACGGGCAGGTACTTGATCGGTATGGGTTTTAGAACGTAAGGGAGGCAACTACTACTTATCTTCCACCAATTGGTCTACTTCGGTTTTTGTTGTACGCATTATGCCATTACGGTGCTGACAAGTTGAAATATGCCAGCGAATAAGTGCATTTTTCAGAAAGGGTGGCTTTTGAAGTAACCTTGGGTGGTTTACAATGCCGATTTTAAAGTAAAAGCATCTTGTAAAGAACGCAGAACAGGTATAGAGATCGACAGTATGGGCGAATTGGCGTCAAAAGCCACCTAAAATGCAGTTTGTCTGTGAAGCAAATTCATTTGGTTAACCCAATTTATTCAGACGTACTGCAAAAGACAAAAGACAAAAAAGTTGCACTTGACTGATTGTCAAATAAATTAGATGATACTGTGAAGAAACTGCAATCTGGTTAAATGAGTGCAGACTCTCAGTCTAAACATAAACAGTACACTATTGCATCTACAACAGATTTTACATGTACATGTGTACCTGCTGTAGAAAATTACTTAATAAGTATAATTTTTACAAGCCTCAATTAATACATGGCATTTTATATTGCCGTTGCGAGATTCTGTACATTTGTAGTTTTCTATTTTTACTTCAGAATTAATTTGTATCAGATGCTAGTGCTGCAACAATATACCGGTATATCGGTATATATCGCAATACGCAATCCGCATATTGTATTGCGATACAATTTTCATCATACCGGTACGAAAATTTTACAAAAATTCATTCACATTTCGTCCAGAAAAGCCATCCGATATAATGATAACAAGGTAAACTAAACAAAGCAGTGTAAATATTTTTTTTGGTAAAAAAGCATTCTGAAAAGTATATTATACGGAGTAACGTTGTTACATCGGAGCATTCGTTCGATGCTTTTGAACAGATTATCGTTGAATTAATTGCGCACAGCTGTAAATGTTTCGTTCGATTCTGAATTGAGCATTATTAAATTTGTAATCCAAATTTCGGAAATACGCTTCAAAATTTTAATGCTAATGCGACAATAAAAAATTATAGCGTCAAATAAAAAGTGCTTTATCCTTTGTCTCAATAAAAAGCGCGCGAAAATTATACAGACATGTAGGACGTCGCATGGAAAGTATGGGCGTATTTTGTGTTGTATAAAAATGGGAACATCACGTCAGGTGAATTACGCATGTTCAGTGGAAAAAACGCCCGGGTTGGACCTTATTTAATCACATCTTTAAATAGTAACAAATGCCAAAATGTATTTGATACTTAAGAAAAGTTGCGAATGTTTGTGTTTCTTGTTATTCTTGAGCACATTTACTGGTATATAGTAAATATTTACCAACATTTGCTTTAAAACTGGAATATACGGGATTATAGGATAATTGGCAAGTTATAATTTTGGTACACGTTAGCAATATATTGCGATATATTGCAATACGGGTTTTTGAACTGACAATATATTGCAATACGGTTTTTGGCGTATTGTTGCAGCACTATCAGATGCATAACTGTCTTTAACATCTATAGCAGCTATATTATACCACTGGAATACAGTGCTCACGCTGCTGCCAGACATTATCGCCAATGCAGGGCTCAACATTAACCTAAAAACCAACTTGCCCTGCCGGGCAAGTACTTAGAAAATCTACTTGCCCAGAACATAAAGCCACTTGTCCAAACATGAAATATCACATTAACTGTAAAGCTCTTATTTAAAAAAAAATAAAAAAAAAATTAATGATACACCACAAAACCTTTTTTATATTTGCACATTTAACAAAATGATTACAGCAATTTAAGTCTAATTAAAGTCCAAATTAAATGCTCTTTGTTCTTTTTTGCACTTGCCCGGGCGGACAACTAGATTATAAAATAACTTGCCCGGACCCAACTTTAACTTGCCATGGGCAATAGGACAACCGTTAATGTTGAGCCCTGCAATGGCGATTATTTTATCCAACTGGCTATTATTTCTTAAAATTGTCTAGAAAAAATGGCGATTATTTTATCTGCCTACATCAAAAAACAAATTGCCTCTAAATGTTGTCCGGCGAATGCGAAACGCCTGCAAATCGGGCCATCAAGCAGGAAAAATCGATAGCGAGATTACCTGTGTACACACTCGACCCTGTGTATTGTCATACACGCGTCAATAACTTTTGCGACACTGTGGCCTAGAGCGTTTTTCTCAATCAGTGTCCGACAGCAGTGATATATTTCGGAAAAAACGTTTTTAATCTCCCCGTGCTTTACCAATTATCAGTAACTGTTAGATCTTTGTTTATTTTTCGCCAATTATTATTTAATCGTCAAGAAATCGCCGCTTATATTGTCGGCTGGTTTTGTTTTTAACGCCGTTTTCTCTGCAATTAGATTATGTTGAACATTGCTTGATGAAATAATTATTTAATCGCCATCAACTAATTATTCCCGTAATTACCGCTGTTTGTCGTCTGCTTTAACATAATGATTTCAATTTACCAGGTAACCTGGTTTTCCCAATTCAAAGGGACCCATCATATGCCATGGCCATCTAATTTTAACGAAACACGTGTTTGAAATTACACTGAGGTGGTGTATTAAAACTCACGCGCTGTGACGTTAATTGATGTAAACATGATCGGCATGGTGAAGTGTTATTTTTGGAATTAATCATTTACAATTGCTATTGGCCTCTGCCTACAATATTTAGATTATGCATATTAATATTTTATATTATGCATATTTCATGTGCGAAACGCGTATAATTTTTCGGATTACCGTTTTCGGATACTGTATTTTTTTCGTCGATTATGATTTATTTTCGAAGTTCATAATAGCAAAAGTAGAATGACAAATACACATGCGGTGATACGGAAGGTGTGGTTTATAATATTTTGAGTTGTATTCACCAGAATTGTATTCACGTGCTTACAGTGTATAAGGTCCACCCATAATTATTGCAGAATATCCGATTTTCTTCTTTGTTTATATTAAAGTTTACTGTATCATACATGAAATGCCCTATTTCCACGAGGATGACATCGAGGTTTTTTTATCTCCGAAGTAACTATCAACGATTTTATCGTGGATGAGTACATATTACGGACCTATTAGTGTGCTAGGTATAAGCCAGTGAAATTATCAATTGATATTGACAAGACACATGGTTATTCACGCATGACTTATGCACAACCGCGCGAATCTTCGCTGCTTGGGGTCATACTCTGATACTAGACGGCAGACGTGCAATAAACTGGTCCTGACCGGTTAAGAGACTGCAGTGAATGGTTTTTCACACCTAATCGAGATAAGAATGTAATAAGTGTGTGTGTTAGCATGTGCACCGTGTAATCGATTTCATGACATGGGAATTTTAGCAAACAGAATCGGACCGACTGTTTGGGATTTTCAATCGGTCTTTCATAATCATAATACAGTTTTCAGTAGGTCGGACTAAAAAAGTGCTTGAATTTGGATTTTTCCCTTGAAAAGTGCTTAAATTTTATTGGAGAATATCTGTGTGAACCCTGATTGATTTTCAGGTCACTAGGTCAAAGGTCAAGGTCACAGTGACTCGAAATAGTAAAATGGTTTCCGGATGATAACTCAAGAATGCTTAGGCCTAGGATCATGAAACTTCATAGGTACATTGATCATGACTGGCAGATGACTCCTATAGATTCAGCTCACTAGGTCAAAGGTCAAGATCACAGCGACTCGAAATCGTAAAATGGTTTCCGGATGATTACTCAAGAATGCTTACACCTAGGATCATGAAACTTCATAGGAACATTGATCATGACTGGCAGATGACCTCTATTGATTTTTAGGTCACTAGTTCAAAGGTCAAGGTCACAGTGACTCGAAACAGTAAAATGGTTTCCGGATGATAACTCAAGAATGCTTTACGCCTAGGATCATGAAACTTCATAGGTTCATTAATCATGACTGGCAGATGACCTCTATTGATTTTCAGGTCACTAGGTCAAAGGTCAAGGTCACAGTGACTCGAAATAATAAAATGGTTTCCGGATAATAACTCAAGAATGCTTACGCCTAGGATCATGAAACTTCATACAATGTAGGTACATTGATCATGACTGGCAGATGACCCCTATTAATTTTCAGGTCACTAGGTCAAAGGTCAAGGTCACAGTGACTCGAAACAGTAAAATGGTTTCCTGATGATAACTCTAGAATAATTAGGCCTAGGATCATGAAACTTAATAGGTACATTGATCACGACTGGCAGATGACCCCTATTGACTTTCAGGTCACTAGGTCAAAGGTCAAGGTCACAGTGACAAAAACGTATTCACACAATGGCTGCCACTACAACTGACAGCCCATATGGGGGGCATGCATGTTTTACAAACAGCCCTTGTTTTTGATTGACGTCAGTCTTAAAGTTAGCGTTGTTTGCAGATTGGTTTAATCACAACTAAAAAATTTATGTTCTATCCGATGGTAATTTAACAGTACATGAAAGACGGTGTCTGGTATCATCATCACACCTTTTTACCTTAAATAATTGTTCCTTATGAGAAGTTAAATGCTATGGTGAGCAATTAATTACTTATGGCCAGTAAGTTGTGAAAACAAAACCCATTACAAATTGTATGCGGTAACAATTTAATTTCAGTACAAGTATATTTTGTCATGTCCATTTATAGAACTGAATTACAAAATTTTTCTACAGCCACGTGATGATATTATTTAAGTCCCTTTGTACGCACCTGCACCATTCACTATACATGATGCCATGTAAAACTTGTGTTTTTAATAAGAGCGCGAAATTGTTACTGACAGAGTTTAGTTCCAGGCATGGAAAGGGTTCGTTTGATTTTTCCGTGGATCTGCGGATTTCCACGGATCGGGTTGTCAGTCATGTCAGTGATTCACGTAAATTTGTAAAATAATCAGCAGCCCTGAAACCACTTTGCATATTACACTGGTAGATTATGCCTTAGCATTTTTTGAAACGAGCGATGTCATTGCACGGTGTAGAAGCATATCGGTTGCCTTTCTGCCAAAATGCTGTCTTTCTGTTCATTCTTTGCTGCCTCTCTGTAATAAACAAGAAAAATGGATGCTCAGAATTCACAAAACAGGTAAAAAAAATCTAAATTAAAACCCGTAAACAAATTTGTGCATAAAAAGAGGTGGTCCACGAGTTGAAGCATATATCCAGCTACAGGTTCACAGTAGGTCGCAGGTCCAAACACTTATCACTAACTCTATTGAAGATGGAATGATGACGAGGGTGGTGGAAGTTGAACTTAGACAAGGCCTTTTCATACGCACACACATTTTGACCCCTTTGACCTTGACCTTGAACTTAGACATTTAGGTTTCGAAAAATGCGTTAAGGTTTCGAAAAATGCTTATAATTTCTATCAAATTGTTTATCGGGGGCATATGTCATCCAAAGGAGACGGCTCTTGTTCAAAATGAGGGGAGAATTTTACCCCACCCCTTGTGGATAGAGAATGTTCAGGTTGGTTTAAATACATAGCTGCCAGGGGGCGTGGCAGTTTTTCTTATATGATATCATGATATCCTGGCTGAGTTTGAAAATGGCTCTGGTTTGTTGAAAAAATATGGCCGCCTGGGTGCTGGTATTTTTCCTTATAAGGCTAAAGTGAAACCTTGTTAACACTTTAAAACTCACATAAATGTTCCAATCTTAGTCTCTGATACTTGGTCAGAGATTTGTTTTAATAATAGCTTGGCTGAGTTCGAAAATGGCTTTGGTTTGGCGAAAAACATGGCCACCAGTAGCGGTACATTTTAGCTTATACTGATTGAGTAAAACCTTGTTAACACTCTAGTTCTTATGTTAGTATATATTTAGAAAAGTTTGAAATAAAAAATATTTTGTGTACAGTGTGTGTTTTTATGTCCCCCACTATAGTAGTGGGGGACATTGTTTTTGCCCTGTCTGTTGGTTTGTCTGTTGGTTGGTTTGCGCAAACTTTAACATTTTGCAATAACTTTTGCTATATTGAATATAGCAACTTGATATTTGGCATGCATGTGTATCTCATGGAGCTGCACATTTTGAGTGGTGAAAGGTCAAGGTGACGACAGACGAGGCGGGTTCAACTCTGGCATTCGAAGGACCGAGACGAAGGTCATCCTTCAAGGTCATAGGTCAAATATATGTGGCCAAAATAGCTCATTTTATGAATACTTTTGCAATATTGAAGATAGCAACTTGATATTTGGCATGCATGTGTATCTCATGGAGCTGCACATTTTGAGTGGTGAAAGGTCAAGGTCATCCTTCAAGGTCAGAGGTCAAATATATGTTGCCCAAATCGCTTATTTTATGAATACTTTTGCAATCTTGAAGATAGCAACTTGATATTGGGCATGCATGTGTATCTCATGGAGCTGCACATTTTAAGTGGTGAAAGGTCAAGGTCAAGGTCATCCTTCAAGGTCAGAGGTCAAATATATGTGGCCCAAATCGCTTATTTTATGAATACTTTTGCAATATTGAAGATAGCAACTTGATATTTGGCAAGCATGTGTATCTCATGGAGCTGCACAATTTGAGTGGTGAAAGGTCAAGGTCGAGGTCATCCTTCAAGGTCAAAATTGGTCATGTAATGTCACTTCTTCAATATTGAAGCTAGCAATTTTATATTTGAAATGCATGTGTATCTCATGGAGCTGCACATTTTGAGTGGTGAAGGGTCAAGGTCATCCTTCAAGGTCAAACGTCATATAGGGGGACATTGTGTTTCACAAACGCATCTTGTTTCGTTTGCATTTGGGGCCGGTGTACAGCCCCATTCCTAATTGATAAAAGAATATTTTTTTCTCCAAAAATTTCCAATTTAAGGTTAAACAATTATATTTTATATTTTCATTAGATATCAACATTTTGTTTGTTCATCTCCCAACCAGATGTATGAGTTAAACCTTAGTAAATATACTATTAAAAACACTTTTGAAGCATTTGTTAGTAAAACAACTAATTTTCTAATTTTAGTGGAAACCGTCAAACGTCATAATTTTTTAAAATCCAAAAGGGACCCTACCCCATTCCCAAAATGATGAAAAAACACTGGTATACAGTTGTTAAATGTTGTAGTCAAAGTATAATTTAGCATAATTTCTTTTACAATAGACTGCAAAAGTAACTTTTCATTCAAATGAAAACACAACCTGAAATAACAGTCTTTATTGATTAAAGTTTGTCTTTTATAGACATTTGTAAAAAAAATATAATTTGAAATTAATATTCTCTTTATCTTTGATAAACAAAGTTGCATTTGATCAAGTATCAAAAACTATGCATTTAATCAAGAATTAATATTTCCCAATAAAGGGACAGTATTCATAACCAATGAATGCCCAAATGTGGTGTATGCAGTTATCTCTCTTTGCGTTGGTTTGAAAAAGATTTGTGTCCCTTTGAATAGTTTTATTTGCACTTGATAGCTCCATGCATTAATTTTCTGCAACCTTAGCTAGAAACCGGACGTATGGCAAATGGGACAAAAAAGTGCATGAAAGTCTGACCAACATTTTAGTGCTGTGTGACACAAGGTACAAAGTTAACAGGCAGTAAGCCTGCTTGTCTGACAGATCTAGATGTCTGAGAAGACTCCAACCTTTGTATAGAGCATGCCGCTGACATGCTCTTTGAAAGTATTAATAATATACTTTTATGCCCCTGAAGGAGGGCATATAGTGATCACACTGTCCGTCAGTCTGTCCGTCCATCATTCTTTGCGTATAGGTTTCGAAAAATGCTCATAACTTCTATGTCGCTTCAGATGTAACCTTCATATTTGGTAGGCAAGTGTATATGGACAAGGCCTTTCCATACACACACAAATTTTGAACCCCTTGACCTTGAACTAAGGGTCCGCGTTTAGGTTTCGAAATCTGCGTTTAGGTTTCAAAAAATGCTCTATATTTCTATCAAAGCGTTTTCCGGGGCATATGTCATCCTATGGAGACAGCTCTTGTTTCCCCTTTTTTTGGCGTTTTATGATTCAGAATTAGTGTGCATTAGTTTCTGCTTGGTTGCATCACTGTTAACCAATTCGACCCTTTACCACTTACATGAAGATACATATTTTAATGCATTTGTAGTCCCTTCAAAAAATAAATTTAATTTAAGTCAGTTCCTTCTAGATTCAAGTTTTTAAGGCTTCATTTCCAACCCTTAGATAATGATGAGCAACAAACAGCATAGTACCTGAACAGACTGCAATTTACTCGCAGGCTGTTCTGGTTTTATGCTGTTTGCACACAGCCGTTCCTACTTTGCCTCTGAGTGGGAAAGAGTTAAGTCATTTGCATAATGAAAGTGGCCCATCATATGCACATTAAATTGGTGGAGGAGGTTTTTAAAGTAGTATTTTGTGCCCATTGTTTAAAGGGAATGTCAACCACGACGACGAAGGAAAGAAAAGTTGTAAAATACCGTATTTTTAACCAGGTTTTCCGAAGGAAAAAACTGGTTATTAGATTGGCGAATGCGGGCGGGCTGGCTGGCTGGCTGGCTGGCGGGCTGGCTGGCGGGCTGGCGGAACAAGCTTGTCCTGGCCATAACTATGTCATTCATTGTGAGATTTTAAAATAATTTGGCACATTTGTTCACCATCATTGGACGGTGTGTCGCGCGAAATAATTACGTCGATATCTCCAATGTCAAGGTCGCCACGACTAAAAATAGATTAAAAAAAAAAAAAACTTACAAAGGGGGTTAATTTTGTTTGTTCATTTATAAAGTTCAGTTTGAGTTTTCTCTCTTTATCAGATTTTTTTTTCACAATGATAACCTGGTTTTGTGACAATTTTGTCCCTTGTTTTACAATAATTTGTTTATATTGATTAAAATATCACGACTGGTATATTACATTACTTGAAAAAAGTTAATATTTTCAGTATATTCGGTAATAAAATTTTGCGATGTGAAATCAAAAGTATATTTCTAAAATAGGTGACATAACGATATACACACTATAAATAACGCAAGTAGATTGATCATTTTATATGTAAAATATATACAATTCAATACGCATGCACAATTTGCATTCCTGGGTTTACCACGTGACAACCATGATCAATCTACTGGCGTTATTTATAGTTAACTAATAGTTACCTGGTAGACATACCCAGTAAAATTTATTACCAAATATACTGAAAATATAAAAACTTAGCAATTTTTTTCAAGTAATGTAATATACCAGTCGTGATATTTTAATCAATATAAACTAATAATTGTAAAAAATATGGTATTTTACAACTTTTCTTTTCTTCTTTGTCGTGGTTGACAGTCCCTTTAAAACTAGCTTCTTTTACATACAATGCACTGGAAGTATTTGAAATTCAGTTTTTCGCAATTTCCATTGTCATTGAAGTTTTCTTCCATTAAAATACTCAATTGTTTAATTCAATTCTGAACTACATAATGGTTAACATTAAGTATTATGTTAAATGTTGAATCATAGTACATGTACTAGAAGGCCCTTCTTGGTGATTTAACAACTTAAACATTGGACATCAACTTAGTAATACAAAAACATGTTTTCGATTTTGATAAAAATATTGACAAAAATCCTTAAACTTTCATGCTAAACAAATGAAGATAAACTGATAAGACAATAAAAAAATGGTAGGGAGTGTTACACAAGGAATAAAGAATTAAACAAATTGAATTAGTTCTTGGATAGTTTTCTAATGCTTATATGATTTATATCCAGTGCACTTTACATCCAAACTGATCACATGCTTTCATGTCAGACCACAGTCCCAAGACGAAATGAAGTGCACGACAACTTCCTTTCGAATTGATTCTTATTGACTGGCCAGTGTCATATGTGCGGAATTTATCATTGATTTTGCAGTGATATTGTTGGTCTAGTAAAAGATAAGGCCATGTTGATTTAGCAAAATGTAGTGATCGATAATTTCATAGTGGATGTCTGTTTCTGCTAACCTGTTTGGCTGTACAGCGTCTGTAGTATTATGCATGGGCTAAATAAGGACCGTCCTGACATTGGAGATATAATGTTGTTTAGGGCTAAATTTTGATAAAATATCTGACATACAGTACAGCCAAAGCGGAACAAACGTATTTCGCGATCCGCGGCGGCAAGGCGAAACGAGTCGATGCCGCGTCAGTCGTTGAAGCCGCGTCAGTATGCGGCGGCAAGTCGCATTTCGCCGCGAAACTTCGCATCTGTCCGCCGAGGCATGCCGCGGTTCGCGACATGATGCCGAGTCGATGCGATCATAAATTATTTTTTTTTAATTATAAGTTACATGTAGTTAACAAATTTTGAAAGAACAATTATAATAATAATTAAAATCATAATAAATTTATTGTGCGCGGATTGTATTAGCCTATACATGTAAGCATAGTTAATGTGTCCAATTATTAAGTTTGTTTCCCGCCCGTAGCGTATGTATTTCACACATAAACAAGGTCACGTAATTATGTTTTCGCACATACAAGTGGTCAAGGCTCCAGCATATGGTGGATTTATAAATTAATTGCATGTTGATTCCGCTATTATATTTTAGCTGAGAAAATTAGCAGTTTGAAGCCACATCAATAATCAAGACGGTGACGACGTATTTGTAGTTTTGTAAATTATCGGCTTATTACAACTATTGTTTGAATATGCGTATATAAACACGTTTTATTTTGTTCATATTATACAGTTTATATCGCTACTAATTACCCGATAATCCCGTATATTCCAGTTTTAAAGCAAATGCTGGTAAATATTTACGATACACAAACATTCTCGATATTTCCTTAAGTATCAAATACATTTGGGCATTTGTTACTTTTTATAGAGATGATGAAATAACGTCTAATCGGGGCGTTTTTTTTCTCCACTGAACACGCGATTTACGCCTGACGTGATGTTCATGTATTTATACAACACAAAATACACCCAAACTTTCCAAACGACGTTCTACATGTCTGCATAATTTTCGCACGCTTTTTATGAAACAAAGGATATTTCAGCACTGTTTATTTGACGCTAGAATTTGCCAAAGGACGCGTTAGCATTAAAATTCTGAAGTGTGTTTCGGATTACAAATATAATAATGATAATCGAACGAAACATAAACAGTTGCGCGTAATTAATTCTACGCTACACATACATGTATGTACATGTAGGTGGATATCTTTTCACTCGATCCGCCGCGTACGTATGCGGCGGATTTACTCCGCGAAAGTACGCGAGGTTAATACAGACTCGGCGTCGTTGCGCGGATCGATGCCGAGTGCCACGGCGATACGCCGCGTGAACACACGATTCGGCCGCCGCGGACTAATAATCTGGCCGTGGCGTAGCCGCGGATTATGTTTGTGCCGCTTTGGCTGTACTGTACCACAGTGCTATTTTTAGCAGCATTAAAACAATTACATAATATTCAATAGGTAATAAACCATGACATGATTAAATAACACCGGTATCATTATGAGTATTGCCCAATCAATATTGTGTTGGGTCTACTTTTAAATTTGTATAAAATATAATTATTATTGTTAATTAATTGAGTCTCAACCAAATGTGCCTGACATATGCAGCTCTTTCAATCAAACTTAACATCTCTGTAACTATGCTTGTAAGTGAACATGTTTTATCAAAAGCTGTTAAATTCTGACAACTTTCTTTACAAGCATGTTTACATCCCTTCACCAGTTTGCGGGATGAAGGTGTAATTATCGAGAGATGTACATCATTTTCTTGTACATGAATGCTCATCTCAAAATAGCCCCACATTCTTGTCTGTTGAATAATTTTGCAGCGGGAGAAATTGAAGACGCTTGGTTATTGTGTTGCACATCTGCAGAAAAGAAGAGTTACCTAATTGTTGGGGGAATATGATTATGATCTGTTAAACTTTCTCTGCTTTAACGCTGCTTTGTAACCTGCGTTTATCTTTAAACCTGCTTATCTTGATGTAACTAAGAACATGGTCACAATATATAATAAGATTTTTGTATGGTAAAAGATCAAACAAACTTTGACAATCTTGCTGTACTGTATATAAAAATATTCATGCATTAATTCAGTGTTGTTGTTTTTTGTCAATTTGAGGTGGAAACCATTTGGCGCTCTTGTTTAATTTGCTTTGTTTTAGAACGTACATTTATAGCATAGTTACTAACTTTCTGTTAGCATAAGCAGTGGGAGATTTCTTTGAATATTAATTCTTATTAAATTTTCAATGGTCCTAAAATGTGTACAACTGTTAACATCTTGTTTAAATGGGAACTTCAAACTAGCTCAGAAAAAAGATCAAACATGTACAATGTACTGTAGATAATATTGCACATTGTTAGTTTGAAAAAGAAATTAATGGCTAAGTCAGGTTGTTTTATTCTTGTTTGAACTTAATCCACTGAGGTCAACATGCATGTGCTTTGACCTTTTTTTGCCCCTTAAATGTGTATGACATGCGGTTGACCCAGACTTGGTATCCCAGGCCACGCTGTGGGGTGTGGTAACACTATATTTCTTCACAGGTTAGTGTCTGTGAATACATGTCCCAGGGTCCTTTGTTGGTATTTAATGTTCATGCCATAGCAAAAATCTCTTGGTATTTGAAGTTGTTAATTGTAATTTATATTAAATCTATGATCTATATACATTAACTGAGTGTGCATGTTTTGCGTTATTTAAGGATGAATAACTTGTACGAATTTGGTGAGAAATTTTGGTCCAAGTACCATAATTATGTGTTAAAACATTTATAATGACTTGTTAAAAAAAGAATTAGCATTTCAATCAATTGACCAAGATGAAACTAAGTTGAATATGACAGACTCGACAATGCTCATTTTCTCTATCATTCAAATTGTGTCATTTTAAACAAAATAAACTCTGACCACAGGAATTCAGCATTGAGATCCACCTTTTTTCTTGATCTAATTTTCAGTCATTTCATCCTTTATCTTGAAGGAGATAATGTGCTTAAAAGTTATGGAAAGGCTTGTTAAAGGTGTGTTAGTAATCAAAGTTCTGCTCTGTTATTTGTAATCTTATTCATCTTTGAGTACATTTTTTTGTAAATGGTGTTTTTTAATGGTAAAAAATAACATCAGGTGATAATTTCTTTGCAAGTTATTAACCCTTTCCCACTAAGAAGCAAAGTGAGAATGGCTATGTGCAGGTTTTATGCTGTTTGCTGCTTCTCAGTATCTAAGGGTTGGGAAGGAAGTCTTTAAATCTAGTTAGAAAGGTCTTTAATTAAGGTAATTAAATTTATCTTTCTTTGGAACTACAAATGCTTCAAAATACCTATCAATGTGGTAAAGACTTAATGGGCGTGTGTCAAGTGTCGTCCCAGATAAGCCTGTGCAATCTGCACCGGCCAATCAAGTAAAACACTTTCTATTATTAAAATTATTATATTTGTTTAAAGAAAGTCAATTCTTCACAAAAGCCAGTTTAAGCTGAAAGTGTTGTATGTGATAAGCCTGTGCAGATATCACAGCCTAATCTGGAAGGCTCTTTATGCAACACTTTTTTGCAAAAGGCTGTAATAGGCTTGCTTGTCCTTTTGTGCAATATTAAAGGACATGATCAGATTGCCTTTCACAGACTTCTACTTTTAATGACATGAACTTGGTGCTTGTGTTGTTTTAAATGCAGTGAAAGTACAATATCAGTTACAATTTAATCTTGTTGTTAGTCAGGATTAAATTAATTTGTCAGTAAATTGTATATTCGTAAACACTTAATAGCTCCTGTTTTATAATGTTATACAATTGTTTTATAATGTTGAGCAACTAACAGGAGTTGGAAATAAATAAAGCAATGTTGACAGGGAACAAAATGATCTGCACATATATAGCTTACATGTTGCAGACAAATAGTAAACAATATAGCAGACAAAAAGTAGACAATATACATGGGCCAAACTTTTCTTTACCTGTAAACCACATTATTTGTGCTTTTATGCACTGAACATTCTACCTAATCACTGGTGATCAGTTTGTACATGCAGGCTTGAACAGAATTCATTTAACAAAAGACCTGTTGAGGTTATTAATACATTTGCACACCTATGCTTCTGACTTCATAGATATAGCCACAGTCAATAAGGACATGTACATGTTGAGAAATATTACATTCCGCTGTACTGTAAAGTGGTCACGATCTGTAGAGAAATATACTACAGTAAGAAGTTTTGTTTAAACATTGTGATCATGTCAAAATTATTGTTGTGTAATATATCTCAATGTAATAATTAATTAATAAATCACTTTAAAAACAAGAGTACGACTAGCAAATAAAGTATTCATGACTCGTATACATTGTTTAAGTCAGTATGAAACGATTTCAAACATTGAAATATCAACAAAAAAAATCTAAATGAAACAATATAATGTTTATAAGTTATCTAGCGTTGAATGCAGCTCTTGGCTTCCCACGGAACCGTTTTGTGGAAAACAAGGACAAGGCTAATCAGGGACAACACTTACCTCCTTAACCCTTTCAGTGCTGGAACCAAATTTTGAAGGCCTTTGCAAACAGTTTGGATCCAGATGAGACGCCACAGAACGTGGTGTCTCATCTGGGTTCTGTGGCGTCTCATCTGGATCCAAACTGTTTGCTGTTCTTATAGTATTCTTTGGAAAAAAATCGAAGAAAATGCTAATTTTAGAATTTCAGCAGACAACATTTTAGCAGACGAAAAATTTCCCAGCATGCAAAGTGTTAACTGGATTTTTGTTTAGAAGAGACTTACTTTTAACGAAAAATTCCATAAAAGTGCAGTCGTCTCTGATAAGCCTGTGCAGACTGCACAGGCTAGTATGGGACTCAACTGGGCATGTGAATTACGCCCAGCTTTCCCAGAATAATCTTCACATGAATAACAGTACAACTTTTACTGTTTTGCACACAAACATAAACCAGTGTACAGTAGTAGTTGTAGGCCAACCGCTCTCATCAAATAACATTGGCATATAAAAGAAACTCACTCTGTTTACATGCTTGTGCTCATAGATTTAAAATCTAGACAAGCCTGGCCCTCATGTACACAAACCACTTTCATGTACACTGCAGTATATAACAGGTTAAAAGCTAAGTGTGTGAACATTGGCAGGTAAATAGTGAATCGTGTTATACAGAGACATTGGAATTTTTTTCGAAGGCTTTTGTGCATTCAAGGTATTTAGATTGTTGACAGACAGAGATACTTGTGCGGAGAAAATTATTGGTAATTATTTTTTAATTCTGTATAATTTAATGGTTTGTTTCTCTTTTGTCTTGCCCGTTTTAATATGTATTTTTACATTGTTTTAAATTATATGAAACCTTATACATGGCTATAAATAACTTTGTACTTCTAAGTGTACAAGTTTGTTACATGTAATTATGTTTGATTTGTCAATTGTTAGGTATCTTTAGTCAATATATTGTGTATTATGTTGTTTTTAGATGGTCGCTTTAGCGACCGTCTAATGTGCTTGATGTAAAATTCAGGTCGATACGGCTTGGGTATGATTAGCCCAATTCCCGCTTACACTACGCGCGAAGAAAGAGTTGTATAATTTATGCAAGAGGTTTGAGTTCTCCAATTATGTTTATTCACAAATGGAAACATTATATTAATATCGTGTTAAATGCAATAGTTTCGAATGGTGTTTTATAGAAAAGAATAAAAAAAACAATGATCGTATTGCACGTGTCGCGGAGGAGATTGTTTATGAATGATTAAAATAGTCCACTTTCTGCTGCGTCTGCGTGACGTAGTATTTTCGCTCATCTCATTCATAAATCTGAGGCTGGCGATAAACAAAGGGGAGTCCGGGTGAGAATTACGCACTAGTATAAGGTTACGCTTGTTTATATTCACAGGTCTCAATTAATAACACGTTGACCACGAGTTCAACAATTATTACCGGGATACGATAGACAACATAAAAATGATTCATTATCGCTGAAACTGTTAAAAAACATTTAAATATAACAAGAATATTCTCTAAAAAATGTAGTCTTGTTGTTTTGAAATAAGGTTTGGAATTTTGGTTTCTAAATAACTTAATTAAAAACAAAAGTTTAATTATAGTGTTTTTTACTTTTAGTCGCATATTTACCGCATTATAATGTGTGTTATAATAGGCAAACCATACATTAGTAAAATTCAATCTGCCTTCGCACATAGAAGGAATGGGTCAATTAGGTGCTGCGTTTCCTTTGCTTACTTCAGTTAGAGGTCAATTCTTTACGTAAAAGCAATCACAAGGCCCCGGCTTCAGAGGAATTGCGGAGCGTTCTTACATAATTAAAGTCGTAGTCGCATGGTATTTGCGTTTAGCGTCCTATTTGGTCACGTGGTTCTTTTTCGCGGGTGTTTTGGCATTCATGATATGAGGCTATTAATAGATGCGCCTGTCGATAAACAAAGGAAAGTTTACGGGCGATAACAACGCAATAGGTTACGCTCTCACATACAACTCAATGAGGTAGTACAGGTCGTAAATTGAGAGATTTGGGAAAAAGTTGACGCTTATTTATATTCTCAATTTATAAAACGTTGAACATAAGTTCAACAATAACTTCAGCGATACGATAGACTAAAAAAAATCATAATCGCTTAACCCGAATATAACACATAATTTATAATAATAATACGAATGACCTGTTTCATAACCTCGTTGAAGCTACTACATCGGGTATTTCTGGAAAGCGTTCTTGGTTCTCAACACATAGCGGCGATCTTTTGTATTTACGGGTGCTAGCAACGCAATAGTAGAAGCTTAGTAGAAGGGTTAGCTTGTTTATATTCACAGTTCTCAATACATTGACAGTTGGATATGAGTTCATCAATTACTCAGGCATACTATAGGCAACCTCGAAAATGCTTTATAATCGCTAAAACCGAAAACAACTAAATATATTATATTAAATATATTTATAACAATACATGTCTTTTAAAAATGTAGTCGGCGTATACGCCGACATTGAAATAAAGTTAGCAATTTACTTTTCTAAATAATTGAATACAATTAAACAAAAGTTAAACTATTGTGTTGTGTTTTTCACTTGTAAGCTGCATATTCACCGCATTAAATGTGTGTTAGCATTGTAAAACCACACATTAGTGTGAGTAAATAAAAAATATACTACGGGAGAGCACTTCATATGTGTCCTCATATGCCTTGTTATGAGTATCTTTCTTCATTATCGAAATATATCGTATGTTTATATTTGATTTAAACGCAGTTTTCTTTCGTCACATTTAAATCACACGTCAATAGCGCCGTCATGCGAAAATGGGTCTTATGCGTTTCGGCAAGCGTTTGTTAAACCCAACATGTGCTCTTGCGCAGTCAGGCCATAGGCGACGCTGTTCGCTTTAAAATCACTCAATATGTTATGTTTCTCCTTACCAGAAGGAGGGATAGCTGAGTGGGCTATTTATATGAAGGGCGCATATGGAATAAGACCCATTTTCGCATGACGAGGGTCATTACAAATCTCATTGCGAATTGAAAATCCCACATTTAAAAACAATGCTTTTGATACAAAATTGAATTCAAAATAGCAAACTTGTTAGCCTATCGACGCATTAAGGAATGATTTCCAGACGTGCTGACCAAGTACGGCAAACATTGTGGTATGATAATTAAACGATTTTCTCTTATCGTGACACTATACTATTTCGCTAATGATTGTTTTCTCATCTTGGAGGCGAAATTGAAATTCTGCAAGATGGATTGTAACGCGTAATTGTAACAGGGCCACAATTTGTGTCGTTTGAGCATACAGAGAGTAGTCCAGAATTTCTTACACTGAACAGTGCTACATCCTTTGAATTGAGCACATACGCAGTGATGTAGCAAAAATTCAGAGGTTGTATCTCGAATCAGCTTATTAAATATTCGAAAATATTCATGCGTGTCTGTTGGCGTTATGTTAAAGTCACTAAGATGAAAACTGAAACAGCTTCGCCTAAAAGCGCATTAGTGCTCTATACCTATGTTTATGTTAGCGTTGTTGACACCGTGTGAACTGCTCGGGTAACAAGTAAAGCATAAACAGCAATGTTTATATACTTTTATTCCTCCATATACAAGATACGAAGATTATTGTATATTTTGAATGTGTATATGGTGTCAAAAATCAAAAGTTTTGTACACGGAACTTTCATTATGAATTTATATTCTTGGTGAGATAGTCATTTGATATTAGAAAAAATATTCCTTTAATATGATGGTGACTGCAAATTTTCTTTATATTAAGTTCTCATTACCATTTTCATCATACTTTCTTTGCTTTCAGAACTTCCAAAAAAGCATGCTGTTTTTATTTTGTCTTAGTTATTTCTATGAAATAATAATAAGGATGATAAAAAGTGCACACAAAACTCGACCCGTGCGCTATGACACACACTTTTTTAAGTTGAATGGCGTGTGTTCATTTCAAACTTGCGATTGATTTTGAAAAATGAATTGCGTGTTAAATTATGCAATAGCGAACATCTTCAGTGCCTTCAGCGCTTTGATTAAACTGATGTTGCCAAGAAAAAGAAGTGTATTTATATGATAAGTAAGGTTCTAGATCATGGGTTGGTGTGGGCTGATTTTAAAAGTACAAATCAATAATGTAGCCCACAGTAAAGGTAGCCTTCTTTGTGAATGATAAATGTATCGATAATTATGTTCCCATAATATTATTTTTATATTACATAGTAACTTCCTTTCAAAACAAGCAATATACATGTACATCTTTTGTAACATTTAAAAGTGTTTTGGGTTGTTTGTATGATCATTTTGTGAGTAATGTTTAAGCAAATAAAATTTTGTTCTGTAAGGAGAAAATTATGTTTGAATTATTTACAAACTTTAGAAAGTAATTGGGCCGTTAAAGGGACCTTTTCATGATTTGTTTAATTGACAAATTGAAAAAAATCTTTCAAATTTGCTAATTTTTGTATAAATTTAAAACATTTAAAGACAAACTTCAATACATGGGAAAATCTGTGAAAATGTCCCTTTAAACTAAGTTGTGATTTTAAATACATTGGATCTTTTATCTCTGGTGCAGATATAGGAAGTGATGGACCTTCAATATTGAGATAGGGATTTTGAAGACATTGGACCTTTTATTTATAATAGGGATTTGCAATTAATTTAATTTAACCATTCCCCACTCAGAGACAAAGTGAAATTTCTATGTGCAAACAGCTTAAAACCAGAACAGCCTGCAAGTAACTAACAGTCTGTTCAGGTTTAATGCTGTTTGCTGCTCATTAGTATCTGTGGGTTGCAACTGAAACCTTTAAAACTTGGGTCTAGTAAGAAAGGTCTCTAGTTAATGTAACTTTGTAAGGGACTACAAATGCGTCAAAATACATGTACCTATCTTAGTGGTAAAAGGTTAAAGAGATGTTGGTTTTGAAGGTAGATGTTTAATCTTTGATTCAGGTTGTGAAGGTGTTGGGCCTTGACCTCAATGTGATGGTTTGTTAATGAAACTTCTATAAAGCTTACGTAAGATAAGGATTTGAATGTTAATTACATATTTAGGCTCCTGTGTAGCTTTTGAAGGTAATTTGATTGTGCCTTTAAGTTCATGTCTGTCTAGACACATTGGAAGTTAAGATGTCTTGTATCAACATGGCATTGGAGAAGTGTAGCTTGCTGGCTGCTATGTTATATGCATTTGTTTGCAATTTATGGAGTTACTAGAGATGCATCAATACTGTCTGGAGAATAAATTCCCATGTTACATGGAATGTACTGGAACATGTACAATGCATGAATATTCATAAACACAGAATGATGTTCTGGTATGCGCAATCTTTACATACATTTTGTTGATCTACGCACAGAATTTTCAAATACTGTATGTATGTGTTTAGGTAATTTTAAAATCAGAAGAATTTGCTTTAAATAGGTATATTAAATGGTGTCCCCATGTGTTCACTAGTGACACATCATCAACTTCTCTGTCTATACTATTTTTGAAGTTAGGCCAAAAAAAAGGTTTGTTTCTGGTAAAATGCCTAAAAATATGGGTCAGTTGGTCAAGTCTTTTTTGTCTATTCTATTATTTTGAGGAATTTTCATGTGATTTTCTTAAATTGGTTACATAAATTGTAACCAACCATTTTTTCCACCTCAGGGGTGTGATTTTTCCGCGGATCCGCGGATCGGGTTGTCCCGGATGTCACTTCTGAGATTTGCGTAAATTCGTTTTAAAAAATGTGGGGGAGAGGGTCTACCACCGATTCCGCGGACGTATTTCATAAGCGGCCCGCCAAATATCTCCGCATTTTACACTGGTAGATTGTGCCTTTAAAACGAGCCATATAATTGGCTGTCGTTTCCCAATCTTCCAATTAAAATCGTGTTCTTAAAATGCGCTCAGCTGATTTGTTTGCAAATGGCGCCGTTGTGAAGAGAAAATTAAGATTATTGAAATAACAAATAGCAATCTAATAAACGACTGACATCACCTAGTCTGATAGGAATAATGAAATGTGTTTGTCAAAAAAAGACTACGTTTTAGATACAAGCAACACATATTTTGTTAAGAAATGTGCCCACTGAATATGTGTCACGGAAACCAGTGTTTGCAAATTTGAGTTTAGTCTACTCGCGAAGTAAAACAATTTAGAAGAGTTTTGTTCGAACATGGAAATAGACAAACATGATTTGATTTATATGTCTGTGAGTCTGTGTATAATCAGATTCATATGCATATTCTGCTTTATTATGTTTGTCACGCTGTTCAATTAACTGAAATAGCTTTGAAATGAGTGAAGATGCGAAATGCAAGATATTGAAAGGTAAACAAATTAAATATATTAATTTAACTCAGTTAATACATCATTAACACCAGAAGAACCCTCAAGTGTGTTTGTTTATATTTAGTCTATTAACTGTAATTCAAAACATTGAAAAACTGCTGCTATTGATCACAATAAATACTTACTTAACTTTACTTAATGCATCCTCAGTATGTTAAATGTGAAGTTTAACAGGTTTTTCTAAAGAAATATTATGAAGTTCAAGAAGTTGTTTATTAGCTCATCTATTTTTTGAAAAAAAATTATGAGCTATTGTCATCACCTTGGCGTCGGCGTCGGCGTCGGCGTCGGCGTTGGCGTTGGCGTCGGCGTCCGGTTAAGTTTTGCGTTTAGGTCCACTTTTCTCAGAAAGTATCAATGCTATTGCATTCAAACTTGGTACACTTACTTACTATCATGAGGGGACTAGGCAGGCAAAGTTAGATAACTCTGGCGTGCATTTTGACAGAATTATGTGCCCTTTTTATACTTAAAAAATTGAAAATTTTGGTTAAGTTTTGCGTTTAGTTCCACTTTTCTCAGTAAGTATCAATGCTATTGCATTCAAACTTGGTACACTTACTTACTATCATGAGGGGACTGGGCAGGCAAAGTTAGATAACTCTGGCATGCATTTTGACAGAATTATGTGCCCTTTTTATACTTAGAAAATTGACAATTTTGGTTAAGTTTTGTGTTTAGGTCCATTTTATTCCTTAAGCATCAAAGCTATTGCTTTCATACTTGCAACACTTACTAACTATCATAAGGGGACTGTGCAGGCAAAGTAATGTAACTCTGACTGGCATTTTGACAGAATTATGTGCCCTTTTTATACTTAGAAAATTGAAAATTTGATTAAGTTTTGTGTTTAGGTCCACTTTATTCCTACAGTATCAAAGCTATTGCTTTCATACTTGCAAGATTTATGAACTATCATAAGGGGACGGTGCAGGCAAAGTTATGTAACTCTGACTGGCATTTGGACGGAATTATGGGCCCTTTATACTTAGAAAATTGAAAATTTGGTTAAGATTTATGTTTTGGTCACTTTACCCCTAAAGTATCATAGATATTGCTTTCATACTTGGAACACTCACAAACTATCATAAGGGTACAGTAAAAGGACAAGTTGCATAACTCTGGTTGTCATTGTTACGGAATTATGGCCCTTTTTTGACTTAGTAACTTTTAATATATGGTTAAATTTTGTGTTTCGATCCACTCGAAGTATCAAGGCTATTGCTTTCAAACTTCAAATACTTACATGCTATCATGAGGTTACTGTACCTGGCAACTTGAATTTTACTTTGACCTTTGAATGACCTTGACTCTCAAGGTCAAATTATTAAATTTTGCTAAAATTGCCATAACTTCTTTATTTATGATTAGATTTGATTGATACTTTGATGAAACTACTCTTACCTGACATACCACAATAGACTTCACCCAAACCATCCCCCGTGCCCTCCCCCCCCTCCCCCCCTCCCCCCCCCCCCTAATTTTTTTTTTTTTTTTTTTTTTTTTATAAGATCATCTCACAAATGACCACCACACCCTCACACTATACCCCCACCCCACCCCCCCCCCACCCCCCCCCCAAATTTTTTTTTTGATTTTTTTTTTTTTTTTTTTTTTTTTTTAAGATCATCTCACAAATTATCACCACACCCTCACACTATACCCCCCCCCCCGATTTTTTTATTATTATTTTTTTTTTTCGCTTTTTTGGAAGATAATGTAATAAATGTCCACAACCCCACACTATACACCCCTCTTCACTCCACTCCTCCCTCCTTTGTGATTGAAAATGAGAGTCCCTTCACCTTTAAAAAGAAAATAGATGAGCGGTCTGCACCCGCAAGGCGGTGCTCTTGTTTTAATGTCTGTTTTTAGGTTTGTCATTGCGTTATGCGCGCCATTCGCGTAGTCAAAATCAGTCAACAGAATTTTCCTCCCCTCTGACTTTGCCTCAATCACACCCCTGCACCTGGATGATATGACATATCTCCAGTATAATTTCAGCATGCTTTTGTTATAAAATAACAACAAAGAAGCACTAAATTCTAACTAAATATTCAGATCCTGATTTGGGGACTTGGAACCTTAAGAGTGGACGTTGAAAATGTAGGGTTGGTTGGGTTACTAGAAACAAACTTTTTTGTTTAGGCCTCATTTAAACCTCAAGATTTTTGTCTGTAAAAAAGCAGTAAAATAATTTGGGTGTAATCTGTACACTTAAACACTTATAATGCACTTGTTTCTAATCTACCCTAGTAGGATGTTAAAAAGTCAAATGTCTAATTAACTTCAACACATGATTAATCTCCCTTTTCCAATATAATGTGTTTACTTAAGTCCAAGACAAGTCCAACCAATTCATACCTATGTTCAATAATGCAAGACATAATGTTCCTTTAATGGTTTAAATCGGACACATTTCACATTTGAGTCCCACATTCCATTGGCCATTGAGAAAGGTAACAACCTGATTTAGACAGCTACACAGATGGTTTTCTATCAGAATCTGAAGTACCTGCACTGTCATTAAAATCCCGCTACTACCTTTCAAACTGCTACTACCTTTCAAACCGAAAGCCAGTGGTTAACCAGTTACATAATTCAGGAACACAAGATAGTATACATGAGGACAGGAGCTCTACATCTGTCTGGGCCGTGATGGGGTTTTAAATGGAGGTGAATTCTCGCTTGATGAGACCTCCACTAATTCTCTTCAATTCCTCCCAGTGAGCTTGTCATTTGTACGTCAAGCTTGTAACTTGTACATTGTGGACTAGATTATGCGTCAAACATTTATAGCCTGTTTGGTCTGCATTGTAATATGAAATTGTATCCTTAATCGTTTTTAGCAAAACTGCTGTATTGGATCAATAGCCTAAACGTTGATCAGGACACAACTCGGTAGATTGTATCTCAATGCGAGAATCTCAATTCTTTGACACAGAATTTTACCAGTATGGTATTGGGAATTACGCAGTGTACATGTATTTGCACTATTTTGTAACTGGGTGTTTTATAAGCGTTTCGTTATTAAATGTGAACTGAAAACATCGAGTGATTTGTCCATCCAGCTGGGCTGATTCATACCTATCACACGGTGGAATGTAGCCTCATTACGTAAGTTTCATGATTTTAAATTTTTTACATGTCATTAATGCAGTTATTCAAATTCTTTTGCGTACAAACAAAGTTCATTTACTGTCTTTGATATTCTGATAAATTAACTCATAATTTACTTTAGATAAGCTCTTATCAATTGTTAATTCATTTGTGATAGGTACATTTGTAAATATGAAAATTAATCAATAAGTATATTGTTTCTGTTGATGAGCAGGGAATCTCAATAAGAAATCTAAATAACTTCAATGTAGAAGTTTACATGAAGGCTAGTCATCAGTTTGAAACACAAAGCCTGTCTATTAAGTCTACCATTTTATCAGCCTGCTTATAACCCATGTTAAACGAGACCTAAATACCAGCATATTAAACTTGTGATTAATTTTTCCTGTTCTGATTATTGTAACCACCGCCTTGTCTTTCTCTCTCTCTGGTCTCAAGTGTTTCAGGTTACGCGTCACTGATTTCTAAGAATAACACAAACATGCACCGAAAGGTTACTAACATCAAGCAGTGACTCTGATAATGTACATGAAGTCAGGTCGGCCTTCATTTAATGATAAACCTGAGTGTTCTGGGCTGGATGTAAAAGTTGTTTGTGCAGTGTTATTAAGGATTATATCTGCTTGGTTGTAGTGAAAGGAAATTTTCCACTTTTGGGCCAATAGGTAAATACATGTGCTATCAGTGTCTGGGTTGTTTATGTGAAATGTCGAATTTGTAGATTACGCAGTTGATTGTTTGTATGGTACTGTATCAGGCAGTGTGGGATAATTTTATTGATCAAGAAGCGAACTGTTTGGAGTGGTCATGTACATGAGGTGATTAATATGGCTGTTGGCAAGCGGCCGTTAAATATCTAAAGTAGTGTCAGCTGCATTGTCTTTGTTTACGTATTTAAATTGGTGCGCTGATGTGTGTGATAGGGAGAATAGCGTTAAGGTGAATAGGGGTGTTTAAGTTGCACATGTGTGTTGGATATTATTATTTTAATTGAGTCACATACATGGAGTGGTTGACTTTGTGACATTTGTTGTTCTTTGTGATTTTTTGAAGTGATATCAAGGAAGCTGTACTTTTTGTTTTTTAATTAGAAGTTAAGAGCTTGATTTTTGAAAGATTTCAAAATAGTTGGGTGTGTTTACGAATTGAACATAATAATGACTTGGAATTTACATGAAGTGTATTGTAGCAATACAGGGAAAACAAGTTTGTACCAATCTACTTTAAAGTGAAAAATTATCAGAATGCTAAGAAAACTAATTAATTTTGAAAAGTAGAGTTATAAATCTTTTCCTGATTTACAACCATTAGGAGCATCGTGACTTTGCCATGTGCATGGAGGTGTCACTTTTATTTAAAAATACCAGAAGGGTTTTGTATGTACATGTACAGGTTATGAAGCTTCTTAAATGTACTTTTAACATTTATTATTTGAGGTTAAGTTGAAGTTAATGATTAGTTAAGATTGATTAATTCACCTGTTTGCACCTTTGTCTCAAAAAATGAAATTGAATATTTTATAGTGTTCAGTGTACCAATGTTGAAAGTTAATATGTCATTATGATTGAGTTTTGTATTGCTGGATGGAAATTTCAGGATAAGTGTCGTTGTTGCCAGCTGTCAGAATGGTTGACAACCTGTTCAATAAAAAATTCCAACCATATGTAAGATTTATTTGAGAGGTGATTTTTACTGGTTTGAACAAGGTTTTTTCCTGCAGGTTTTCTCTTTATCAGATGCTTCAAATTAATGCGTTAATTTAAGATGACAGCGCAATTATAACCCTGAATTCTCTCTTCTTCCGAGTGAATTGAAAGTGCGCAATAATTATAGGCACGAGGGAAATATTGGATAAAAAGTCCGATTTGCTTTGTCACTTGTATTCCCTATTCCAATCACGCATAGATCGGATGAAAAGTGAATGCCTTTGTGTTAAGTCTGCACTTTCTTGTGACAGAAAATTTAAATATGTTTTATACTTCGAAATTACACTCATAAAATTTAAATTACCATTAATCATTATTTTCTCCAATTTATGCATATTGTGCATATTGAAACAATCAAGTGTGAAGTAAATTGTTTGCGTTTTTGCAAAAATGATGTTATTACTGACAAACATTTTTAATTTGCATAATTATTAAGTTTGAATGTCAATTCTCGTGACTAAGCTCAAGTCAAACTTATACTATGGTATTTAGGTTTCTTCAGGGAATAGTTAAACTGATGGCTTTGCGATTTATATGCAGCAGCACTGATTTAATTTGACATAACTGTTAAGCAAAGTCGTTACCTTTTCCATGAAGTCCAATGACTTGATGAAATAATGGCTGTAATCAATAACTAAGACTTGATAGATAGATAAAATATTTACATGTTGGTTTATTCAAGGTAACAACCTCATATAACAAAGTCTGACCCTAAATGTAAGTGCAATTTTAGGGTTTAGGTTGAAACAGTTGTAACTGCTTCTTATTTCAATATAAGATACTATAGTTTTGCACTCGACAACCCTCTATTTTCAAATGTTATGTGTGGTATGCTCTCATATTTTGCCCCTTGTAAGAAATGCCAGGCATACATAGCTTACGCAGCGTTTTTTTTCCCCAAAGGGGAAAGGTACCTGTACCCCTACAATTGGGAATTTTTCGAGTCGTGAAATCTTCAAATTGGGAAAAAAACGAGTCGCGAAATCAATGAATTGGGAAAAATTCGAGTCGCAAAATTGATGAATTGGGAACCTTTAAAATGCATGTAATCTATCATTAGGGGCTATATTCTGCATCACAAAGCATTTTAAACTCTAGGTTTTGACAGAAAAACTACAGTACGGTTATGATAGTTTGACTATCGTATCATGTCATGTGAAAATTGTGTTATTGCCACTTCAGTTAAAATGTGCCCGTCAATTGGAAAAAAATATCTTCCAGTGGTAGGCATAAGCACTGAGGTTGCATAAAAAATAATATTAATAATTTTGTTTTAGCCCTTAAAAGTCTTACAAGCCCTGCAATGTTTCATGTGAGTTAAATTAAAAACTTAAAAACTAAACAAAAACAACAACAATGGATCTTGTACTGGTTTGACATCATTTAACAATAGACAGTGAGAATAGTCACACGTAACCAAAATGAGTTTTTAGAGTGGAATGCTTTAACAATAATTTTCAAAGGTAAGTCTTATATTTTGTTTTGATTTTTTTTCAAATCATCAAATAAGATATTAAGATCATCTGCCATGAAATGCTTATGTATATGTTGTAAATAACTATAGGATTTTACACCCATGTCTCATTATTTTTAATTTTATGTTAAACTTTTATTTGTTTATATCCGTATCCGAATAGTTACTGTCCGGATTTGACACTTAAAAAACTATACATAGAAGTAATATGCGCATTTAACTCAATACAGTTACGTTTTTTTTAATGTCAACGAAAATTTAGTGTTGAGAAAGTTTATTGATGTAAGGAAGACTGGTCTTAGCGATGGAATTCTTTCACGGGAAATATCGATCACTCGTCGCGGTTATGTAATCCATTCACATTTTGCACAGCGGTTAGAGTTGCGCCCCATTTGAAAAGTTTTGTTTACTTTCTACGCAACAATGTCCGGCGAAAATAAATGGCCGAAAATGAAAGGCTCCACAATATCAAAAGATATTTCCAGCGAAAATAAAAGGCACTGGCTATTGGGAACGGCACCTAAAATCGTTCGGAACGGTAGATATCGAGATTGGGAAAGGTCCGGTGCTAAAATTGGGAAGCCTCCGGTAGGCTTTGGGAAAGGTACCGTTCCCCGGTACTAGTTAAAGAAGGAAAAAAAACGCTGTTACGTGATCAATCACTGATCATATGGAAAAATTACGCAACAGTGCTGTTATAATCAAATGATGATATTCGAATACCATGTATGCCTGAATGTCAATTATTCACGTACACCTGTAAAATAATGGTAGTGATGGTCAGATTTGCGATGTTATCAATTCATAAATGATGGAATGATACTCTTCCTGCTGGAAATGATTTAAACTTTTAAGTTGTGCCATAAGAATAACTCATTTCATGGTAACTAAGCTCTGTAATCTTCTGCATGGCATTTCATTATATAAACTGCACTCTGTGGAAAGGTGGTTTAATGCTGTGCGTTAAGTTTTGTCACAGATTAGCCTGTGCTAATTGGGATGGCAATTTCCACCATAACTGGATTTTTGCTAAGAAGATACCTTCTGTGAACGGTAAAAGCAGAAAATATCATCCGTGATTAGCCTGTGGGGACTGCATAGGCTAATCAGGGAGGGCATCTTAAGCACAAGCATTAAGCCCTGTTTTCCCAGACGCTGTTCATATTGATTGTTCAATGGGCATAAACGATCATTGACTAAAAGGGAAGTTAAGTTAGGCCTTGAA